>NC_045761.1:26415683-26724646 GCF_009193385.2 Nasonia vitripennis
ACGATTACGGACGGGCTAAAATGGTCAAGTGGTTCAGCAGTTCATCCGGCGCCAAAAATGGCGTTTCAAGTGGACTTCGATAAATAATTGTACAGCAGTGAAATTTACTACACGCTCTCGAGGCATCTGATGCTTCTGGGTTTTTGCAAATTTAAACGCCCTCTGTGCACTTTCGAATTTATTTTAATTTAGATTTTGAAGTAGCTCGGTCTTTTTTTTGGATTTCGAACTTTAGATTTATTTTAATACAAAATAAATGGCAACTATACTTGAATGCGCTGCTTTTATCTCAAAATTTATCGGACGCAGAGGTACACGATGCTGTTCTCATAATTCATGAATTATTAAACTTTTCATTCGAGATAAATTGGCGATATTTATAAATATTAATATTATTACTGTTGGGAAACTCCATTAGACACGAGGTCCCTTCATTGCCACGAGCCTCGTAATCCATGGATTTCGTAAAACTAGTCCATTCCAACGTCGCGGTTCCAAATCTGTATAACGTCACGAGAAGTCTCCGTCGTGCTTCAACGCACTCGACCTTCGCCTTACCGCTTGGCTCTTTTTTTATCCCTAAAGGTCGCATCGCACCGGTGTCAATTTTCAAAATAAAGTTGAGCATTTTAATCACTTTGCGGGTGCTTATTAGCTCACTATTTTTATATTTTATGGCGTTTTCACTGCTTCTCAGGGAGAGCAAAGCTGTAAAGTGGTAACATAAAGCGGTTTTGTTGATTGAAGCCAATTTTTCTGGTAAATATCATTATTGTATTATGAAACGAATAATACAACAGAATAAGCTGCAAAACTTGTTGCTCAACAAGAGTAATGTCAGGTTTTTCAACGTCTGTCACATTTAACGAAGATTTGGCATGAACACTGTATTGTATAATTCATTAGTGATTACAGCACATCATTAGTGTCTTCAGAACAGTTGGTTTTCTAAGTAATCGGCTGAGAAAAACTTGCTCATTGCCATATTTCACAAAGTCTTGCAAAGCTTTGCAAAGTTTTGTATTTAATGCAACAGAAATGGATATGGTTTAGTTTTCTACGTGATATGTAAACGAGTCTCATTGAAAACAAAAAAAGCTCTCCTTCGTCGCAGACTACAAATCATCTGGATCGCGATCATCAGTTCCAAGGCGTTCCAAAGATATCGTCGCACTCGACCTTCGTCTTTCCACTTTTTTCCTTCCCCTAAAGGCCAGCACAGCTCTAGCCCAGAGCCCAGCCCGAGAGAAAGAGAAGAGAAAGACAGCGAAAGTTAAGTTAAGACCGAGTGTGTGACCTTCTGAGCCCACGCACGCATCGTCGTCGCCGTCGCTCTCTCTCTCTCTCTCTCTCTCTCTCTCTCTCTCTCTCTCCGTTCTTTCTTTCCTCCTTCCTCGCGCGCGAAAAAAGAAGAACAGAACAGCGTCGAGCTTTGCTGCGACGGAGAACCGAACGAGAGAAGAGGCTGGTAGCGGGGGTTGCCATAAATGTCTCGGGTAGCGTTGGTCGCTTAGGTTAGGTCCACCGCAAGAGGGCGCAGGCGTCGTAGTGCTCCCGGCCCCCGGACTCCTATACTAATTCGCATTTTTGGCGCCCGAAGCTCAGTCTAAGCTCCAATCCTCGAACCGAACGGTCAGCCGAACGGTCAACCGAACACTTAGGTAAAAATCTCAAAGAGGCTTTCCGGACATATTCTGCAGTATTATTACATACATCGACATTTATTTATCATTGGAACGTAAGATTCGAGGAACAGGGGAAAAGGACTTTTTTGGGAAAGAAAAGTGACTTGTTTGAGTATAGATCAGAAGCTACGGAGGAAGATCGTACAGACGCAGGTGTGCGATCGGTAAATTGAGCAAGCCACGTGTGCGCGAATTTGCGGTACTAAGTACAGAAAGGATAAAGAAAGAAAAACAGTGTGTGATATCGACTGAAGTGCGGCAGCTAAACGGCAACGAGTAGAAAGTACCGGGGAGTGGTCAGACCGTGGAGACAGGCGACCACAGGCAGCTGCAAGCTAAGAGAACGATAGACAGGAGCTTTTGTTGACGAGAAAGAAACGTATTAGACTTTTGGTCTCAAGACAAGCTCTACTTTTCGCATTCTCCTTTACTCCTCTTTGTCACTTCTTAAACGCCTGCAGCACGATAGTGAGAGAGGAAATTTTCAAATTGTGTGAAGCATATGCGTTTCACACGATTTTATTACTAACAAAATTGTGAATAATTTTTTTATACAAATAAAGACTAACCTAATAACCCATCGATGTGTTTATTGCTTTCTAACAACAATTATTTTACCGACTTCCAAGATTATTTTTAGAAGATTAATTATGATTTTTGTTTACATTTGGATAACCTACTGACAAGTGGTTATTTATTGATGCAATTGATTAACCATTTTGTTTATTAGTTACAGTAATTTATCTTGTAAATGTTCTCAAAATTTGACTTCAATAAGCTAAAATAAATTCTACTCGTGCTAAAACACACGAATTCCAGTCTTTGAAGGTCGACTTTTAAATATAGCTAACACCTGTCTAAAGCAATTTAACAAAGAATGCATCAAACTCTTCCTCCGTAAATTATCTAGATCAACAGCAAAATCTCATTACTTGATAACATCCGAATGCGGGGTTTGCCAACAAAATTACACCCAACATTTCGTAATTCCAACGAACGCCAAGCGAAGTCGAATAAAAAGAATACAAACAAATTAAGAGCAAAAATATATACAACACGGTCTCCCCAAACCCAGCTAGTTCTCCCTCGCCCGCGCGTGCACCAATCAGGCGGGAGTTTGTTTATAATAATTGGCATCGACTTATCCGGGGTGTGTACTACGCGTGGGGCCATTACGCAACAGAGTCGCACAGCCAGCGCTACGCGGCCGTATTCCGGCAAACTCTTGCGCGTCCGAGGCAGCAGAAGCCGAAAATAGCCAGAAGAAAATCTGACCGTCGCGCGCTGTCCGTTACAGCTCCGAACAGATAGAATCTCGCGCGCGAGCTCGCGCGACAGTAGCCCGCCTTTTGTCCGTTCGCAAGCTCTTTTGTGCCTCATCGTGCTCTCATCGTTTCTGTCCCTTCGACGCAAGAGGGACTTTTTAGTGGGACGCAGGAGAGAAGCTCGACCGCCCGGACACTTTGGTGAGCTTCGAGATTCCTCTTGATTTTTTCGACAGGATTTGCTGGTTGTAATTTTAAAATTGAGTCTCGTAAATACTTTGATTTGATTAAAGTAAACTTCTATAAAGCATCGGTTTAAAAATACTTCCACGAAGTTGCCTTTGAAGTCGGATAAAGTTTCGATGTTTTTGGCTCGAAAAATTTAGAGTAAACCATGCGACTCGTGTGTCAATAGCTCAATGAAAGCACAAGCAGCTAGAAAATGGATCGAATTAAAACGCTCGATTTTACAGTGGGTTCTCGCCGCGAAATTTAAATTGAAGATAAAACGCGATAAAGAATAGCAAAGTAATCAAGCGAGAATTCCCGCGACCTCGAAAACTCTCCAACTATTCGTTCTCGGAAAAAATTTCGCAATTCGCCGTCTCGACCAAGCCGCGGCTCGTAAAGCTCGAGCTTTCGCGTTGTCGGCACATTCCTGCCGAAATAGCCGGGACGAAATATCACTCGTCGATTAATTCCACTCTTTGAAGCTCGCTCTCGACTTTCATTCCGAATTTCATTTAACAATGGCTATTAATAAATCCAATCCGACGAGGATACTCACATCAGGACGAATTTGTTTTCTCGCGCATACGGGTCTCTCGGACTTGAAAGAGACATACGGCCAAATGTCTAGGGTTCTGAGTAATGGAGCAGTGCATTTGTTGAGCTACTGTGTTGCCAATACAAATATTTCATCTGACTGAGGATTCAAACGCTCATAGCACACTTAATTAAAGACGAATGTTCTATATTTTGAAATTCTGGTCGTTATTGAAATGATAAACAAATTATTTCGTTGAATTTCCCTTATAACAGATAGTATAACAAGAGATTGAGTAACCAAGACTAAAAGCAACAGTCTCAATAAATCGATAAACGAACCACCTACGAGCAGAGCTTTAATTTTTTTGGACCGCTGCCCTGGATGATTTCGGACGGTTACGCGGTACCTATTCTTAGGAATCATCTAGATTACAGGCGCCGAACGGAGCATCTCGCGCGTCTGCTTCTCGCCCACTACGTTCCACCTTGAGGCGTCTGAAAAAAAGCAGTGGCAGAATTTTCATTGAACCCATAACTCTCACTTTCTCGAGTGTTTTTCGAGTCCTCTAATAATAAACGCTTTATACCCTCGCTGTCTCTTACTCCAGACGTCGCCTAATATATGCGTGTTTTCCTTATGAATGTCTAACAATATAACGGAGATTTATTCAGCGATACGTGATCGGCCGGGTTAAATTCGCTCGACGAAGATCGCTGCGCACTAAATCGGAGACGGCAGTGAAAACTGATACGCGCTTTCGAACTAACGAAAATTTTTTGGAAATTAACAAAAATTAACAAAATTAATAAAAGTGAACATTGCGTTGAATGCAAAACAGCTCTCCAACGGTGTAGTACAGTGAAGTAGAACTATATTAAAAAAAAATCTGCGAATTCAAGTGAGGAAATTATGAAACATTTTCGAGGCGCGCGGAAAATTTCAAGCGACGACAGTGACCCAATTAAAAATGAGGACATAGAGAGAGAGGGAGAAAGACAGTCGTTTAATAGAGTACGCAGTCCCAAGAGACACGCAGACACCTTTTGGCAGCTACGACGTGCCGGGGGGCTTCTCGTTTCGGCGCTCGGGAATTCGCGTGCGCGATTTTCACGACCATTCAACTCGATGTGCCTCATGCGATGATTCAAAGGCCCGAGTATGCGTGGCTGCGAGCCGTTGGTTCGATTTTAAAAATAAACGCGAGCTGCCTTGCAGCGAGAGACTGTAGGTGGGCTCTCGCGGATTGGATTTGCTTTTTTGCGTAAGGGGGGTCTTTCGAGCGAGGCTGTTTCCGGGATTGCCGAGTAAATATTTTGCGAAGTTGGAATCGAGGTTGAAGTCGGTTATGCAACGGCTGCTTGGGTAAACGAGTGCTGTGTTTTATAATTTTGCTTCGAGTTTCGTAGGGGGCCGATCGATTTCGATTTTCTTCCTTACCGACGCATTTTTTTTAAATATATGTATTTACACTGGGGTAATCGGGCTGAGGTAGGGAGTGACACCGCAGGATTCATCAACCTCTGTTTACTCAGGATCGACGCCAGCCACATACTCAAAAGCTTTATAGATTAAAAGACAACAAAAAATTACCGCTAAAAGTCTGTCATTGCTTAACGCATACTTGATCGTTGTGAAACATTTCAAGCTCATCAGCTCTCGTTGGAAAAATCGGTCAAAGTCGTGCGAGCGCAGGAGCTCGGTTTGTCCACCTGTTTTTCCACCTCAAAACGGTGACGGGCCCGGGCAGCCCTCTAAATATAAACCGTCCTCTCGTCTGACGCTTTTTCTTGCGCCACGTACGCAAAACATTTCGCAGCTTTGAATTCTCGCACGGGTGACGGAGGCAAAAGTAAAATTAATAATATATTCAAATATCGCAATTCGCTTAAAAGCAATGCAAACATCAAACAATCGCCTTTACAGACTCTAAAAGAATTATTGCCAGAAAAAAAAAAATTGGAAACCTGCCCAGACAGTCTCCAACTCGTTCGAATTTATAAGAACTTTATGATCGAAGCTTGACTCAGATCTAAAAATCGCTCCCCTTTTATTTTTGTTCTCGCGCTAAAATTCCAGCACGTGTCGCCTATACTAGCAGTACACAACCACCGAAAAACAACTCAATCGCACATTAGACACGAAAATTCGTCGACGCGTCGGCTTTTTCCAAGAATATATATCCAGAACGCGAGACGGCCTTACCAGCCCAAGACAAACTAATTATCAAGAGCTCGCGCGCAGGTGAAAACTCGTCGCGCGCATACTGTCATAAGCGACACGTGCGTCGCTCGTAAACGGGTCGTCCAAGAATTATGCAAGAACGTAAAACGCGCGCGCGGCCCATTTCGCGCGAGTGTGTCTGGCGTCGATCCAGCGCCGGTATAAACACTATACGCCAGTCCAGATCTTGGCGGCGACGATCTGGCGCTCAATGGATCAAGCGACGTGAGTTATGAGATCAGACGTATGTCCGTATCTGTGGAATAACGAGGGCCTGCTGGTTACGGGTGCGAGATGCGATCAGCTGATTTAAAATCGTTTATATGCTTATATGTATCGTATATAGATAAGGCATCTGCAGTTAGCTTGAAAGTTGCTGCAGTTTTTAGTAATTTTATCATGAAAAGGTAGAAACTAGGAAAAAGCTGAATTATTATTAGCGATTACGTCGGGACGTCGACTCTACAGCTGTTATGATTGCGGTGGTGTATACGTGGACAGCTTAAGCACAAGCTTTGCGTGGAAATACGCCTTTCGTCGTCTTCCGAGAAACCGAGATACTTTACGAGCTTTGGCGAGTCGAGTTTTCTTTAATTTCGATAGAGATATTTTGCTATTTTCGTATCACCGATCCGAATTTTAGACGGAAGTTACGGTACGGGTGCGCTGGTCTGCCAAGTGGTTATCGCAGGATTCAGTCAGACAAGTCACGAGTTCTTCGAGGGGCAGAAAAACATTTGCGAACAGTTCCAATGATAAATAAGCAAAATCCCGAAGAGGCGACCGAATAACTAACTTTTGAATTTTATTTTGATTTCAGCGAACGAACAGTAGCAGTTTCGTAGAGCGGCAAGATGGACGCACGATTCAGAAGCAATCTCGAAATGATCGGGCGTAACGAACCGATTACAAAAAAGGCAAAGTTCTGGCAGAGCTACGTACGTGCTCTAAAAGGTAATTTAAAAGTTTATGAATTGAATTAGTCATTGCATGTTCAAATTTTATAACTTGTAACGTAACTTTGAACTATGATGATGATTTTGTTAATATTGCATTGATCCAAATTATAATCACATGATTTTCACCATCACATTTTTCCTACTTAGTATAAAAATCAAAACAAGGGTGTCGACTGGCTTAGGAAATTGCTTCTGATTTGTTATTAGGCACTGACGACATGAGAGCACCCGAGCACACTCACAGACCTCGCGGCATTTTCCGCTCTGACTACCCAGAGCTACATTCCTCGTGGAATCCTTTTGGAAAGTCCATCTACGATGACCCAATTCATGCTGCTGACCGCATCAACACACCCGGATACAGGTAAAATTTGATTTCACAAATTATGAGGGCTTAATTAATACAAAATAAGCAACACAATCAGGGCATTGAAAATAATTACCAATAAATATTAATATTTACTTACCAAAACTGTAGCTATCAATGTAAAAGTATAATTTCCTTCAAAAGTATGAAGCTTCTATCGTTAATTCTCTGGTATATTTACATAAAGTCCTTGATTATCAAAGGGCGAGTAAAAGGGTTACACTCACAACCAATTGTTTGTGAACATATTATGCAGTTATCCTAAAATCTAAAAAATAATAACATGTCAAAGTTGAGGTCAGAAAAAAACGTATACTAGCAGAGTAAGCTCGTCGCGTTTCATCACCAACTTTTGTCTGTATGTGAAAACGTAACTATCATTAAATTCCAAAAATCATCAAAATCTCTGACACAAACAACTTTTCAGACGCGGTGTAACGTCATCCCTTCATCTCTAAACGCACACATTAGGTACAAACGTAGCCATCGAATTCCGAGAATCGCGATAACGGTTTTACTCGCGTCGATCGAACCATCGAACATCACATCAAACTTTACGCCTCGATGATGCATAAACGCACGTGTATCAGGCAATGGACTAGGAAATTTATGAAAACGAACAAGATTTGCAGTAATCGCGTCTCAAAAAAAAAACACAAACGTCAAACGAATATTGACATCGCGATCTCTTGTCTCCACCGCATACTAACCTCCGTCAACGGTTTTTTCCAAGTTTAGCACTGCACCGAGTCAGTCCTTTGCAAACTTACACTTCACAACTCCATTACAGTTAAATAAAACAATACTTCCAACGCAATCAACAACAAAGCGTCAGCCCAACTGACAGATCCACAGTCGCTCTAGCCGAGCCGGTCGAAACTTAAAACTTCGAGTCTTTGTGCCCACCGGAAGTCGCGATAGTGGCGCGCGCGGGATAATAGAGCAACCGTTGCGTGGCGGGAAATTCAAAAATCAAAATCCCCAACAACGAACTCGAGCAATAATCCGCTCGTCTCTGTGTCTTTTTCAGGTACTTGCCAGTGCACCGCGAAATCTACGGATACTCGCCGAGGCAGCTGTACCCCCATCAGTACAAACCCGTCGAGCGCTTCGTCCCCGGTACGTACTTCTAAAGCAAAAGCATCACATCATCCCCTCGACGAATAACCAAAAGCAAAAAATGTCGTTCGAGAGAGAGAGATATATATATCTATCTATATCGACGCTGATATATAAATGTTCAATTATCTTCTTCTTTTTTTTAAACGCGACGAGTGCGAATCGCGAGCGAACGTTCGTATAAGACACGGATATCGCAATATAGCTATATATATATATATATATTTCGAGATTCCCGCGAAAATATATCGAGCGCCGAATACAAATCACGACGACTAGAACAAAGTTTATGGATAATTTATTAATTATTACTTTTATTATTACTACTTAATACTTATATATATTATTACTATTATAATTTTAATTACGATTATTATTTACTACGATATATATTACTCTATAATTACGTTAAATCGCATATGTTCGATTCGATTTCATCATACATATACAGTTTGAGCGTATAGCTTACGGCTGACGGGCGTCGAACGGCATATGAGATATATTTATACAACACGTGTCATCGCATATATCTTTGTGTGTGTGTTTTTTTTTCTCCGCGAAAATAAGTACTTCGACGAGTTTTGCGACACGACATCCCGCATGAGTGAATGTAACCAGTCCAGTCCGAAAATCGACGCTCATCTTATGCATATATAGATAGATAAAGAGTAAAGAGAACATCGCCGATTTCAAAACGATAAAAAGAAATGCATCTACTTATAGACGTTAAGTTTTCATTTGTGTAACCTCGACGAGCGTCTTCGGCTTTCGATCGCCGGAGCGGGAAAAATAAAAAAAAAAAAAAAGATTTACGTTTATTCAACGGTTATATATTCGCAGAGTCTAACACTAGTTTCGTTATGAGAAAAAAAAAATGCATAAAACGCGAAGCTGTCGCTATCGGAAGCCGAAGACGCCGATTTTTTTCGTATGCATATCTTATATAATATTCAGAGCAAATCGAAACGAGGGGATCGATTCATGTACGTAAGTAGTGACTGAAATATCGTTCGCGTTGTGAGTAAAATAACGAGCAGACGTGTATAAAATTGTGTAAACGACGAGCTCGTTCTTTGCTCGCGACGAGACGACGATATAGTACCGGCTCCGAGGCGCAAAAAAATTATCGAAAATATTCGAAAATCGGAGTCGTTGCTGATATCACCTTGTGCACGTCGACCTGTGTAAAAAACCGTCACTAATTACGAACTTGTTCCCCATACTATCATATGTGTACACCAAGTCGCCCTTGTTTTAACTTCAATTGACTGCACGTTATATGATACATCTATAGATAAGCACGAAAGGATTATACATGAATGCACATGATCACATACATGTGTCGCTCATCTATAATATAAATAAGAACGATATTTGAATTCTATGTAACATGAAAAAAAAAAAAAAAAAAAAGGAACGCCGACGAGGAAACTATATAATCGAGAACTATCCTTTTTAGCTGACAAGCTTCGAATGAAAAATAAAGTGAGCTATATGAAAGTTAAAATAAACACATTTTTTTCATTTATTTTTAGTTTTATATTTTTTTATTTACTATACAATTTTCTCTTTAACTATTATTATTTAAAAAGATTGAATTCAAAATCTTCAAAGCCACACCTCTCAAGTCTCTTAATTGATACCTCGCATCGTCATCGCATCATCAGCAGCCGCGCATCGAGACAGGATCGCACATTCGAATTTTTTTTTTCTTCTTATACCACTGATCATCTCAGTCGCTCTTGAGAAAAAAAAAAAAAAAACAAAAAACAAAAAAGAGACATCGACGCTCTTTCGTCGCATGCACCCATTGTGGTCTTCTCTTGATTTTTGTATTTCCAGGCACCCTACCCTCTCACTGGACACTAATCGAGCGCCTCGCTAGCCTGAGCGACCTCAGAAGGCAGCAGATCTCGCGCAAGTGGGTCCGCAATGAGAGGATGTTGGTCGGGCCGACGGTCTTGCGCTGCTATATTATTCGCAGTCGGGCTAACTACTGATAATATACCTATATCTTCGATTTTTTTTTTCTCCGCGCGATCTTTTCTCCTATATTTGAGTCTCTCGAGAGTAAGAAACTTGCCTCGGAATGTTTAAAACTTTGCACTTTGTATACCGTGACAATACGACGATTCTTTTGTATATACGGCCCCAACTAACGTCCTCTGCTCTGTGTGTCTCGTCGTGTCCGGCTCTCGTGTATGTCCATCTCTATTGTACTGTCTATCCGCATCCGCTCATCAATGAAACAAAGCGACACGAAGCTGTTCTCTATGAAAAACAAAAACCTGGTTGAATCTTGCAGTGCTGGTGGCAACGGCGGCTTAAAATAGACGAGATACGATAGCCTGTATCGTGCGATATATCTATATCTATATATTGCTCTCGCAATGCTTAAACATTCGTTCGCTAAACTGATCGAGAGCGAGAGACTCTGCGTCGTGTTCGACGAGCTTCTTGGAAGAGCTGACGCTGACGACCGAAGAGACCTGAGAAGACTTTTTTTTTTTTTTGCTTTTGGTCCCTTTTTTTTTATTATTTGATTGTTTGACGGCTGTTTTTCGGCAGAATTGATTTTTGTGTGAGAGAATTAAGCAATGGAACGAATGTCAAACGTTAATAAGCAGTGATTAGCGATTTAGAATACTATAAATATGAAAATAAGTATAAACACACATGCAGCTATTATTAAAGGATGGTTGTACGATGGAAAATGTGAATGTGGAACATGGCCACCAAACTTGAAAAAGCTAGAAATTTGAACGCGTTTTATTCGTTCGAACGTTTAATGATATATATCACTTTTCATACTCTTATGTATCACACGTGTAGTAGTGCTTTCGGTTTTTCGACGTAGGCGCCGTTGGGCTGGTCGACGAAATTTTTATCTTTTTCAATACGTTCGATATCATCCGTAACTCGAATTATATATATATATATATATATATATATATATATATATATATATATAATATAACACCCAGGAGCAACCGCGAATTGTGGTGGATGAGGAATCCAAAGTACAGAGCAAACACGATTAAAATTTTTCAATGATATTATGATAAAAATATGTAATTGTAATCAATCACGTTGACGATTATATTGACAAGTATATAGCTATATCTTCTGTACAGAAATATACAAAGCCTCTCACTATATGCAAATCACTTACTAATATAACGCCGCGGAAAAATCGAAAGCTCTCTCAGATTAATTTCTCTCTTCGCATAGCACGCTTCAATTTTTCTTCGGCTTTTCACAAGTTTTTTTTTTTTTTTTAAATAAGCGCACGAGTATACCATCGCATCTCAATACTAACCGAATTTTGAGCAGATTTCTCGATATACTCAAGAATGTACAGCTGGATTGCGCTAATTAATTTTTGATTTTCTTTCGAGAATTTCTGACTTTTTCAGGAGATGGCATGTTTGTTTTTCTTTAATACCCCCTGTACCACTTGATCGTCCCTACTCTGTGTCCCTATTGTAAAGATATGATAAGACCTCAGTTCTCGACCAAATATAATTTGTATAAATTTCAGTGTAACCTTCTTTTCCAAAATAATAATAATTAAAAAATCTGTCGCCCGTCAAAAGACCTCAAGACACTGATGTGAAAATCGTTGGCAACGACTATCTATCTCTCTGGTGCATCAAACTGTGACTGATATAAAAAAGAAAAGAAAAGAGTTATGTTTGGTCCCGTCTTTTCTCGTCCAAATCTCGCACTTGTCTAACGAAAAAAGAGCTCATCGAACGTCGGATCACGATTTTGGCGGGAGACGACTGCAGGCAATGAGTATAGAAAAAAAAAAAAATGTTTACTCAAACTACTCACACGTATTGTACGCAAATTTTTTCGCTCGGATTTTTGCTTCGGAATATACGATAATTTTTTTGGCATAACCAAGGTTAGTATGCGCTTTTCTCTATACAACACACGTATGCACACATCCGAGTCTCTATTATTGAGTGTATTTTTGTTCGATTTTATATCTTTTTTGGAGGGTCATCGACTGCGATGACTCTTTGTTTTTCGTTTCGGTGATTTTTGAGTTTTTTCGTGTTCGAGAATAAATAATGTATTTACTTGGTTTTTTAATGCTCGAGACGATGATGTTGGTAACTAATTCATCCTCTATATAAGCTTAATATACCTTCTCTTTTTGTCTAACATATATATATATATATGTAGCTTCACCAGCATGTTGACCGTCTTTGCACTTTAAATACTGTAATTAACCGAATTTTTCAATTAAGAGACTTACCCACTTTTTTGTAAGACGATGATTGTTTACAACTAGACGTTTTTATTTTTCTCTATAGTGCGAAATCGATGAAACACGATGTCTATGCGGTATAATTCGTATGATATTATACCCATGCCAAAAGTCTGTGACATTTACTTTTACTTTCTCTCTGTAATGTTTAACACCGAATTGGATTTTTGTAGCACCTTTTCTCATGGGTAATTTGATACAAACTTTAACCATACAATATGCGTATACGTATATAATAATCGAGAATTTCTATGTCGCTTTTTACATTAAACCAATGGCGAAACCGTCTACTGAAAGACAAGCGAATTTTTATTTTTATTTCAAAGCAGTTTAATTATATGTGATGCGCACAGCGACGAAGATACCACAATTCACCACTTTCGTGGCACGCTCACTAATTTCCATGGATAATAATTCGAATATAAAATGCGACGATGATAAAAAAGAAATATAGCGATAATATAATCACCACTCACGCTCATTAATTCACCTCCTATAAGCGCAATCGATAACCTCGAGCGAAAAATCAGTAACGACGATTAAATCTATGACCGCAGCAAAGCCCTTCGACGCAGACAAGGCATGGAACGACCATCTCAACCGTCTGGCTGACATCGACAAAATGTATCCAAGCAAGTCTCCGCTCCTGGCTCGCCATACGAGCCCTCTCTCGACGAAGCCGCTCTTTGATATCCACGGTGAGTTAAAATAATACCTCGTCTCTACAGTGCGATACCGATTTTTCACGAAACAATTTGTGCAGGCAACCTCTTGGACGACATCCTGCCGCGATTCCCGTCGTCTCTGCTGAGAAGCAAGGCCCGACCCCTTCTCGACATGTTGGAGCCGTCGCCTTACGCGCCGATCAGCGCTTTCTCAAGGGACCCCTGGTGGTACCCGAGCTACGCGCCCTACATCCCGGCTTACGCCCAGCACAGCACACCCTTCTTCCTCCGGGACAGCTACCTCAGCCCCATCAAGCGCAACTACCTCTGGAGCAGACACCCGCTCAGGCCGTTCGGTACGAGTGATTTTTTTTTTTTTTTTTTTTTTTATATCATATGCGAACGAGTAAAAAGTAATAATATATAATAAGGTCGAGAAAGAGAATTTTCGAAATCGGCTTAGAAAAGCTCGTGGAAGCACCTCCGCAGCCGCGGCTTATGCGGTAGGGAAAACAACGCGAAATTGGATTTTCCCCGGCGGCGCAGCTCTGCGAAACAGCCGCGAATCGATTCAGCCCGAGACGAGAGTATGTGTCGGACAAGCTCACACGTGTGTGCACAGACTCGATCAACCTTCACCTACGCATTAGAGCGGCGGCGATCGATCGAAGTCACTCGTCCACTCCAAGGGTACATAGAGACTTTTCCGGGTTGCCGCGGTTACGTAGGCTCTGTGTTCTTTTTTTAATTTTCCAAATTCTCTCTCTCGGCTGTGTATCGATCAGAGCTTTGACGCAAGCTCTGAGATAATATAACCAAGTGTCGTTTATTTCTAGGGCTTTAGTTCATAAGCATATAAATTTCACGTGTATATATAATCTTGACGTAGCAGAGAATTTTTTTTTTATTAGACGTCGTTTAGCTGGTAGTTTTAGAGTCAGAAATTTCAGATCCATCCAGACTGTCGGATCATCGAACTTCCTCTTTTTTCAGACCGGGATGAGTGGAAAGACTAAGTCTCTCGAGGCGTCAGAGAGAAAGCGTTTGTTTTTTGAGAAAAAAAAAAGAATAAGAGATGATGGCAATTTTTACGTGAGCATTTTTTTCGACGACACGTACACGCTGATGTGCATTTTTTTGCGGAGACGCAGCTCGAGCAGTTATTAGTTGTTGTCGCCTACTGTGTCGCACGCTTCTATAGAAAACACGATGAGATTTATTTATTTTTTTTTTTATATGTCAGCATGATTTTTTTCACACTTGGATTTTTTCAATGTGTCGTTTTTTGCTATTTTTTATTACGCGTGTAGACGATCACGTAGAATAGAACTATTTTTTCACTCTGGCTGGACGTGTTTTTTTTCCTACTACTGTCCGTTTTTTTTTTATGCTGAATTTTTGACTATTTTTTCACGCCTATAATACATCGTGCGCACACATTTTTCCCCGTCACAACGTGTCTCACATGCATTATACATGTGTGGATCATCGCGTGTATATAGATATAGAAAGAAGTTGGTATAACGAAGGAATGGATATCTGTATAAATATAATGCGCATCACGCGAAGCATAGTCAAAGTGCGCCGCGATATTTACGCGTCGTGTATATAATCGCATTTAAAGTAGAGCAGAAAAGATAAGTAGTGGCTTCGTTCGCACTTGGACTATAGCTTCGACATCTCACTCTGAAGCTGAGGCATATAAGACGATGTGTAAAACCGCGACCCTCATGACTTTTTTCCAGGGCAAGCTTATTACTATTATTCGCAGCCCGTTCCAGTCTATCACTTTAGCAAGCCATGGTACAATCATCCAAAGGCGGCTCATTGAAGACTAAAGTGAGCGGAGATCAATCTCATGAATTGTGTTCATTTTTTTTTTTTTTTTTTGTTATATATCTGTGCTTTCGGATTCGAATTTCCCTCAAACTCCACCCCCTTATCGCCTCTATATGTGTGCCCACAACCTCCATATGTGTCTAATAATGATATATATTATATACCAACAACGACAAGCTACAACAGAGATGATATTTTTTTGGCGAGGACAGTTGGAAAACCTTTGAGTATAATTTTTGAATTTTTTTTTTCTCTCCTCAGTTCCCATTGATTTAGGCCTGTATGATCTCGTTAAAGCACATCTGCAGAAGCACGGCAGTATTTATGTTAAAGGCAAAGGTACACTTTATTGTTGCTGATTTTGATTTTTGGATAAATGTTCTCTGTATATGGGGTAATTAATTCTAGATGTCTAGTAGTTTATCACTATCGAATATTTTTTGAATAAATGTGCATAATAGTGATTTAAATGTAAATTATTAATGTTTTACTCGATGGTTATTTTTGTTCAGATATCAGATATAGATCTTGTAGTTTATAGAAAAGCTGTATGTGAATTTACGATGTTCACAGCCTCATCCGTTTTTACTTCCAACTGTGCGATCCTCCATATACATATGCGGGATATTTTCGCATTAACGGACAAACTTTTTTCAGAACTACGTTGTTCTCTCGATTTTTCGCAGCCATTTTTGAAGATTTTTAGGAGCAGTCGCTGATTTTTCGTTTTGGACTGCGACACTCGCACGATTCACTCGATCATCATCATCAACAACATAAACTCCTTCCCATTAAAAACGAACCAATAAAAAAAAGATAAAGCACCGTATGACTCTTATCTGTATCACACTTATACTGATTAATTACTTGGAAACTCTATCTCACCGCACTTGTGGTTTGGCACGTTTGTGACGAAAAGAATGAAAAAACGAGAAACAGCCCCAGGACCCACTTATCGATTTTTTTCGATCGACGTTTGAAAATTTACACATGATATAAATGTTATCTAGAATAGAAGATTTTGACCTTTTGTTTAATACTTTGTGTAATACTGGCGTTTCGATACGACTCACTGCTGCGGTCACTTGAATTAACAGACAATACATCTCGAGGTTTTATTTATGTTACCCAAACAGGCATGACGACTCTCGCGTTTGTTTATTTTGTACACTTGTCGTCGTTGAAATTACCAATGTTCAATGTTGTACTAATGATGCACGAATTGCTTGCTCAATAACGACAAGTTGAACGAGAATGAACAAACGATGTGTACACTAAGCAAAATTTTACACGAGAATGTCAGAGATTTTCGAAGGTTGTAAAAAAGAAACGCCAGTTCTGTCCCCTTGTCTACAAGCCTGCGAGTCGACTTCGTCAACTAAAGTCTTGATTCTCTTTTTCAGCTCATGTCTACTAGGGATTCTGCGTCGCCCTGCATTGGAATCACGTGAAAACGAATACACAAAAACACATTAAATAATCAATTGACAAGTTATCATCATTTCAAAAAGGCAGGAAAACACGGAAGTACAGAATTTGCCAAAAAACAAAAGATGTATTTACACAAAAAAAAAGGCATCCTCTAAAACCCATTATTACGTATGAAAATGTCGACTACGCGCATACTCTTTTCCTCACAGTACAGTTTCGCCCACGGAATTTTATTTATTAACATTATATCGTCATGTAAATACTGTGCGCACATCATTGCTATTTGAAAAAAAATAATAAAACAAAAGAAAAAAATTTTAAACCAAGCGACTTTTATTCTTATCCCGAAACTTGTTCCAACCCTGCTTCCTTCTGTAAATATTTTCTCGTATAAGCGAGATGAAACTGGCGGAAAAAATCAGGAGATAAGAATCATGCGTTTAGAGTACGGAATGAAAATAACTCAAGATTGTACAACAATATGCACGTTTATTAAATTTTATCTCAAAGATGTATATCTTCAGGATGTTTACCGTCGATTTTACATGATGCGGCTGCTGGGATTCGAACGTCGCGCTCGCGCAATCACTTTTCTTTTCCATTTATCAACTACATCTACAATAATACACGGAACGAAAGCTGCACTCGAACGTGATCTACAGTTACATTGTTTTACATGATTTCTTTTTAAATTTTTCACAGTGTATCGTCGTTTATTTCGTTTTCTTTTAGTCGACTCTCGCTAAACACTCCTCGAGCCTAAGAACTACATGAGAGTCGGGACAAAGATATAATATCATAGTTTTCACCGTTTGGTCGAATCGCAGTAAGCGCATCATTTACAAATATAACCTCGCGCTACTTCACATCGCGCGAGATAAGTTTACATTTTCATTTTTTTTCTTTAATTTACTTATTATTATTTCATTTATCATTTATTTTGTTTCGCGACACAAAATTGTTTTTCTTGATCGAGTTGTGAGGGCGAGTTTCGCTCTCCTCTCTCACACACTCTTTCTCTCACTCTAGTTCTCGTGTTAATTTTCTTATTATTTTATGTCGATTTCATTCTCTTCTCTTAGGTGGGATCGCTTTTCTAGGACATCATATCTTAGAATCTCGAAAAATAAACTAGGTTTTTTTGACGTGCAAAACAATAAACGTTATTTATTTCTTAGAAACCAATTTTTGTGTATCGTGTCCAAAAATTCATTACTCGCTTATTGCCTGTCACATAAAAGAAAATAAAGGCTCTGTATAATTTAAACTTATGAATATAAATATACAATTTAATAAGGCCACTTATAAGTAAAATTTGACGCAAATCATTATACAACTAATGAAATATATAAATTAAAATAAAGATCTGTGCTTTGAAGCAACATTGAGATTTCTTGGCTTAACGTCACGACTTATTGTATAAAAAAAATACAACAGTTACATTTTCTCACAACAAAGCTTACAAAATAAAATTTCAATCAAAAAAGTAAAATAATCAACCTTTAGACACTTGAGAAAAATCATCATAGTAACAGTGCCCATGTAAAAAAATACAATGAATCCTCTAGATTTTTTTTCTAGATTCTAAGTCAGCGCAGCTCCCACAAGTGTCTACGTGTGTCTGTGTGTGTATATATATAAATTTACCATTGACAAAACGCAATATAAATTGAGCTCGTCTTCTCATAAAAATATAAAATCGTCATAATTTCAACAAAGATGCTACAAATGCAAAGATTTTTGTGGTCTGACAAATCATTTTATCATTTTTTCATCTTCATTATTTTTCTATTTCTCTCGCATGACACACAAGCCGACTGCAAAATCACCTCGACTATGATATTATCTTCGAATAAACTTGCAACTCTCCTTGATTATCAGAAAATCTATCTAGAAAATCCATCGCTAAAAAACTATATTTCCACTACCCATCGAACAACATATAACGGTGTGTAAGCTAAAAAAGGCATATGAGGCAATCAAAACCGTACAGATTGCGTACTTAAAAAAATACTGATTCCTTATTATATCATCTCCTGTTTCCCTGCATTTCTGTTCGATTGTTTAGTTTCTTAGTTTTTTGCGGTATTAAATCGAATAGGAGTTGACAGACGGTCGCATCAGTGAACAAGGCACACAACAAATGTCATATCCAGAAGTTAGATCGTACTGAATAGTCTTTTTAATGAGCGACATAGTGTAGCTTATATGTGTTATTTAATATAGCCATTTACAAAGATTGAATCGTATGCAGTAAACGTCCTTGTATACTTTTCAGCGAGCTATGTAAGTCTCAAAATTTTAAAATGAGTATCCTGTTTCTCAATTGTCTTATACAATTATTTTTAATTATAAAAAATTAAAAATATGCAATCTAGTCATACAAAACATTTACTATGTATTCATTGCTGCAATGTAAAAACCAACATATACATCGATGTTACAAAATAAATGCAGTAGAGTATCAAGGAGTTTTCAGCTGTTAGTATAATTAGATATACTAGAGAGGAAGACTTGCGTCGTGCAAATTACTACTATTGCTTAGAAGGGTATAGATTACAGAGAAGCTAATCAATTATTAACGATTCGATGCTCACGTTCCCTGACGCATAACAATGCAGTTGGTTATCCTATTCGTCTACCTGCTTGCCATCTCATTACAGGGGTGTCTATAGTCAATGATCTACACATTTTTAAATTTGTATAAAATCTAGCTTGTCGTAGAGTATTTCTCTGACTTTGTCTGAAAACTATAGTTGGTGAAAGCAAATTTACATGCTTAAAATGATTCTTATACAACTTTAAATCCTCTTTAGATCAATAATGCAATTTCGTAGTGTACGAAAGATAAACTGTAGAATTTACAAACTCGTCTATGGACTCCCCTTTTTCTACTCGAGTCTCACCACAGATAATTCACGTTCACTTGATTCAATGAACTTAATCAGCAAAGTATGTTTGTGTGCCTTGTGATTAATGCCTAAAAATCATCAATGCAGCTATCACACATATATAATCGTTATCGTGTATAATGCAGAAGGCGATATCATTTCTGGTTCACCAAATAGAAATTACTGTTCTGAAGAATTTTGTTAATGAAAAGCATCAACGCAATATTTTTATTAATTTATAAAATTTCATTTTTTTACAAATATATACTTTTTCAATCAATTTAATAGAGAAAAGAAGCATCTTTTCAAGTTATCATTTGATTTTGCCCTTTTATCATTGTTTTGAACTTATAAAGGGAAAATACAAAAAAATATTTGCTAATGCGCGATTGATTACTCGACTTTTGAAGTCTTAAATCAGCAAGACATTAAATTGTATTTAAAATAATCAATGCTATTAAATACTGGGTTACCTCACAATATTACCCATTTCCTGGTAATAGTTATAAAAAAAAAAAATAAATTTACATATGTGTATGTCTGTGTACATATGAATGCATTATATTTGTGTATTTGTGTGTATATGAGTGTATAAGTATGGCTTTTCCATCGTTAAATCATAATTAATTTACCTGCATACAAGAGCATTAATGCTAATTATAATAATATGCAATAAATAATCGAATGAAAATAATATTAAAAAAGATTTCGTTTGAGGTTAACTTTGTGAAGGAAGATCTACTTTATGAATAAATCATGCGTCTATAATTCGCTTAAGTAATTGTTTTGACAAATAGGAAGGCGAGATTTTGCCCACATTTTCGCTTAATGAAAAATATGCAATTAAGGAAGGGGTAGATTTTTCATACTTTAAACTTGACGAATCGGTATTTAGAGTTTGGTTGCGACGTCCTGTAACTGAAAAAAATATAATTACTATTTCATATACTGATGTTAATTTTCTTATTATCAGAGGGCTATGAAAATCTATCCTTAAAAAATTGAAAACTAGAGAAATTTCTAGATAGAAACGTCAGGTAAAAACAAAGATTATATTTTAAAATATTTCCTTAGAAATTATGTTTATGAATCTAATAAGTTAACCTATTAATAAACTGGATAATAACGTTAATCAGCAGAAAAAATATTACAAAAGCTTCCATTTCCACGAGGGGAGAATGTATATTTTTCCTGAGCTGGTGAAAATCAATAAATTAAAAATAGGTCAAGCACAAGTTCAAGCTCACCTGTTTTAGAACGCCAGTGTTTGTGGCTATGCAGGCTCAGCTGTGGGTGGTCATTTTTTCTTCGCTGGATTTCTTTGTGGAGTTGATGGTCGGCTGCCTGTTTGGCCGGCGTTCATTCCACCGTACTGATACTTGGCCTTCTTTTCTGACGGTTTCAAAATCTACAAATCATTAAAATTCGAATTATTTGACGTCACCTTTTCAGGTTCGAAAAAACGAAGAAAATTGAACGTAAAATCATTCCTTAACTGTTTCACAATGACATTACGTAAGTTATCTATATATGAACCAGATCTAAATATAACTTCAACGTCGATATAATGATTATTTTCTAGACCAACTTTATGAATAAAAAATGTTGTACAAGTAATCTTTTATTCAGTCTTAAGTTCATTCACATACGCTAAAAAATAAAGCGCGAACTCCCACGCTCGGAAGCGTGGAAGACCCCTTTCCACTGATTTTCGCGAGTTCGAATCGCCAATGTTGCCACTTCCGCGTATTTTTAGAAATCGCGAGATTCGTGCCGTCTATTATTAACCATACGCGCGTGTACGCAGAGAGCACGCGTCTCTACCACTGCTGCGCAACAATCCAAGAGGATTTGTCACCTGGAAGCTGCACATGAGGGTTTCGTCAACGCTCATCATGCCGCCGGCATTGTCGAATTCGCCACAGTAGTTGGGCGCGGAGAAGAGGGTGACGAGCTGTCGTTTTGCGAAGAATTCGTAGCCGTCCTCGACGACCTGGTGCGCTCGGCAGATCAGGTCCATGTCGTGACGGTTCAGGAACTTTGACACCACGTCCGGTCCGAACGTGAAGGACACCCCTCTATCGTTCTCACCCCAGCCCTGCAAAAGATACACGATGTCGTTAATGAACATGACTGTTTAATGATTTGGTTGGCGATGTTTTATTTCGTCAAATTAGCCCGAACTTATTTTTAGGTGGTGCTTCTGCAAGGTTGTCTAATTAAGAATTCGGAGGGAAAGCACGTTTTAATACTGAATGAAAAATGTAATCCACCGAAATAGAACGTTAATGTTGGATAAGGAAACATAAATTACCGAGAGAATTATCAATTATTTATTTAAGCAGCATTACTCTAGAAGAGATACTCTGATAGTAATCGGATGAGAATCGTTTTTTTTCAAAAATTATATTTTACCTGAACATCCTTATCTGGATCCGACCACAGCAAGTCGCAGAGGAGACCAGTGTCGGGTACGTCTGTCGGGCGCATGATTCGTCTAATCTGTTCCATGCCCTGTTTAAAAGTATTACGAGCATTAGTCGTGATTGAAATACCTCGTGAAAATAATTAGCATTTCGTATATTTACCTGCAGATCAGGACTAAGTCCACCATGACAACAGAATATTTTCTCGTCTATGATAGCAGCAATTGGTAAGCAATTGAAACAGTCTGTGAAAGTTTTCCATAATTTGATGTTATACCTGCGCTTGCACTCATCATAAAAACCATATATCCTGTTTATGCTTGCACATTCGTGATTTCCTCTCAATAAGAAAAAGTTTTCTGGGTACTTAATCTTGTATGCAAGTAATAAACATATTGTCTCCAGCGACTGTTTGCCTCTGTCAACGTAGTCACCTAGGAATAGGTAATTTGCTTCAGGTGGAAAGCCGCCGTACTCAAAGAGCCGCAGTAAGTCAGTGTATTGGCCATGAATGTCTCCACAAATCTTCAGGGGTGCCTCAAGTTCCAAAAGTATTGGTTGTTGGAGGAAGATTTCTCGTGACTTTAGGCAGAGGCCTCTTACTTCAGCCTCTGTCATAATAACAGACTTGCCTGGTCGACATCCTCGCACTGTACAAAAAAAATAATTGTTAAAGACATAATAGCCAAATTCTTTGTTGATTTTTACATAGACCAGATACTTCTATAATCAATTGATACACAAATTTTTTACCTCAGAGAACAGACATTAGATATGCTCCACTTATTCGTATCACATCGAGGAGAATTCAAAGTTTACATACATTTTTATCTTATCTTTTCATGTTTGCATTATTTTATGACAATTACAAGCACACCGTTCATAATATTCAGAAGAAGCAAAATTGTAAGGTAATAGAATCATATCTAGAGTTATGACAAATAGTTAAAGAATGCTTTTGAAAACTAAAAACTCAGTTTTATAAAAAAATATCTGTTCTCTATTTACTTTACCTTTGGGACAATAGGAAAGGCAGTCTACGAGTTACTGTTTAAGGATATTATGATAGGAGGAGTATTGATTTTTTGGGGATGGAATATCATGACTTTGAAAAAAAATACAACTTTTACAGATGAGCTCTATTACAATGAATAAATTGTATGATAAATGCACTTTTAGCAAAGTGCAAGAATGCACACGATTCTTTGTTAGCAGATACCATCGGTTATTTATAGTTTACTAGTAACCATAAAAGACTTTGCTATGCGCTTGAACTGCTATCATGATGGCTATTGGAAAAACCAACACCACCAAGGCTGATCCAATAGCAGATAAATATTTTTGGAAAAAAGAGCTTTGGTACTTTAACTTGCGATTTTTACGCTACAATTTAATCCTTCATTTTCTTTATTAAAGTTTTTATTAAAGACAATTTATACATTACTACAGCATGACTGGATAGCATTAAGTTACTGATGATTGAATCAACCAATTCCAACAAGTTTATTGTCCACAGCCAAAAGTACTCTGTTCAAGAGATACATACAGTGAAAAATATCAGGAAATTCAATTTTATTTAAATCATTGCAAGATGGAATAGAGTACATACAAATATTTTATCACTGTGATTGCATAAAAGTACTTAAAGTAGCAACACGTTAAAATAGATTTAATAACAAATAAATTTGATCTCCATCCAAGAAAAACGAGGCATGTAGTCAAAAGTGATGTATACATCAATACAAAAAGTTTATTATGATCTGTTATAAATATTAGTATCTATTTAAAAATTAATGAGACATTAAAAGCAGCATATTTCTTGGCAATTTTCCTGTATATTTCTCTTTGAACTTTGCTAAAAATACAGGTACAAAGTATGAATGTATGAATATATATATATATATATATATATATATATAAGGTGATGCAGACATGAAGATGTAAATTACTGTCTCGGTGCTCAAGGAACAATCATTGTAGTTTATGCTGGAAGCCTCTTTAATTGACAAATTAACCAATTGGAAACAAAGTCTTGGTGCATGCAGAAGAAATAACAGAATGATATGAGGCAGAATGATATATAGCGCAACTAAATAAAGGGCTACGTGTGTGTTGGAGGCAGTTTCCTTAATTTTTTGCGTACCAACAAAGTCTGAAGAAAAAATATCTTTAAGCTTGGCTTTCTTCTGAGTCTGTACCTGAACCTGGTTTTGGTTTTCTTTCTGGTTCTGGTATGCTTTACCGCATTAACATCCCGCAACAAGTGACATGAGAAAAAGAGCAAAACAGAAACATTGTTGTTTTTTGTTCCTCATGAAAGAAATCATCAAATAAAGATAAAACGAAATGTCATGATCAAGGAGTGAGGGTTTGCATCTGTTTACAGCATTGACTATGCAAATTATCTTTTGTTTGCAGTGAGGATAGAGGTTTTTGAGGAGAGCTTCATTGTCCAGCAAGGATCCATTGTCATACTTTGTACAATAAATTTCGAAGCAACAAGCAAACTTTTCTGTGACAAGTGCAAGTCTCCTTATTGACATTCATGACAACTCTGACACTCGACCTCTCAGTCTGAAAAATTTGCTTGTTCATCGGACCCTGCTTTGCGATAGAAATAAAAGAAATTAAACTCCAGACCCCAGACACTCAAGAAGCATCGCAGTACATTAGAGGCCGTCGCGAGACGAAAAAAGCTCAAGCTCTAATCATTGTGTAAAACTCTTTAATAAAGGAAACAAAACAGTGTTGCGGCTGTATGTATGCGCTCAATATTGATCCGCATACTCGACGTTAAATGTAAGTAACATCTCTCTCTCTCTCTCTCTCTCTCTCTCTCTCTCTCTCTCTCTCTCTCTCTCTCTCTTTCTCTGCTGAACCGTCGCCGCCGCCGCCGCCGCTTTGGCACCTCGCGACTCTTTTACAACGCATTGCACGTCGATAAAAGACTCGTGATGTAAAAGAAGTGAGCTATTGTGTCGCAGTGAACGACGTAAATAAATATAGAGAGACTGCACCCAAACAACGCATCAACAGTGTGTATATACCTGTATTCTATCCATCTCTATAGATATAACGCGTTTAGCGTAATCGAGTACATGCACGAAATTATACGTGCGCTCGCGGTGTCGGAAAAAAAGGAGATCACCAGACAGTGCGCGATAAAAAAAGCGCGCGAGGAGACGAAGCCCTTCTACGCTCGCTCTCTTCGAATTCGAGCCATCGCGCAAAGTGTGCAGCCCTTTTGTATCTCAGCAAATTCTCCTTTTTCGTTTCTACACGCGAAGTCTTCACGTATCGAAGCGAAACAGACAAGAGTCTATGCGGAGCACGCATCGTGTCACGTTCGCGGAACACCAGAAAATAATCGAACCGCAGCGTAAAAAGGTCGGCGCTACATTTTCGAGGCCTCGGCGAAGGTTCTCCCCTTCCCTTCCCTCTGACGTTTGGGAAACGCCTCTCGAGACGTACCTTCGAGCAGCCTCTGTATCAGGTTGTCGATGTTCAGCTCGACGTCCGCCATGTTTCCTGGTGCTCGGAACAGCTACTCGCCTCCAAACGTCCCACGCACAGCTCGTCTCCTTGAGAGATGATCCGCGGCCGCCACCAGGTCTCTCTCTTTCTGCAACTCTCCTTCTCTCTTCCGCACACGCGCGTATACGACACACACTATGCAGCTACGTGTCGCGCGCACTACTGGCCAGCAGTCGCCTATGCTCTGCAAGGCTCGCTTTACTCGCGGAGAGACAGACGTCTCTCTGCCTACTACTGACTTTTTTCCGCGGATAGACCGCCTGCGCGGCTCAGCCGCCACCGCGAGGCTCTCTGCGCAGGTTCGATGTTTGTGGATTGTGGAGTAGGTGTGATATGGGTATACCTATAAGTAGACGCACGACGTTCTGCATATATACAGGTATATTGTATACATATACTAACGCTAGCACCTGAGGTTTCCCCTCGACGATGAAACTCGTGATTGCACCGCTGAGCTGCGATGGTTTCTTTTTTCATTTCGGAATATGGAGAGAAATTTCGGTGTATTCGAAAAATTTTTATATTTTTTTTTACGTCCGACTGACTATGTATACCATTATACTACTGATTCTAACAGGTGGTTAATATATTCGACGCGCGCCAGTCAATTTTTTATTGATCGGTCGAATCCGCCTACATTCGAATTGAGAATCTTTTTTTATCTCCGCTATACTTATATACCGAAGATTTTTTAAATAAGAAAACTTTCGAAGGTGGCATCAGTATAATAAATAAAAAAATATACGTTAATCAATCTTTTTTCGGGATACCCGCGATTCATCTTCCGAAACGATAAAAACGTCAAAAACCAATTCTCACTTCCCCGCCCAGTTAAATGTTTAAAACAAAAGCGTATAAGATACGATTCATCACACAAGCGCCGAAAAGTCAAGCACACAAACAAATATTCGAAAAATACTTTCTCATTGTCCTATCGCGCGCGCTTCATAAATATGAATGCGGATAACGATTGTAAGATAGCGCCGGTTATTTGTGTACCTTCGCACCCTTGACACAAAATCAATTAGATTTATCGCGAGCAGTTGCAGCTAGGGAGAAGGCTCGTAAAAAATAACTGTTTCCACGTTGGTTCGTGCGCTTATTTCTTTTTTTATTATCATTTTTTCTTCCTCGTCGTTATACTTTTTGTTTATGAAGAGCAGAGGTAATTTGTAAGTTACACGCTCTGAATAGTTGTACAAGTTGCCATGAAAAATGCATTCATGAGCAGGACAATTTGATCATGCTATATTGATGAGATATGATTTTTGTAGTATTACATCTCTTACGGTAATTGAAGTTTATAATAAATAGGTTTACATGTAATAATATCACACTTCTGTTGATCTTGTATAATTGTTTAGCTTGTTGATTGGATTTTTTCAAGTTTGCAAAATTCGCAGAGTACTCTGCATTCGGTAAAGTTGAATGCTTCCATGGAAATTTCATATTTGTTCGCGTCAATTTTGACTTTCAAATCATTTTTTAAATTCATTTTTTTTAAAAGTTGTCATTATGCGATGATTTTCAGGACAAATTACGCTTATTGGTGCTTATCACATGATTCATTATGAATTACATTAATAAAATTAAAAATTAAGCACTACACTGTTCTTTAGGTCTAATATTTTAAAACATTTTATTACTATTGATGTAAAAAAAAACATCAAAATAATGTCTCTTTTGCAAGGCACCAAAATGAATTCATCCTGAAAACCAATCATTACTATTTACATAAAATAATATAATTTGTATGTATATAATTCGTCCATTAAAAAAATATATAATTTCGCTGTATTGAACGAGATAAAAAATAACGTTATCCCATAACGTTTTGCAGTCTTCTTTGCTTACAAGATGCTAAACTTAATCCTCCATTTTCATACAACTATTTTGCAAACTTTTTATTATAATCTGGCAAAGGGTCCTTATAATCTTGCAGTTGAAATATACTTGCACTATTATTTTGCAAGTATTGGAGGAAATGATGAAAATGTGTCAATAATAGCTGAGTACTTTTTTCGTCAAACGTGGTATAAGACAACATGTCTCCGAGTTTAACTGGAAAAAGATTAACAGTTATTGATATAATTATTTTTCAATCCCAGAATCAGTAAAATATCAATCGTTTATTGCAATGCATACCAAATAATCGTAATAGATAATAGGGTCCATATAAACTACTTGGTAAGACATCAGAGTCTTCAGGCACCATATCTTCAAATTGTGGCCTCTCCCAAGAATACAAAAGTTGTATATTTATGGATACATTAAAGTATTCCCGTATACCCTTTGTCACTTCTATAGCACTTTCCCTGAAAAAAAAGAGAAAAAAATATTAATGATCAAAACACACCTAAAATATATAGAGTTATATTGTTGTTAGATAAAATTCTTACTTGTTTACACCATTAATCTTTCCACTTTCAATTGCTTCTATGTAATCGTTTAAAACTTTTTCTACAGTAATACTCATAGGCAAAGAAGGCAGCTTCTTTTGTTTTGTTATAACATCGCATTCATCCAATAGATGATACTTCAAATCATCAGGTATTGTTATATGAATTTGTTGTTTAACTGTATACTCTTCTGCTTCATCCGAAGGCTCTGGTCGCCCTCGTTTTTTGCGTGGTGCCTCCAGTGGTGAATCGCTTGAGGACGTCGGTGTGAGTGCACTTCCAGACTTACTGGCTCTGCTGGGTGTTCTCTCCAGAAGTGCCACAGGTGTGCTCGCTCTGCTGTCACTGTCTTTTTCCTTGTCCCTACCTCCTTCGCTCCGTCTACCTTGAACTTTGGATGTACCACCACTTTTCCTATTCTGCTTATTGCTCGCCTGTTCATGCACTTTCCGTACTTCGTTTTGCTTCTGCACGTTTGTGTCGTTGAACTTCAGTACTCGTTCTTCAGGTACCCACTCATCCCAGCTATAAATTACATTATAAATTTCATTAGAGATTTAATGCTTTCGTAACTGAAGAAATATACGAGCTTTATTTGCTGATTAACCTACTTCTTATTCCAACCAGCGTAGTGTATATAATACTTTATCTGCTTTTCATCTTTCGAGAAGGAAGACTTCAGACACTTAGCTTCATATATGAGTGGACCATGAAAGCACAGAACTTTTTCACCTGAAAAAATCACAAGATACTAATGTAAACACACAAATGATTTTTCTACAACACTAAGATTACAAGTTTACAAAAAAAGTAAAGAGACGCGCAAAGTCGGCTTCGTGCCGATAATCGTACGAATCTTCGTCAAAGCAACTCGTATATATCTAACACAAAACTTGGAGTTAAAGAAATAATTACAGCGATCAAAACAAGCACCGTACCTTCTTGGAATTTGCATTTCGGGGGCATTTTCCAGTGTGCTGAAAATTTTGTTAGTGTATTCCGTTTTTGTCTCGAGAGTCTGCAGAAAATACGGAACGTTATGCCAGTGTAACAATTTGCGTTAAATATTTAACGCTGGGCAAGTATTAACGTAGAAACTGGAGTATCTGTGTAATTGATTTAATAAGTACTGTATCATTCAGAAGAACGTAAGAGTAACATGACACTCGATAACCACAAAGAACTTGGCAACAAGAATCTTTTAAAGAGTACTACATCGATCACAAGAATATCACACTCAATAATCCAAATTTCACGGTCAAAGTATGCAGTTACGAATATTAGAATTTATACGTAGGCCCTCTTCTCTTGTGCCTGCCAAAAGCCGAATGATGCTTAGGTTAGGCCCACCCTTGGGCCTTTCCGCGACGCCTTGTCGTCGGCGCACCAGTAGGGTTGCAGCCGCGAGTATAGATATATAGTGTAAATTTCTTCCGCCCCCACCTCCCCTCTCGCGCTCGTTAATTTCTTTACCTGGATCTTTCGGAGTACTTAGTCCTGGCCGATATTTCATCGATATTTGGAGTATCAATGGTAATAACGCCGATAATTGATACGCACGCGACGATACATCACCGCGTTATCGATATTTTTCAATTTTATCCGATAAACATCGAAAGCCACCGCAAAAGGATGAAATTGATGAAAAGAGTCGAGGAACAAATCGGAGCGCGAGCTACGAGAGAAACGTCTTCTGCTGTTAGAACCTTCCAGCGATTCGCCGAAACGGGTAAAGCGTTATAACCACTCAAACCACTAAGTCGATCGATCGTGTAACCTGACGGTCTCTTTCACTAAACTGACCCTGCACAACAATCAATAGAGTCGCTGGGTTATCTCGAACAAAGAAAAACTGATTAGCTCGTGAAAGTGTCAAGAGAGGAATTATCAAAGTTGTCTATCGCGGGAGCATAATAGACTGCATAGAGTGACGGTCAGAAGACAGACCCAACCCAACCCGAGGATCCGCGAATCAGATCGCGCACCCACACAAAGGGTCGAGGAAACGACACGAACATATGTGCTGCGATCGCGTATACGAGCCTGCATTATCATGTCGACATTCGCGGTGTGATGTGATTCATAGCTCCTCGGATCATCGTGTTTTAAAGACACACTTATATATACATATACCTACGCAAGCGCAGTGCAGTGGTGTGTGCTATTTCTCTCTCCCTCTCTCTCTCGGCGAAGAGACGAGAACTAAGAAGATAATAAGCACATCAGGAACATCGCGGAGGAAGAATGACGTAGAGAATCATTCTCTACGGTCAACTGTAGTATTATCAAATCAAGTCCAGCCGCATAGAAGAAACAGGCATAGGCACGCATAGATATATCTATATACATACGTGCATTCCTATTTCCCAGTCAGCAGCGGGTATAGTGTCCGGGAATCACGCGAGGTGTCGGTTGCTGTTTGTGTGTTTTCGTCTCTCGGCTTTCTCTCTCGCTCCGTCTCTGTCTCTCATTCCGCTCCTCCCCTCATCGTCATCTGCGCCTCTGTCAGTGTAGGTATTATCGTCGTCGCGAGCCTACCACGGGAGTAGGCAGCTTTTCCAGGAGGAGGACGTCGACGTAGACATGGGCGACGGCAAGGAGAACGAGCGTCAACCGCTGCTCAAGAACGAAAATGTCAACTACAGCAGCAGCGAAGTGGCAGGTGAGTTGTGTGTTAACTTTATCGATATACTCGTTACTGTTTATTGTGGCTCTTTAAATCGTCGAGACGGGATGTATGCTATTTGGCTAATGCACCCAGGCAGTTGATGTATATACGCTTTTTATGCTCTTTGTGCTTTGGCTCGGATCTGAATGTGTTGAGAACGATGATGAGTTGGGTGGATCTGGATGTATGGAACGGATGGTTGCTTTGGAGAGATTTTGGATAGGAAGCTTTGGCCGAGTTGGGGTTTTGGAGCAGTGGTGTTTTGCTGGAATTGAATGTGCGTATGATAGGGACATTGTGAAATATTGAATTTTAGTTTAAATTCGTTACAAAGAATGTTGAAAATGTTGTAGAAGCTCCAATTTTCTTCAAGATAATTGATCGCTGACTAAAATAAATCAGTCACTCTTTTATCTTTGAGATTTCTTGTAATATATAATGTGTATAACTGGATCTTATTAAGTGATTCTTTGTGTGAATACAAAATGAAAGCAATGAACTGACTGTCACGGTAACAGTCAACTTTCCTATACGTTGGCATGATTCACAAAATGTAATAAACAGTTCAGATAAAGTGTACTTATAACATAGCTGACTTTGAAAACTGCTCTAGTACAGTTTATGAATCAATATACAGTAAATTCAATGCACAAGATAAAAACTTTTTAGAAATGTATCAAAATACAAAGATGTATCTATATCTATATCACATCCTTTAATTAGATAAATTAAATGACTGTTGTGCAGGAAGCAGGAAAACTTTCACATTGCATGAAACTGTTCAAATATACTCATACAAAGATAGTAATTGACACATTTAAAAGCTACTTTTAATCAACTGTAAAATATACGTGTATGAGTATTTACTCTAGTTTTGACTGAGTTATCATTAAGAGAATAATCTTCTGACCTTGAAGAAGTTACAACTGTTTTGACTTTTGCTGGATTTGTTGACTGTTTTACAGCACATATGAATATTAACTTTATTTAACAAATTTTCAGGAGCAGAAGCACAGCAGCAAGTTAATACGGTTGCTCCAATTGGTCCTGATGAATTGCCACCATCGTATCAAGCTAGTCAAGGTAGTATGCACATGGTTACCTGCCGAGTATGTCAAGCTATGATTGACATATCTGGCAAGAGAGATCAGCACGTTGTCAAGTGCAGTCAATGCAATGAAGCTACTGTAAGTTTGATACATTCTCCAAAATGTTATATGAGGATATCTTACTATAAAAGAATCTTGAAATAACTGTAACTGTATTTTGTAGCCGATCAAGAATGCTCCTCCTGGTAAGAAGTATGTGCGTTGTCCATGCAATTGCCTGCTCATATGCAAAAGTTCATCACAGAGGATTGCCTGCCCAAGGCCTAATTGTAAAAGAATTATTAATCTGGCACCAAGTCCGGTGACACCACCAGTCTTGTCAATGCCTGGAATGTGTCGAGTCTGCTGTGCTCATTGCCATGATACATTTTTGGTATGTATTACAATTTTTAGATTCTGACAGGGAAAACTACTTGAATGTGCTAATTAATATTACGTTTTTCAGTTTAATACATTGAACAATGCTTTGGCTCGTTGTCCACATTGTCGAAAAGTCTCATCTGTTGGACCAGATTTTGCAAGGGGACGTGGAATCCTTTTTATTATTCTTGGAGTTATCTGTTTAGTCCTTGGTATTGCTGTAACGGTAAGCTCAATAGTTTTCTAAAAATTTTATAATCAATCTATAAGAATGCTACAAAATCAATCAATTTTTTTATTTTTATTTTTCATTATTGTATAAGATTTCTCAATTTAAAAACTTAGTTCAAATTATCGAATGTTCGGAATTCGTGGTTACCAATGCGGAATAAAGTCAACAAACAGACGCGAACGGAGAAGCTATTGATAATATACATGTTGAATGAAGAAAAGAAATACAGATGTTAATGTTGAGTCATCACTATAATAGAACGCCCACGTATTTTTGCGGCCAAATATTGCTGAAACTGAGATTTTAGAAATCCGAACTAAAGAGACTTGATTTTGATGCGTAAAATTTAATATAGCTGATTATGATGCGAATGTACAAATAAAGCTTTACTATTAATTTTTATGAGCATTATTAACTGATAAATTATTTTTTCAAGGTTGGAACATATGCACTTGTAAAAGCAAATGGAGGAATTTATGTTGCTTATGTTGGTGAGTAACAATTTTATCATTTTTTTTTTACAACAAACTTAATAATAATTGCAGATAACTTAATCTTATTACAATTGAAAGTTTCAAAACATCCAAAAATGATTTCCAAATAAAACATATTAATTAGATTGCTTTCTTTTTAGGTGCATTCCTTTTAGCGCTTCTTTTCCTTGGAAGAAGCCTCTATTATTGTACAATGAAGATTAGTCTCATAGAGGGTCCCATGTAGTTTTATTAGAAATGTCGAAGGCTGTTAAATCGCAGAATAATTTTTATCATTATAATTGCATAATCGATTTAGATAAGTTTACAGTGAGTATGATTATAATAAATTAAACAAGCTATACGTGATTAAGAAAACACAGTAAACAAACTAAGAAAATATTTTTAGTACTGAAAACGATATAAATGGTTTTTTTTTTAAGCGATTGAACATGCTGCTTCTTCGATTCCTTAAGATTTAGTAAATATTTGAATTTTTCTCAAGATTTCTTTTTAATGAATGAACTATATAAAATCAAGCCATCGTTCCGACTGAACAGGCTCTGAAATCGAAGTAGACATTCAATTTCTTATCGATGTAACTTTAGATGACACTCGAACTATAAAGCGAGGCTACAATGAACAAAATAAAAAGGAAAAAACAGTTGGAACTCGGCACCCGACGTGTGATCCTTTAATGCATTAAAATGTACAAATCTACACTTTTTGTTCGCTTACTTACAACGTATTCAGCAATTCACGATTTAAAGAAGACATTATCAAAATTATTTTCTGCATCAAATATCAATTGCATACTAAAAACGTAATATATTAGTGATGTTTTTCTTTTTTTTTAAGATTCGAGTACATTTTGATTATTTCTTTTTTAAATCTATTAAGAAGAATCGATTAGAACCAAAAATTGTATATTTGAAAGTTTCACGCCTGAGCGCAATATATATGTATGCGAACGAGTATATAAAGTGAAAGATATACCGCATGTTAAAGTACGGATAACAGAGGAGATTGAATGAGAAAAAAAAGCTCTTCCACGTGATCGCGAAACTGTGACGCGATCTTAGACAGAGGACAGAGTTGCACTGAAATTATGTAGCCAATTTTTTTATATTTTTATTGTTTAATTTATACGTAAAAGTATCTCTCTTCTTAACATTTTCATTTGAAATTATTTGAAAAATGCTTTTGGGTATTGAGATAATATTTTCAGTAAAAATTATAAAGAAAAAAATAAATAAACGCGTAATTTTTTAATTTATTTTCTTAACTATTCCAATTGTACATTTGCTATTCTTTATTATTGCAGTACCGAGGATCTATTTTTCAGAATGGATAAGGCCATTGACAGAATTGAAAAATGATTTAGGTTATTCCTAAACCGTTTTAAAAGTTTTATAAATGTAATGATCTCTCTGTATATATTATGAAATTGTAAATTAAAACAAAAATAAATTTATTTTTTAATTTTTATCAAAATTACCTTTTTTTCCACGTAATGGGTTTTTCGACAAACGATCTGGTAAATATGAATTAAGCAAACATCTGACCAGTCTTGATAATTTTTACTGATAACGTTTTCTTAATTTCCTTCTAAACACTGATTTTGTAGAATAAAGTGACTCTGTTCTCTTGTAATTTATCATTCAAGAAACAGGTGACGTATTTCCCATTGACGTGGGTTTCAAGCATTATAAAAGCATTTGTTTTTAACACATAATCGAAAAGTTACACCTGCTACATTTTACTCGAATTCTTTGTCTTTTGCAAAGTATTTCTCCAGTATAAACAATATCACTCATATTTTTTTCCAGCTATAGTACGTTTATATATTAACAGGCAGGGTAGGATAGCATGACAAAAACAATAAGATTTTATATATAACAGTAAATAACGATAAAAACTAACGTAAAAGTGTAATTTGTTTTGAGAGATACAAGAAAAGGAGAAAAATGTTTTGCACTTTACTTTGTATATAATCAGGAAAAAGTGATGGGTCCTAAATAATGCGATTCAACTTTTTAAAGTCTGACGGAGTAATAATTACTAGGATTCTACGGATAAAAGTGTACCGCATTGAGTATTTCAACGGGATTTAATGTATAAAGTATGTGCATTGATGAAATTTCGTTGGAAAAATTATTAATGTGCAAAATAACGCAGAATTACTTTTTATTGCGCATTCTGTCTTATTGTTATTTTGTATAAAATTGAATTGAAACTTCATGTTAAATTAATTAATGAGTTATTGAAAAGTAATTCTGCGCCTTGATCTGCACACCTATACTCAAATCTTGCATGCGTCTTTTGATTCATGCAAAATTGGTTTTGTAAAATCTGTATTCGTCTGCATATTATCTGTAACGAAAATAAAAATTATGAATCTTATATGGTTTTTAATCATTATCAAACCCCAAAATGTTTAAAACAATTAATCAATTTATTTTATAATTTTCATACAAGAGTAAAGACGCCCTTATATAAAATAATGTTTATATTGATATGAATACTCATATTTTCAACAAAATAACGTCTAATTCTCGCATAATTTAATCGACGCATAATCTTTGTACACTTTTAATTAAATTTAAATATTAGAAAAAAATATATATTCCTATAAGTACAGTCTATGTTACATTTAATACAGTTACATATTTAAATTATCGTAAGAAATCGATATACAAATTTTCAAGGTACAAACAATGCTTGGATCATGTTGGTATATAGATATAAATGTACGAAAGTACGAGTAGGTATCTTTTGGCAGTAGTATTTTATCGAAAAACTATATAAAAAATAAGTATCTCTTTAAGGCAAGAACTTTACTGTTCTTTTTCGCGATTGTATCATGCTGAGTCGTCGCATTTAGTTGCACTATACTTCCAAGTTATTAAACATGCTTACCTTATCACATTTTAACACCTGAAAATCGTTAAACGACATACACTACGTTCTACATTACATGTGCAATAATTGTTAGATACATTAATTGAAATATTTTCACGGAATTGATAGAAATCTCTTCTTATACAAGCAACATTATAATACTTCTTGCTAGATTCGTAAAATATATCTGACGAAAAGCGTCAGCGTTTTTGGTTTCTATACATATATCAATCATACTTTTCAAACTCAACAGAATTTACAGTAGTCATTCATCCAGACTTAAATAGTTGTATGTACAAAATGTAACTTACAGTTAAGTGTGTATGTGTGTATATATATCAAGACCTATCGAAAATCGTCTTCCGCGCAAATTGACAATCTCCTCTCATACATATCACAATAATATGTATATAATATCTTTATCCCTATCAAAGATCTGTTCCTCTGTAGACAAGAATTGAAGCTTCATAGCAGTGACCGTAGATTGCTATTGTCAGATACGTAATTCTCAAGCCATCGTAATGATCAGTCGTTTTTGTGCTTGGCTGTGTAAGCCTCACGCGCGACTTTGCACAGCTGCTCGAACATGGCACGGCCGGTTTGCCTCACCAGCGATGTGAATTGGCTGTGTGATTTTTGCAGTAAAATGTGCGGATGATCGTATTCCTACAAAATGAATATCGTTGTGTAAACAGTTTTAAATAAAATAAAAGGAACGAATCTCAAAAATTCAGCAAATTACTCACCACAAGTCGTCCTCTATCCATAACAAGCACTTTATCACTATCCATAATGGTATTCAATCGATGCGCCACCGTCAGTACGGTACAAGGCGCGAATTTGGTACGAATGGTACGCTGGATCAGGGCGTCGGTTTGCGGGTCGACGTTGGCCGTCGCCTCGTCCAGCATCAGTACGCGATTGTTTCGCAAAATAGCTCGAGCTAAACAGATCAGCTGACGCTGTCCGACGCTGTAATTCGAGCCGCGGTCGAGAACTCGATTATCTAGGCCGTGACCGCTTGCTATCACGGCGTCTTTCAGTTCGACCTATTAAAATACACATTGGTTAAATTTAGAAAAATAACTGGAAAAAACTTCATGCTGCTGCATATAGTTTTTATGTACCTCTTCCAAAACTGCCCACAGAAGCTGGTCGGAGAATTCGTTGAAAGGATCCAAATTGCGACGTAGAGTTCCCGAGAACAGAACGGGATCCTGGGGAATGATCGAGATGTTTTTGCGCAAGTCCTCTAACGCGATGGTCCCGGTATCGATTCCGTCGATCTCTATGACACCATCGACCATGGCTAGTCTGAACAGAGCGGAAATGAGGGACGACTTTCCGGCTCCCGTTCTTCCAACGATTCCGACCTGTGTTTGTATATCTTTAATAAACGATATCTATGGAAGAAAGGATGAAAAAAAAAATCATCGCCTACCTTCTCCGTAGGCTTGATCCTGAGCGTAAGTCCCTTGAGCACCGGGGGTTCTTCCTCGGCGTACCTCATGTAAACTCCCTTAAATTCAATGCAACCATGACTGGGCCAGTCTTTGGGCGTCTCGGCTATACTCTCCTCGATCTCCCGTGCAGCTTTCTTCTTCTTTTTCATCAACATGCCTTTGTCTCTTAGATTAGGCTCAGGCGTCAGGTCGGTGTACTCGAGGACTCGCTCAACGGACATCAGCTGGTTCGTCACCTCGGCGCTTTGACGCATTCCCCACTGGACCATACCCGTCAACGCCATCACCTGCGTTATCGCCAGACCCACCTGACCTCCCGAGAAGTCTGTAAAGTGAAGTAGGAATTATTAGAACTTGAATTTTATACTATATTTTGCAGAGAAGAGAATCGAAGCTGTTAGAACTTACTGTCTTCTAAAAGAAGAAAGCTGAAGGTCACCAAAGTGGTGAAGATGAAGCAGCAGATGTCGAGGGAGAAGCCGAAGGCACTACTCGTCGCGATGAACATGTACCAAGAGGAAGTGTGCACGTCCTGGAACTTATCGAACTCCTTCTTAAGAATAGTTTCAGCGTTATAGGCTCTTATAGTGGACAGGCCGTTGAGAGTTGCGTTAAGGTGTGTGAACACTGGGGATCGAGCTGCAACGTAAAGATTATTTCATTTAGCAATGTTACCAAACTCAATGAACTCGTTCTTTCATTCGTACTTACTCATTCCCTCAAGCCTCTTCACGTTCTTGCTAGTCTTCAGGTAGACCCTTCTGATAAAGAAGAACACAATCGCGATGGCACAAAGAGGCACCAGGAAGATAGGGTTGACGGCGCAGGCTACCACGATCGCACCAACCATCGCGAGGATGATCTGGCCCGCGTCCAGCATCGCTTTTGGCAGTAACTCATCGATAGCTCCCATATCCTTCGAGAACCTGTTGAGGATTCTACCGCTGGGGTTAGTATCGAAGAATCGCATCTTCGCACGAATGAGAGCACCGAAAACGAGGTCGTGAATACGCTGGTTACAGCTCAAACAGATGTTGTAAAAGGTAATGGAACGGATCATGCCTATGAAGAAAATCGAGAAGACGACAGCCGAGTATACGTAGATGTAGTTATTTCGCGGGTACAGGTCCGCCTCGTCCAGAACTGTGGCGTTACGTCTCACTATTAACTCTGTGCCATTTTGCTCCTGCTCGTGGAGGTCTTTGTAGTAGGCTCGGGATTCTTCGGCGGTTACACTGAAAAGCGAAATATCGATTTAGTTTACTCTCTTTTACCACGACATTGTCGAATTCTTGTGCGTGTGTACTCACAGTATTGTGACGAAGTAATCGTTGAAGCTAGTTACGCACTGGGTAATGAGAAACAAGAATATTATCACGCCCAAGTACATGATGTTCGATCCAACTCTAAAGTATTCCACCAGAAGACTACCCTTTACGGCACCACGAGACGTTCCCTCGATCTTGTCAGCCAACTGCTCTTGGTCCGCCTCCTCGTCTTCTCCGTCCGTCTCCCCACCGCTGGGATTCGGTGTTCGACTCTGTAAAATCACAATCGTGTCATACACTTTCCTACAAGAGACAAATTAAATTCAGTTTACAGGTCCAAAACTCACTCTGGTACTGGACGAAGAGAACTGCCGTCTGATGTGAGATCTTTCAATGGAGGAGTCATCGCTCGTATCTCCAGCCTTTTCCTCGGCAATGAGAGTACCGTATTCTGGGTGTGCAGTGAGCAGTTTGTGATAGTCGGTGTACTGCTTGATTTTACCCTGGTCTATAAGGATGATTGCATCAGCGCCTTTGATGAACTGAAGCTGATGCGTCGCCAGAATGCGAGTCTTGCCATACAGGTACTTCTGAATGCAGTCTTTGAACAAGTGCTTGCCGACGTGGGTGTCAACCTGCAAAATCGACCTCGGAATTACAGCGATATTCCAACATGTAGACACTACTATTCGTTAAACATCCTTACCGCACTCAACGGATCATCCAGTAGGTAGATATCCGCCTGCCTGTAGATCGACCTCGCCAAATTGATCCTAGCTTTCTGTCCTCCGGATAACGAGCCTCCTCTCTCTCCAACGATGGTCTGATCACCGTGAGGAAACTGTTTAAAATCTTTCTGCAAAGCACAAGCCTTAACCACCTTCTGGTATCTCTGTCTGTCGAACTCTTGGCCGAAGATGATGTTCTGCCTGACGCTGGAGCCAAAGACCCAGGCCTCTTGACTGGCGTAGCTGATGCCACCCTTGACCCTGACGTTACCCTCGATCAGGTTGATCTCGCCGAGGACAGTGGAAAGAAGGGAACTCTTGCCCGAGCCAACCATTCCGATGACTATGTAGAGCTTGCCTTTTTCCACCTCCAGGTTGACGTCCTCGAGGGTCGTCTCCGATGAGTGGATCTCCCATTTGGCCGTAACATGGTCAAGTTTCACCGCCCAGGTATCACGAGAATCGAGGTTATGGTTACTACTGCTGTTTGGGATCAAATTTTTATTATCGTTTTACGAATTTAAGTATTTTTAGCATCTTTCAATTTACACCAAATCTCTCAACCCACCTGATATTGTTAACGTGATAACCATCTTTCGCATCGCCATTGGCCTGCTTCTTCAGCAAATCGCTCGCCAACACAGCCAAATTCTGGTCCCTATTGGCCGATCTATCGCCGTAGCCCACATCCTCGTCGATGTACGGCAGATCCTGCTTAAGACTCCTGGTCGAATTGTACTTGGAATCTATGTTGACGCTTCCGTTGCTTGTCGAGAAGAGCAGATCGTTGGTGACGTTACCGGTCTGGAACTCCTCGAAAGTCAAGAAGGTCTGGAGTCGCCTCAACGCGACGAGACACTCGGCTATCTCGGCGAAGCCACGCACAAACATACCGGTCATGGTCTGCGCGAGGATGTTGAAGTAGGACGAGAAGACGAAGACCTTATCAGCGGTGAGGTTTTCACCGGACAGCATCAGCGTCAGTAGGGTCATGAAGAGCGCGCAACGTGTCGTGAACAGATTGAAGGTCATGTAGATGCCTCGGATGTAGGAAGCCTTCCGGACGACCCTAAGCTCGAGCTTACGAGCCAGACCCACCAGTGCGCAGAAGGGTTTCTCCCAGGCGTACATTTTGATCACTTGAACGCCGGAGATTATCTCGTCCATCAGTCTGACTCGCTCGTCGGTTTTTATCGCCGTTTGCAGACGGAACTTCGAGGACAGCTTGCCGGTGTAAGCTGTTTCGGCGTGAAAACGTTCCCATCAGATTGGTGTATTCTTTGAATTAATTTTAAAACGAACGAGGCAACACTTACACTGGATAGGAGCGACTATGAAGACGGCGATCATGCCGATTGGCCCAGCCCAACCAGCTTCGCGGTAGAGGAAGTACGAGATGATGACGGCGGATATCGGCGCCGACCACATGTGGTGAAGGGTAATCGAGACCAGGTCGAATCGGTTGACATCGTTCGCCACGAGGTTCACCACCTTGCCTGGAGCCGTCTCGCCGAGAGCAGTGAGATTTAGCTTCAGTGCCTGTTTTTAATGAATCAACGATTAGAGCTCGTCATCCATTTTATTTTTTTATCAACCATCAAAAACTAGTTTTTGCAATTTGAAAAAAAAGCTCGTAAACTAAAATACCTTTCTATAAACAATGGAGCAGACGGCAATGCGGATCCTGCTTCCAATGTGAAACGCATCGAAAAGACCCTGGTTCATGGTAATAGCGTTTATGGCTATGGCGATTGATATTCCACCGGCGTAACATAGCGCCGCCTCGTAGGTAGTCGTCGGCTCTGGTTTGAAGTGCCTGAGCAGAGCGCCGAGTAGTATTGGTGTGCCCAACCTGTTTAAGGAAATCCGGTCTCATTATGCTAATCGTGTTATTTAAAATTATTTATAAAGAGCTTGACTTTAACTGCGTTTCGATAAGAGGAAAAAAAAACGGCTACTGGAAAAATCGGTATCGGAGATTTCGGAGACCGGCCGGCAGATAAGAATCATCAGCAATTATTCCATTGTCCACGATTAAATCTTTGTCACTAACGTATTTGTGGCTACAGTATTTTTCCCACACTCACCTCAAAACAAACTCGTTGAGTATCTGAATCAATCCCAGGATAAAATACTCGAAAAGGAACGTTCGAAAGACTGTTTTCAAGAGGTTCGGTCGCCTTTGCACTTTCCTCGCGTTCGAAACTTCGGCCAGCCATCGTCTGTGAAGGATAAAGAAGACTCGTGTAAACAGGAGGATAATTGAAGGACACTAGCGTTATTTATTCGTCTCGGACGTTTCCGCCGTTACGCAAGACAACTGTACATTCCCGTATACTCACTTTTCCAACCGATCACCCAGTACGGCGGACCTGTCAGTGCTCACTGGATCGTAGAGGTCCTCCGGTCCGAGAACCTTGCTGTAGCCCTTTTTGAACAAGCCAACCGTCCACCTTTAATTCAAACGAGATTCGTACGTTAAAATTATTTAAAATCAAATCGAAAACACAAAGAAACACGGTCTTGTTCGCACTATCTCGTGTCGCTGACGTGCCGGGGAATACTGATGATGAGTCGCCGATCGTTATCGGCGATTTCGTTAAATTAACGATATACACACGCATTGTACTCACCACCAGAATAGAACTGAAAACGTGTTGGCATTTTCCCTCGGATTGGGATTATGAGTAACTTTCGTATTGTCCATGATCGTAGCGTCTCATCGGATGCCCAGTAGCATCCATTCAGGTTCCAAGAATCTCGATTAGGTGGAATGATCGGTATTTACACTTTCAGGAATTAATGACACTTTATCTTGATCCTTCACACTGCAAATTGCATGTTTAATTGGCACTAGATAACGGGACACAAATCTTCTATAATCGTTGACGTTGACGCTCGGACTCGTGACGATCGATTGCTCCACTCAGCGTATTCCTGTATTTATATAAGAAAATTCAAGAGTTAATTATCGCCGCTTTATCGTGTTATCTGTGTGAGCTTATATCGGCAATAAACTATGTCTCGTAAGGTATAAGTTGCGACGATGATACCCTATATATTGTGAAAAGAAGTTGCACTTATACACTGCTGTGTAAGCGCGTGGGAAAACAGTGATGGATTAATTTTTTGATTTTAAAGATTAGATAGAGTCATCTATTATAGATTTCCATCGTGAGTCATGTACATGCCGATCACGATTTTTTTCTAGTGTCTCGTTATCAATGCTGATGATGGGACAGTGAATCTCCGACGCTTTCAAGTTTGTTTTGTATACACAAATACAATTTACGTACTACTTCATATCAGTTTTTTTTTGTCACTTTGAAATCGAGCTCTTATACCGAAGTATTTTCTTCCATTTAATCTCCTTGTCGAAACGCGATACTCAGTCGTGCAATGACTCGCAATGACGCTGCATTACAAGTTGCACCACAATCGCCAAAACTAACGTAAATAACGCTTTGTGCCAACATAAATTATTCAATCTATTTTGCCAACGAACATTGCTTCCTTATCACCTACACTCAAAAGTTCTGGAGTCATTTAAATACCATAATGTCAGTCTTAGTCTGCGACTCTCATAACCGGGGTTTTATATAATTTCATCATATAAGTATAAGAAAACGAAGTGACTACGTCGTTTTACATTCTTCTTCTCATTCTTACAACGTACGGAACACAGTAGTATAACATTCGACAGCAACATGTTGTAAAAATGCTGTTTGCGGAATGACATGCCTGATAATATTGTCAAACCTTACGGGAAGTACGTTATTTTTTTGTTTTTTCATGCAATTACGAATCACAGTGTCAACCAATTTGGATTAGGATTTCGAGAAATCACAGTGTATTTTGATAATTTCGCGAGCTAATAAGCTAATTCTGCTATATGGATGTACTTTTCTACGATAAGATAAGACATTCAGACAATAGTGACGCATCGAGTGTTGTGTGATCACAATCATTATTGAGCCAACTGGAAGCTGATGAATACGAAACAGATATTTTGCATAAATAATCCGAGCAATTACATAACCAAAATCAATGCCCACGACATCCGGTCGCGTCTTAAAATAGCGAGAGCAATAATCGTTGGAATAAATTAGCAATAACAATAGAATATCTCCAAACTAATCTTCGAACTTAACTACAACGACACACGCAGTTCCATCGCATCCAAACCGCTCATTGTCTCGTCGAGCTATGAGCGCCTCTGTTTTCCATCCTCGTACTCGACGCTTTGAAATAAAACTCGATCGGACGTGCTATACTATACTGGAATCTCAATTGGTTGCACACAACGCACAGATCCTGACAATCAACGATCGAATCGGAGAGTCATGCTTGCCTTTTACTTAGCTTAATCACCGCTATCACACACGCCTGTATCTTTTCTACAATTGCGGAAGATAGAAGTGCGTTTACACATAGTTGTGTTGAGTTGAAAACATTTATTTTGATGATTCAAAAATTATACTTCGTGTGATGTACAGCACACGCGCCAGCTAGCTTCGTCATTTAAATACACACCTTGATTTGTTTGCGTTTTTTGTTACGTTTTTGAGCTTGTAAAATTACACAGATTCACATCGTCTCTTGCTCAATGAACGACAGAAATTTTAATTGTCGACGAGTCGAGCGATAATCTATGCGTAGGACGTTGTATAAAAAACGAGCTCATGTACTATCTCACAGTGAGTTGACACCTCGTATTGTTTGTTTACATGGAGATTAGGGCTGATCGAGATGCCTTACACAACATCCTGAGATTCGTAGTGGTAGGCTGCTCTGGATAAGTTATTTTATCTTATCTGAAGATTATACGCAGGTGATATGTAAAATCAGACTCTTTAACCTTTTGTTATGGTCGTGATGCTTAGTCATTGCATGGAAGCTTACGCGATGATTTTGCACATTTTTGAATCTGTCGACACGTATTATGAGACCGTTTATTTCTTAATTTCCGTCGGTTATTTTTTCTTTATAGTCGGTAAAAGCTCAAACTGTGAAATACACTTTGAAAAAGGCGAAAGTTATGAACATGGTATAACGGTCGCACAGTATAAGACGCAAAACGAACAATGACGCATTGCAAAAGCGAAAGATTTCCTCCAACTAAAATTAGTTGTAAATTTCAAACTTTTATGCTGGAAGTCGTTAAAAAAATCTCCATGATACTGAATTTTCTCTCGCGATGCTTACTGCAGAGTCATAAAAACCGTAAAAGATAAAATCCATTCATCGCGAGCTGAATCAGCGGCAGCTGGAGATTACGAGAATGAAAAAAAAAAAAAAAAAAAAAAAGTGAGCTGAAGCAAAATACAGAGCTGCCTTTGTGCTTCTGGCGAAGTCGAAGGGATGCACAGATCCTCGGAAACGCCCAGTCACGAGTTATGAAACAGAGAATTCAACGAGAATCCAACGAGCTGCAGCAGCAATATCAGGTGTATTACTTATGGTTACGTAGCAGTTTGTGCAAAAAAGAAGGAAAGAAAAAAGCACCAGCTGCGATTGCGACAATACAAACAACCTTGAGGCGATTCTGGCTGTTAGGAAAATTTGCTCGTTTCTCGAACAAGTACGCGATAATCTGCGAAATATGTATTATAAGTTTCGGTCAGCGATGTCACGTTACATTACATTATACTTTACAAAAATAATTAACATCTCCATGAGACGGATGAGCTTTCTAGTATCGCAAAAATCGGCTTAATTAGCTGGTAATTACATAGGCTAAGCTGATAACGACACAAACGTCGTCGTCTCCAAGTTATTACTCCTTTCCTTCTGCTGTGAGATAAAGAATTCAGAGTGAAACAAGCTGCCGCGCAATATCCCGCTAGAAACTTTAAATAAATCAGAAAATTAATCAGTCCTTATCAATGTCAAAAGATGCTGCTGTCGCCAATGTGTGATAATTCAGCACTTTGCGGAGCAATCATCGACGCACACGTGATAAGAAACGAGCCAAGAGAGACGGCGAAGGTCACGGTAGCCGCGCAAATTAATTCGAATCGTGATGACGACGACTAATATGCCTTACAAAGACTTGGTTCGATCTTTTGACGTTTATACGGTAATCGTATAGCTATAGTTATTTTTATTTTTCAACCGAAAAACTTTTACAATCGTATGAAAAAATGTCCACGTTATCAATAAACGAGCACAAAGTTCCGGAACAATTACTGTGAAAGGAGTCGTCTTCGAGAGCTGAAAAACCGCAACCGTTATACTCCAATGAATGATGTCACACGCACTTAAGCGCCGTAGGTGCTATATATACTGTTATATAATTTCCGGCACGACGACGGGACGCTATGCCAAAAGCGATTCAGTTATCGAGTCAAGTGAACAGCGTAAGAAAATCAACTGCTCTGCGGTCCGACAAACCGATTGAAGAGAGTACAAGTGTCGCTGATAAAAAGACTGCGAAAGAAATTGATTTTTTTGCCGGCTCTTAGTTTGTACGCAAATTTCGCGGTGGGTTGCGTGATATTGAATATGATTAGGATATAAACGACGTTGAATTTTTTTTTGCAAAAAATGAGAAAGACACTAAGTGCGATTTCGCAACGAAGCTTTTGGATCACTGAATCTGATTACAGAGTACAGAACTTCTAAATTCGTAAATCGGTTCACTGACAAAAGCATATGCTGCGCAGCAGCGTAGTGAAAAACAGCTCGAATGAGAGACACTCTCGGAGATAATGCAACGGGTATATGTGTAATTCGCGCTTTAAATTTCCCGCAAACAATGATAAAGCACTTATCTCGTTTAATTTGAGAGCAAGAGACACATCTCTGGGAGTGAGAATTGATCACGATAACCGTCGCGCGTAATCGATTAACCTCGAGTATAAATCATCGTGATTCGCGGCTTTTTAAATTAATCCGATACGTATACGTCAACGCAAAATATTCGTCGCAAGAGCGAGTAAACAACAATTAAACTTCAATTAAGACGAGCAGTGTAAAGAATTCTTTCCAAATGATCCGCGTGTGGATGTGCAGTTTCAGCCGCGTCGACTGCACCCCGTACAATAAGTTCACTGAACGGATGTGCGACTACTGATGCGGCACGCGCTATATACACCTCGAAGAAAAAACAAATATATCAGTCGTTAAATCTCGATCCAGCACGGACTGCTACCGTTTTTTGTACGTTATTTACAAGTGTATCCCATCGAGATAACAGATCTATGTACTCAGCTAAAGTGTCATATCCCCTTATTATTATTGTTATCTGAACAATATAGTCGACCTACAAGAGGAAGAGATACGTGAGCACGAAAATAAAAAATAATCCCGCGCACAGATTAAATCAAAGCCAAGCAATAATCATTCCCAAGAAGAATAAACCCGCGAGGCAACGAAAAAAAAAAACATCGGCTGCAGACTGTTATTTTTTTTTTTACTCGCCTCTCGTCGCTCCCACGAGTTTTCGCAGCGGCACTATATAACGAGCCAAGTTCATCGCACTACACGACGAGCGACGAATTACTGTTCCTGTCGACGCCGGTCGCCGGCAATTGAGGAACGCGCGCGAGAGCCAGCCTTTCCTGTTAATTCAAGTGAGTATCAGATGATGATGATGATGATGATGATGATGATGATGATGAACCTGCGCTTGGGTTGGGCGCTGCCTCTCGTTATGCTCCGCTGAGGGCAGTCTTCGATTAATACTCGCTATACGCATAGAGATCCCACGTGGTTTACAGTCGCTTATCGCCATGGCGAGCGAGCCATACGTCCGCACGTGCTGGTCATCGCTTTGCGAGAGGCTATTTATGGCTATTTATGAGTCGGTGCTGGGAAGAAAATTTGGAGAAGCTGCTGCATGTCGACAGAATCGTTTTAACGAAAGTTGGGTTCCATGCAAATTTGTCGAGCTTTATCGACAGAGAGATAAAGGATTGAATATCTTTTGGGCCATGTGCGTAACATTGATTTCTCTTTTATGTAGCGAGATAAGGTAAACGGCAAATGTTTGATGTATGAGCCCGATAAAAGGCGCGAGTTGGACTTTTTTATATTTTCATTCTATATAATAATACTCTCGTGCGTTTACCAGCTGTTCGTGTCTAGCCGAGCGAACGAGAATAAATCGATTAGTCTCAACAGTGCGATTAAAAACACAATGAAAATTCCTGCATACTTGTCATCGATTTCAGATATATTTTTTCTCTCGAAGTTACGACTTCGAGAATTCCCTCTCGTAACGCAATAACGAGCCTTTCCTTCGCAAAAAGTGACGAGAGAGCTGGAAACTTTCCTCCCTATTGTTTCAATTATAAAAGTAATCAATCTGAACCCCATTCTTGCGCTTCTCGCAGTTCAGATACACGAATTTTTATTCTGATGCCTTACGAACTCGTTCCGAATAATTAGTTTGCGCAATCGCGAGAAACGCTTTTGCCCAAAATACGACTACACGCTATTTATCGCAGAGCCAACTCCGTGACACTTCCGTGGCACACATCGGGGATACTCATAAATCTCATTTCGTTGCCCTTTTTCTTACAATCTCGGGAGTAAAATTGACACTCGCAATAAGAGAGAGAGAGATAGAGAAGAAAAACAGCAGTAAGTATAGTTTCTCAACCTACTTTCCAACGGAAACGCGACGTCGATCAAGTAATTTCTCACTGTAGGATAGAATGGCCATAAGTCGAATTTCAGAGTAAGAGATTTTTCGACCGAAAATGACTTGCAGAAAGATGCGTACGTGTTTGGGATAAAAGGAGGTCGTGAGTCGACGTTTTTGTTTTCGGTCAGGTGCATGGCAGTGCGATTAGACCGAAGTGGTCAGTGTTTTCGAATTATCGAGAATCATTGATTTCTAACGACATAGTCCTCGTACCCATGTGCTTTTTCAAACGAACCGCTAGTCCAGAATTCAAACAACATCCCTCTGTTAGCCCTCCGATGGTGAACTCGAGCCTCTTACTAATAGAATAAGTAATTACGCTCGAAGCGAAAAGAGAGCCGCACGTGCGAGAGTAGCACAACAATAACAAAATAACACACACACACACACACACCAACCTGTCACAGCAGACGGCGTTCTTCTGCAGTCGTGGTAAGTAACATGTGGTAAGTATATATAGGTACTCGCAGTTCAGGAACCTTAACCTCTTCTCTCCCGTCCTTTTTAATCCTCTTCTCGGCGTATTCCGCTAGCTGTATTCAGGCACAATTATGTCACCTGTGAACCTCTGATCTGTGAAAAACTCGCCGTAGAGACACACTGAGAAGCAGTGTGGGTATATACACATGCACTGCAGCCACGCGGTGTAAACGGTACGCGTGAGTGGGCCCGCCGAAGGCAACTGACGCGTGATCGTTGTGATCTACGTTATATACAGGCCCGTCAGCCACTGGTGAGTACAGTATAGTTATATAGCTTGTCCCCTCCAAACAGCTGCTGCTAGATCAGCAGCCTCCGATTGAGAGAGAGCTGAGCTGAGTTGCTTCATTGCTTGTATACCCTAACCTCAATCGCCACGTGATGTGCCTCTTTCTCTCTCTGTGTATACATGCGCGCATTCGGAGCCCCTATTTAGCGGAGTGTTATTGTAATACTGTGCGCGAGTATACTTAGTTATTATGGATTGGGACGAGTATTTGGTGTAACAAGAGAAAAGGTTCGACGAATACTTTCTTAGTGGATGCGCCTATTTATTACATTATTTTTAGAAAATATTCTTCAAAATAAGGTATGATAGCTTCTCAGTATGCTTATAGTCGGTTATATGCGCGATTAGCTCGCAACGAAAACATCATGCACAAAAAGTAACCGCGTGTACGAAACGCTGTTTTGTTTGAAAATACAATGTTGGGACGCGGTTAACCAATTTGCAAATTTTCAATTGTAAATTATTAAGTTGCAACGCACTTTTTTAAAAATACTTTGAACCGTCATTCAGCCTTCAAAATACGAAATATTTATGATGATTCACTATTTAATGACTAAAATGACTAAATTATCTTAATTATAAAATAAAAATTTGTTAACGCGTGTGACTCAGCGTTTTGTGCTTATGTTGAGTTTTAAAATTCGCGCCGAACGCGGCGGGATAAAATGTTTGAAATCATAAATATTTTTTCATGTAGTTCAATGTTTAACATGATTTCCCACGCAGTATCCTTGGGCACGTATATTGTACGTACTTCTTTATTAAACTCATCGTCGTGTGAGCTTGCTTGAGTCATACATAACTCGTTCGTAGTATATAATTCGCAGTTTGAGATAATAGGGTGGATCAAAAGTGAAGAAAAAAGAACATTGTATATAATTCAATGAATTGCGGTATAATATACCTATAGATATAATTAAATGCATAATATAATAAAAAGGTTTCTCTCGCGGTATAGTTCGACGTTCGATATGAAAGTATTTTGAAATCTGCTCTTTAAATTAATCAAATTAATACGTCATTTAATTCAATTAATTCAAGCCTTATCTATTTCCGATACAGCTATAATAAAACTCACGAACTTACATATCACATAAGATTATCAAATTCATTCATATCACGATCACGATTATAAGAAATAAAAATCAATCTTCAACTCTGTTATCAAGTTAAATTAATTTATCTTAACGTTTGTAAAAAGTCTATAAAAATTTGATTCGATCGCCGAATTACGAAGTATGTGTGATGTGATCTCATGGCAGCTCAATGTAATTGACCTTGTAAGCTCGTTCGGCTATTTCAAACAGGTGCCGGTGCATAGCCGTGCCTGTTTCCCTCACCAGTGCCGCAAAGTGACTCGACTCGTCTCTGAGCAGATTGTATGGGTGGTCGAATTCCTTGAAAAATAGAAAGACTTTGATGATAGAAAATCTTACTTCGAAATTTTAGGTACAATTAGTGCTTACAATTAAACAGCCTTCATCCAAGACCATGACCTTGTCGCTGTCCATGATGGTATTCAGTCTGTGTGCGATCGTGATCACGGTGCACTGAGCGAATTTCGTACGAATGGTTCTTTGAATGAGGGAATCGGTTTGAGGATCGACGTTAGCTGTGGCTTCGTCGGATACCAGTATCCGATTTTTCCTCAGCACTGCTCTGGCCAGGCAGATCAGCTGACGTTGGCCAACGCTGAAGTTGGAGCCTCTGTTCCTCACTTGATACTCCAGGCCGGCTTTCGATAGTTGAATGGTATCTTTCATTTCCACCTGTTGAAGCAACGTCATTTTTTTTTATTTCAAACTTGCCAAATTACTTTTATGATCCGTGTTTTTACGATGAATCGAACCTGCTCCAAGGCACTCCAGATAGCGTCGCTGGAAAATTCATCGAACGGATCGAGGTTGCGTCGCAGTGTACCGGAGAACAGGACAGGGTCCTGAGGGATGATGGACAAGCGGCTTCTCAGAGTTTGCAGGGGTATGGAACCGGTGTCTATACCGTCGATTTCGATTGCGCCTTCCAGCTCCGCTAGTCTGAATAAAGCCGCGATCAATGATGATTTTCCGGCTCCCGTTTGTCCAACTATTCCCACCTGTGTTCAACGTTCAATTAGTACGATTACAATCATTTGATCCAGGACTATACCAACCTTCTCTGACGGTTTGATGACAAACTTCAAATTCTTCAGAATCTTGTCTTCCTCCTTGTTGTACCACATGGACATGTTGTTGAACTCGATGAAACCTGTACTCGGCCACTTTTGCGGTATCTCGCGCGGCTTCTTCGAATCGACCCTCTTCTCATCTTCTTCGGGTAGTTTCGAGTATTCCCTGAGCCTATCAACCGCCATCAGTTGATGCTCCGCTTCGGCACTCATGATCGACCCGTAGCACAGGATCGTAGAGACGCAGAACAACTGGGTTATGGCCAGACCCACGCGGCCTCCGCTGAAATCTTACGTTTGCGTTAAGTGACGTTTCAATGGAAAAATTTCATCGGAAAGAGTGTCTTACAGTCTTTGGAAATCGCAAAGCTAAAGGTCACGCAAGTTAGAAGTGCGTGGCTGAGCAGTTTAACGATCAAGCCGTAGCAGCATCTGCAGCTGTGGATGCAGTATGAGGCGGACGTGTGAAGGTCTTCAAACTTCTCGAATTCCTTACTCAGGATCTTTTCGGCTTTGCACACCCTTATCGTCGATATGCCGTTGAGGGTCTCATTGAGATGTGTGAGTAGAGGCGCTCGGGCTGAAATTCCATGAAATTTATCCTGATTAACTATAGCTTTTGCTTGATTATTGGAAAGTATTCACCCACTTTTTCCTTCCAGCTGTTTCGTGTGCTTGGAGGTCTTCATGAATATGATGCTCATACAGCAGTACAGAGCGAAAACGATCATAGTGGGTAGCACGATTATCGGGTTGACGATACAGGCTATCAGCACCGATCCCAAGGACACCAGTATCAACTGAATCGATTCGAATAGATTTCGAGGCAGGAGCTCGTCGATGATCGACACATCCTGAGAGAATCGGCTCAAGATGCTCCCACTGGGATTGGTGTTGAAGAATCTGAGACTTGTTCTCACTACGGCGTTGAAAGCCCTGTTGTGGAGTACTTCTGAACTTCGCTGACACACAGTCGTGTAGGTCAAAGCTCGGATGATGCCGACAATTAAGATCGACAGGATCAGTGCAGTATAGATGTTGACGTAGTACTGAGCCGGATGCAGATCTTCTTTTCTTGTGCTTCCATGATTGTTGTGAGTGAAAGCGTTACCGGTGCTATTTGCGCCGTTCGTATTGCTGCTGTTGCTGAACCTAGTTTGTTCAGCGTCGGTACTGCGAGGATGAAAGGATCGGTGTGAATTATTCAGTTTCAATCGATGCGACGATATCGGGAAAGACGCTACTTACAAAATGAGGACGAACAAGTCGTTCGAGCATATGAAGGCCTGTATCAAGAGAAAGAGGAAGATCATCACAGTAACGAAAAACACGCTCGTTCCTGCGTTGTAAAATTTCCAGATCATATTTTCATTCGTCTCCGTCGACTTCTCCATCGCATCCTCGAAAGTTCTTGGATTATTATCTTTGACTCCATTAGCGTGGCCATTCTGCTGCTTTGGTAGATGTTCAGTCAAGAGGCCTTTACTGGCTGTGTCACTCTTCTGATTCGTGGAGATTAGGCTGTTGTATTCTGGAAAGTCTAGCAATAGCTCGACGTAATCGGAGTAAAAGTAAGCCCTGCCGTGATTCATCAGTACGATACCGTCAACGTGCTTTATAAACTGAAGCTGATGAGTCGCTAGTATTCGAGTTTTGTTGTTCAGGTAGTCCTTTATGCATTTCTCGAACAGCCTCTTTCCCACTCGAGCGTCAACCTGAAAATTGAAATTCCCTTAGATCGTCATCCACTTGCTCCGCGGTAATTCTCTCACCGCGCTCAGAGGATCATCCAGCAGGTACACGTCGGCATCCCTGTAAACAGCCCTGGCCAAGTTGATCCTGGACTTTTGACCCCCGGACAGGCACACGCCCTTCTCGCCGACCAAAGTCTCATCCCCGTCTGGCAGTGTCGTAAAGTCCTCGGTCAGACAGCAGGCGTCCACCGTCCGATTGTACTTCTCCTGATCGAAGTTCGACCCAAACAGTATGTTCTGTCGCACGGTGTTTCCGAAAACCCAGGGATCCTGCGAGGCATAGCTCAGACTGCCCTTGACGTCCAGGTTGCCGTTTACCACGTTGATCTCCTTGAGGAAAGTGGAGAAGAGCGAGCTCTTGCCCGATCCGACCATACCGATCACAGCGTACAGCTTTCCCTTTTCGAGCTTCATGTCTATGTCCTCCAGGGTGTTGTCCGTCGAGGCCAAGTTCCACTTGGCCGTCAGGTTCTGCAGGTTCACCGCCCAGTTTTCCTCGGTCAGATTGAAGATCCTACCTCGCATCACGATCCTTTATTACAAATAGGACACTAATCCACCTATTGTGCAATGTACTCACGCAAAATCCTCGTCGGCCTCGTCGTACACCGTGAACCCGTTCTCCAGAGACTTGAAAGATTCGTTGAGCTCCTCGAAGATCCTGGGAGCGTATTCCTCAAGCATGAGAAAGCCGTTGATCCTCTCGAGCGAGACTTTGGTCTCGGTCATGTTGGTCAGAGCTCTGCAGTACTCTGATACCATCTCCGCCAGGATGTTGTAATAGGGCAGCATGACGAAGACCTTCTGGACAGTCAAATGCTCGCCCATCAGAACCATGGCCACGATGGTACAGTAGAAGGCGATTCTTGAAGTGAATATGTTGAAGGTCAAGCAGATGTCACGAAGGTAGGTGCTGTTGGCGATTATCCCGAGCTCGAGGTTCCTGACAGTGGCTACCAAGGCGCAGAAGGGCTTCTCCCAGGCATACATCTTGATGATTTTTATGCCCGATATCACCTCCTCCAGGAGCTGAATACGCTCGTCGGTCTTCTGAGTCGACTGCTTGCGATACTTGTTGGACAAGTGGGTCAGGTAGACTGTTAAAGGAAGCTCATTGAAATGTCTCTGAAACCGCAAAAGTTTCAACTCATCATGGTTGAATAGGTCATACCTTGAATTGGAACAAGGATGAAGATGGCGAGCATCCCGGCCAAAGCTGACCAACCGCCTCGCGTGTACAAAACGATACCGATAATCACGAGGCAAAACGGCATGGTCCAAAGGAGGTTAATGTTGACAAGAGCATAGTCCAGTCGAGTGATGTCGTTGGCAAGTAGATTGACTATTTTTCCACTTGTCGTGTTGCCTATGGCTGTCTTACTCAAACGTAGAGTCTGCGAAAATGAGAGAACGTTAGAAAAATCTGTTGGTTGGCTGGGCGATTAGTCCAACTCGCGTCGTTACTCACTTTTCTGTATATCAACGTCGACAAAGCAACGCGTACTCTTCCACCGAGATGCATGAGACTGTATCGCTTGTGGTTGCCTATTATCGTCTTCATGAATTCGAAGACTATGAGAAAAAACGACCACATTAGCGTCTCGCGAGAAGTCTTCGTTTCGTCTGAGAAGCATCGGAGAAGCAATCCGAGCAGAATCGGAAATCCGAACCTGACGAATCGATTTTTCAATAAATAATTATACGCATTTATTTACTTGACAGTCGTCACAGAGAATTCTTACATAACAGCTAGCTCGAATATTTGCTTCACGGCACCAAGTATGAATTCTCTTTGGAATGTGAAGAATATGATTTTTGCCAGGTTCAGCGATTTCGCTCCCTTGTAAACTTGTGTGTTCCATTGACTACAAGAAAAATTAAATGAAGGAGGTGGAATTTTTTTATCGTTTTATTATTATTAAATCGTCCGACGAGTGTTTTCCGCTAAAGATAATGAATATATAAGAATTTGTCAAACTAGTTTGTTTTCTCCACTGACGTTTCCAATCGATCTCCGAGATAAGACGCTCGATCGAGTTCCAGCGGATCGTAAAGGTCGCTCAGCGCCAAAGCCCTTCTGTAACCCTTTTTGTAGATATGCCTAGTCCACCTGCAAATCAGTTACTTTTCCATCTAGTAATTCTTCTCCCGCATCGAATGGCAAGAAAACTCACCAGTAGAAAAGGTTCGAGAAGAAGTTGTCTCTCTCTTGAGGATTCGGATTGCTCTCTGCTGTGGCCGTATTCATTATATTCGAAAGCAAAGGAACAAATGCAATTTAACGCGCACTTTAAAAACTAAGAGTATTCGTGTTATCTCAATAAATAAACCATTTCTCAACGACACATCACTGATCAAAACGTAATATTCCGACAAAAAACGAACCATATAATCTTGTTCATATGATCCGTATACACATTTTTCCTGTTGCAAGTAAGTTGACAAACTGGCTGCAGTGTAAAATTTTCTTCAATGTCTGTCCTATTTACGTATACTGTCGCTGATAATACTTTGAAAATTCAAGGTTCGCTTGTTGCGTGTGCTGCCGCGGGTAGAGTTTTATATTTTAATAGAAAACTTATTTTGCATTTAATACAGTTGTCGGTGGTCTATGGATTTTGATAATCAAATTTTATATTTATATCAATTTTCAGTGACGTTTTATAATCTATAGCAGTAATATGGTGCTATTAGATATCGAACCAGTTGTCTTCGGAAAAATTAGCAACTTAATTTCTTGATAATAGTAACAGATACCTTGAGGAATTACTGTAGTTTTGTGCAAAGTTCGCATCAATAAGCATCCAGAAAGCGCAATTCAAATACGATTCATGGTAAAACATTTAGTAATTATTATTAAAAAAAAAATATATCATATTTTAACATTTATAAAAAAATGAATAAAGACGAGTCGATTGTTGTTTTCCTTACAGGCTATATAGTATAATCTAAGTGAATGTAGCTTTAAAACTAAACCATGACGTTCTGTTCTTAGAGTACTAAGACCAATAATCGATCCAAACCGCGACAATAAGATATAACGCACTCTCTTCGTTTTTTGATCTTTGTAATATAACATTTTTAACATACAATAAATCATCATTTATATCAAAAACTTCCTTCTTGACATCACAGTCAAACTTATTACGAAGTAAAGTATTGAAAGATAAATGACTTCGTTAGCTATCTAATAACGTTCGATTTAAAGCAGTCACTCAGATATCTAAGTATTATTTCGTTACTCGCATGCGTACATAATTGTGTGCATGTTCAAATAATCTTATCCATATATCATACGTCAAATGAGTATGCCTATGTAAAAGGCAAAATACTTAATAATCGTGAAGAAATAAATAATCGTTTTTATCTGCTATTACTGTACTTTTCATTGTAGCACTGTTTAGCCAAATTGTAGAGTTGTTCGAACATTGCGTCGCCAGTTTCTTTAACCAACGAATTAAACTGGCTCGTTTCCTTCTGCAGCAAATTGTAGGGGTGATCAAATTCCTATAAAAGTAAAAATTATGTACATGAATTTAGCTATAAATTTGAAAATTACTTAAAGAATCTGAAGCTAAATCTTACGGCGAGATGTCCTCTATCCATGACAATGACTTTATCGCTGTCGATGATCGTATTTAATCTATGTGCTACAGTAAGTACAGTGCATTGAGCAAATTTGGTTCGGATAGTGCGTTGGATTAGAGCGTCTGTCTGCGGATCAACGTTGGCAGTGGCCTCATCTAGCATCAATACACGATTATTGCGTAATACTGCTCGGGCTAGACAAACTAGTTGACGTTGTCCGACACTGAAGTTTGAGCCGCGATCCAATACGCGTGAGTCTAGGCCAGTTCCGGTAGTAACAATAGCGTCTTTTAGTTCCACCTGTTCACCATAATAATTTTTATTTATTTGATAAGTTTAAATATTTGCATCATTGCTATGGCAAGAGAATAGTTGTCATCACACCTCTTCCAAAGCTTCCCACAAAGCTTTATCAGGAAACTCATTGAACGGATCCAAATTACGCCTTAATGTACCAGAGAACAATACTGGATCTTGAGGAATGATGGATATACGACTTCTTAAATCTTCCAACGCTATCGTTCCGGTATTGATTCCATCTATTTCAATCACACCATCTAATCGTGCAAGTCTGAATAGTGCAGCGATGAGCGACGATTTTCCAGCTCCCGTCCTTCCCACTATTCCTACCTAAAAGTGTATGGTTAAAAATATTAATAACTTTTATGCCTTAATTTACAATTTTTCAAAGAAAAAATAACGTACCTTCTCTGTTGGTTTGACGAAAAAGCTTAAATCCTTTAGTACCGGCTCATCCTGTTCACTGTACCTCATATACACATTCTTAAACTCTACGGTACCACGACTAGGCCAATCCTTGGGTGGTACTACAAGTGGCACCATCGCCACCTGCTCCTTATCTCGTTTCTTCTTAGCCTTGGTAACGATATTGTTGTCGCGTAGGTTGTTTTCGGGCGGAATTTGAGTGTATTCGAGAACTCGCTCGACAGACATCAGCTGATTCGTTACTTCAGCACTTTGACGCATTCCCCACTGCACCAAGCCAGCAATAGCCATCATTTGTGTAATTGCTAGACCTACTTCGCCACCATTGAATTCTATGAAAATTGATAAAGCATTATTTTCAGTTTTCCAATAAAAAAAATTAATTGCTGCTTGATAAATATCATTCAAAACTTACGTTCTTTGAAGATCAGAAAACTGAACGTGATGAATGTTATGAAGCTGAAGGTAAACAAATCGAGAGCAAATGCATAGGCAAGACTACAGGCAGTGTAAATGTACCAGGAGGAAGTGTGAACGTCTTGGAATTTATCGAACTCGTACTTGAGAACGTCCTGGGCCTGATACGCTCTTATGGTTGCTATTCCATTAAGAGTTGCGTTAAGATGCGTGAATACAGGAGATCGAGCTAAAGTCAAATAAAAATTATCATAAAAATGCAATGTAATCAAACAATTAATGTACAATTTAATGTCAAACGTACTCATTCCTTCCAGCCTTTTAATATTCTTACTAGTCTTCAGATAGACCTTCCTGATCCAATAACACACAACGGCAATAACCAGCGCAGGCGCTAAGAATATATAGTTCACTATACACGTGACAATGAGCGCACCAGTGATTCCTAGAAGCACCTGTCCGGAATCCAACAACGCCTTGGGTAGATGCTCATCGATACCGGTCGTGTCCTTTGAGAACCGATTAAGAATTCTGCCGCTGGGGTTCGTGTCGAAAAAGTGCATATCTGTGCGAATGAGGGCAGAGAAGGCCGAATTGTGTAAACTTTCACTGCTCCGCATACAGCAGTTGTAGTAGACGAACGAGCGCGTTAGACCAATTATGAAGATTGAAAAGACGATCGCGCTGTAAATGTAGATGTATATTTGGGTGGGCAGAAGGTTTGACTCTGCGATTGCAGTTTTGGTTCGATTAGTTGCGGCAAATAGCGCATCCGTGTCATTCTCGTGAATTTGGTAATAATGTCGGGATTCTTCGGCTGTCACTCTAAAAAAATTGAATTATTTTAAACGAGTCAGCACGTTTGCACGCTTTTGCGAACGATAAAAACTACTTACATATAGGGAACGCAAAAATCGTTCAAACTGACGAGGATTTGTGTGAATATGAAAAGCATAAACATTATCAACGCTGTGCAAACGGTAGAGCCAGCGTGGAAGTACTTGAAAAAGACTCCTTTTACGGCACCTCTCGACGATTCCTCCATAATTTCCTCCAAATTTCTGGTATCATCTTGATCCTCGTCGATGTCTACTGAATCTCCACATTCGGAAATGCGAGACTAAACAAGCACAATTTATTGCGTTAAATTACTAAATATTCTGTTTAGAAATTATTAATTTTCGAAGTGTATTTTTATGTATTTACTTTGCTTCCAGTCGAAGAGAATCGTCTTCTAATTTCAGTCTTTTCGATGGATACGTCCTCGATGGAATTTTGCTCCTTTTCAGCAGCTATCAAACTACCATACTCTGGGTAAGCTTCCAAGAGTCTGTGATAATTTTCGTAATACTGCATTTTTCCTTGATCCAAAAGAATAATACCGTCAACGTCCTTTATGAACTGTAACTGGTGAGTTGCCAGGATTCGCGTTTTACCACGAAGGTAACGCCTTATGCACTCTTCGAACAGGTGCTTTCCTACGTGTGCATCAACCTAAAATTACCAAGAAATCAAGTCATTTATCTGTTCTAGTTTTCACTAAGGTATGAAAATCTGCATGGAAAACAGCTCTTACCGCACTCAACGGGTCATCCAGTAAATAGATATCCGCCTGCCTGTAAACAGCTCTGGCCAAATTAATTCTAGCCTTCTGTCCTCCGGATAGTGAACTTCCTCTTTCTCCCACAACGGTGTGATCACCTTCGGGAAACTGCGCAAAGTCCTTGAACAGCGAGCAAGCCTTGACCACTCTTTGGTATCTCTGTCTGTCAAACTCCTGTCCGAACAGTATATTCTGCCTAACACTGGATCCGAAAACCCAAGCGTCTTGGCCTACATAACTGATTTTTCCTTTCGTTTTAATACTACCTTCGACAAGATTGATTTCGCCCAGGATCGAGGAAAGTAGAGAACTCTTGCCCGAACCAACCATACCGATTACAGCATATAGCTTGCCCTTTTCGATTTTGAAATCGATGTCTTCTAGGGTGTTTTCTGAGAGCTCGGGATACCATTTGGCTGTCACGTGTTCTAATCGAACGGAGTAGTCTGGTAAATCATTATCGTCATCGTAGTAGGAGTCCGCAGGTCTGTAAAACAAACATTTGATTTACTAGAATTTACTTTTTGCTAGTTTGCCAAAGTGAGAATGTTTGTAAATATAAACCGCTTCTTTTGATTTTCAATTTGGGCTCTACTACGTTTTCTGAGTAATCGTAATACAGTTTTGTTTGCTCGTGTATTAGATCGTCGACGTTTGTTCGCCCTTATCAAGTGACAGAGATTTCCTTATTTTTAGAGTACACTGTTGCAAACGAGGTTTTATAGGGCGATTAATGCATGCCAGAAAAATTGAGAACGACCGGGCTCTTTGCAAGCAAACGTTCATTTCATTATACTGATAGACATTTCGAAATTCTGAAAACTAGCCTAACGGAAAATATCCAAGATTTCTACTAGGCTTCTTACATTTTATAAATACACTCACATAATACCATTAACACTATCCTTATCCTTCTTGATTTCATCCACATTATTCTTTAAGGCCATATTCTTTTCCATCTCTTTGATGACTGCGTTTTGCTTGTTTGTCGGTTGGTCCCCAATAACATTGCCCTCTCTGAATTCATCCAACATCAAGAACGATTGTATCCTGTTAACCGATACCTTGCACTCGGCCAACTCGGCAAAGCCTCTTACGAACATAGCCGTCATCGAGTTAGACAGCATGTTGTAGAAAGACGCGAAGACAAAGATCTTGTCGGCAGACAGAGTCTCGCCGAACATGAGCATTGAGACCAGGGTGCAGTAGAGCGCACAGCGAGTCGTGAACAGGAAGAAGGTCATGAAGAGACCACGGAGGTAGGAGGACTTGCGAACGACCTTGAGCTCGAGCCGACGGGACATTTCAACCAAAGCGCAGAAGGGCTTCTCCCAGGCGTACATTTTTATCACCTGCACACCCGAGATTATTTCGTCCATGAGGCGAACTCGCTCGTCTGTTTTGATGGCAGTTTGGAGACGGTACTTCGAGGATAGCTTGCCGGTGTAGACTGTAAAGTTAAAAATATCGTTTATTTATTGGGTGATTTGTGAAAGTCCGGTATGTATAATTTTTCTTTTTGAAACGACACGAGTAACGGTGTCATTCCAATATTTTACTCGCTAACTCGTGAAAGTCGTGCAAATAACAGAATATAATAATTTTATACGCGATACCGACGATAATATCCTATGTATCTTTACAATGTTTACTCCTCAGATAAATCATTTGCAGTTGTAAGAGCTACAGCGAATAATAAAACGAATGTTTTACAATCAGCCATAAAATACCTTGAATAGGCACAACGGTGAGCAGCACAGCGATGCCGATGAGCGCAGCAAATTTAGCCTCGGTGTAGAGGATGTAGGCGACGATGCAACAAGACATCGGTGCGCTCCACATGGTGTGCAGGAAGATCATGACCAGGTCGAATCGGTTGACGTCGTTGGCCACGAGGTTCACGATCTTGCCAGGGGCCGTCTCTCCCAGGGCCGTCTTGCTCAATCGTAGTGCCTGTCATGACAATTAATTTTTCTTTATCCAATGCGTGAGAGCTAGTATATATTGCAGTACTAAGTGGGACGAGTTTAGAGTAATTTATCGTTTAAGCGATGAATATACTGGCGTCATGTGGTTAGCTTTTGCGGAAACGTTACGCGCGCTTCGTTTGATAATAAATCGATAGTAGATAGTATAGGTACACATGGATGTTACGCGCGATGTCAATCGCGCTACTCGTTATCGATTTATTTATGGCGGCTACTTGTGTCACGAGAATCAATAATTCCACGATCGGATGCCAATGATCGGTTATCAGAAGCGCAGTGCATTAAGATTCGAATCTAAAAATAGAATTCTACGTTTCAACGATTATCGCTTTATCGTGTATGATCTATTATAAACAGTGATGATAAACAATTCAAAATATCGCTATACACCAACCTTTCGATAAACTAGTGAGCAAACGCTGATTCGAACCCTGCCTCCGAGATGGTAAGCTTTGAACAGCATGTGGTTGGCCGAAAGAATTGTGCAGATACTGGCGAGGGCCAAGGAACTCGCGTAGAGCAATGCATCCTCGTAGGTGGACGTCGTCTGCGGCTTGAAGTACTGCAGCAGAAGACCCAGCAGTAAAGGTGAGCCCATTCTGGCGAAAAAATTAAAATTTATTTAAATTTATACATTCTATTAATTTTTAATACAAAAACGTGATGATTTTTTTGTTTACGAAATATCGTGACTACGGAGATTGAAAAAATTATGACGGCATGACTTGCACTTACCGGTTTGTCATCGCTTAATTGCTACTTTATTTACGCTCGTGCTCTTTCATAATCTTAACGAACCAGCGACGAGATTGAGGACTTATTAGCGGTGCGTCTTTCGTATTTTTCAAGCCCGATTTCATTAAACAGTCACTATGACGGACGAAAATTTAATTCATAAATTCATTTAAAAATATGAAAGAACAAATTTGCTTGCGTTTTATCGTTATATTGTATGTAATTGAGATACAGCGGGCGCAAATATAGTCTGTAATCAACAAAAAATGTCACTCCGTTCTCAAAACAACCAGATCATAAGAAAAAAAAAAGATAAATCAAGCATCGAACTGTTTTCTTGGAGCGTCGCGCAAGTGTCGGAGGGGTGGGGGGGGGGGGGGGGGACAATTGTTTGACAGACAACACAGCCATAAGTAGCAAATTCACTTGAGTACACTACATTATCATTGAAAAATAAGATCGACGCGTATATGGTACTGATGTAAGTCAACAATACGACAGTGCGTACCTGAGAACAAACTCCAGGAATACGTGGATGACGCCCATGAAGAAGATCTCGCCGTAGAAGGCAAGGAACATCGCCTTCATCAGACTCGGCTCTTTCTTCAACTTTTTCGACTTTTTCAGCTCCTGTTCCCATCGTCTGAAAAGAAAATTGATCGATATTATTGATCGAGCGTGTGATAAAAGCTGATAAGGATGATGGAATGTACTAACTTTTCTAATCGATCGCCCAGGAGCGTCGATCGGTCTATCTTCAGAGGATCGAACAGGTCGTCGACCGTCAGGACTTTGGTGTAGCCTTTCTTGAATATTCCTACCGTCCACCTGTTTAATTGCAATTGATTGATTATGACGCTTATGATCGTTAAGTTTCTCTAAACTCTATGCATAAATTAGTGATGATTACCGTATATTTAGAACTCATTATTGCGAATTTTCCCGAACTTAAATTAAAAATCGATTCGATTGCACGCAACATACCATACGTGGGCGCCCTTGTAATAGACGAGTCGCGAAACCCGATAGCGCAGTTCTATTTTTCCGATCGTTGTTTTAGCGCGAGTGAATAAATATTTGCGCGACGCAGCACTCTTTCTCTTTATCGCGCTGAAATTGAGTAAATTGAATTGAATTTTCCTCCTCGTTACGCGCCAATCAGTCAGTCTCATAAATATTTCCGAAACGGCCCTGATAACTTTCCGATTTCCCACGAAACGCAGTCCGGTCGGATTCTACACGTCCCCTCCTCATAATAGATAACACGACAAAACCCAAACACAGTAGCTCTTGAAATTTTCCTCGCGCATTATTTCCCATTGCAAGGTCACGAAATTCCGCGCTCTATCGTATAAGTCTACGCGCACGACACTTCTCTGCGCGGAGTGAATGAAAAACCCGCGCGAGAAAACAATGAGCAGGCCTATTTAATCGTCTTGACAGATAGTACACAGCTTCATTAGCATATTGCGCGCGATTCGTTGGAAAATCGCGCGTGTCCGAGGTTCGATAAAAATAGAGCATAGTCCCGGCAAAAAAGTGTTGTATAGCGAGTCTCACCACCAGAGAAGCACCGACAGATTGTTGGCCTGTTCCCGAGGATTGGGCCGACTTTTCGCTCGACTCGTATCCATGACTCTGTATAAGTTCTACTGCGCTCGCACATTAACGTGACGCCTCCTCTTCTTCCGTTATATGCTTCTTATTTTTCTTTCTTCGCTGCTGCTGCTGCCGATGTTTATTTCTTTTTCTATGTTATACAGACGCTGCACAGGCACGCGCGTTTCGCACAAGCTTCGGTCGATATCGAAATAACACAGTAGGCAGAAATGGATAATAAGAGCTTGATTTTACGAATAGCGACGCACTGGTTTTACAATCTCGCATATCAGCAGGGTTTACCTTATAACAAGTGTTACAACTTTGTCGACAGCGCTAGGAATGAAGAGGCGCCTGCGCTCGCGCGGCGCGAGACTCACTGGCGAGAATCTTCTACACTATTTCAATTTATAACTTTTCGCCGATTTTTATCGGCGAAGCTTATCGCGCGCGCGCAAGAGAGAGAGAGAGAGTTTGTCTGTATACATACATAATGAGTCGCGTTGTCGGATGCGGATGAATAATGTGACAGTAATGCTAGGTGAGACGTTGTTTTTCGGAGCATGAGAATTTCGGACTGCGAGTCCTTGAAATAAATAGTTATTCTCTGTATACAAATTTGGCATACAAATCTAGACACTCGAGTGTATAAAAAAGTCGTTGGCTTTGAATAATTCAAGCATTTATGCAATAAATTATTGTAAATACTAACTTTCATATGTAAAAGTATTGTAACAAAAAATACTGGACCGTCACATTTAATTTTGGGCAGTAGAGTATAATGGAATGCCGATCGTTCTAAAACCAGTTTCAGGAACGATTTGTATACTTATACATACGCTTCGAGATTAATATATTACTGGTTAAAACCAAAGCGCCCGCAGTACGTCACAGGCGTATTTATATGTAGAAACACGCAGCCGTTCAATGACTGTTATTAGCATGTACATACAGTACTCGAAATAAAGATAAGCTATAAAAATACAAACTTGATTGAGTTGTGACTTCTACGCGAACAAATTTATCTTGTGTCATTCGTTAGCTATATGCATTATTGTAAAAGTCGTCGGATCATGATTTTTTTTCTTGCAATGTCAAGTGCAAGTGCGATGATGTACAGAGCACGTTTTGTTTTTCAACACTTTCATGATCATTTCGTAAGATCGCGAAATTTTACATTTCACAAGCCCGAACGACACACACAAACGCACAATATCTACGCACACTACTCGCACATCAATCGAGAAAATGTGCTAGATAAACAAGCGCAAGTATGTTTTCACAATTGTCTACGAGAAAAAGTCTCGTCGGCGATGTGCATCGCTGGCCACTGGTCGCGCGATCAAGACGCCCGCGCGCGTCCGACTGCCGACGTATTCAAATATTTAAACTCATTAAGAACGCTAAATTGGCTCTTTCGCCTGTACTCGTGAGCGACGCGCGACCAACTGGCCGAGTGATTTTTTTGACGCGATGCGCTTGCCAATATGAGCGCTAGCCTCTCCGCGAGCTTATATAACTACAGTTATAAGTGTTACGCGCACGTGAATGCATATATTTTTATTTTAGAAAAATCCGCCCTATCTGCTCTTTGCGCACAGAGATCGCAGATGTCGCTTTACAATCGAGTTTTCGGCGTCTTTGATGTGATTCAGTATGGTTAACAGTCGATTAAACAATGCGTAAACATGTTTGGATAGGGCAGAAAGATGATTTAGCGAATACGAATTTGTAGAGATATCTTGACGTCTTTTGTCGCACCGAATTCGTTCGTTTGTTCGGCGCTCAAGTAAATATTTAACTGGATAGCGCAAGTCATCAACCTGTGCGCATGTTTGGTGAATGCGTTTTTGATGAAACTTAAATAAAGGAAAATTTGAGTTGCAATAGAGATTTAAATGATCGAAGATCGCTTTAAATGTATATGTAAAGCGGCGATATTTTTCGATTAATTAACAGTTATCATAAGACTTTTGTTTTGAAGTTTAAAAATAAATTTTGCCAAGTAGCGCACTCTATTCGCACATCGATGAGAAAATACAAGGAGAACGAGCGCAGACGCAAGCTTCATACAAGATCGCAAGTGTATACGTTTTTAGAAAAATCTATTCTTATAATTGTGCATACACTTGTTCAGATAGCAACGGAAATAAGGTGTAGCTGAAAACGAATTTGAACAGATGACATGTCATTCGTCAGTTTTTTATTGTATTGTATGTTGCTTGAGAATAAAGTATTTATGAAGCATTCATCAAGCATTAAGTTAGCGACCGATTATTACATAAAGCTACAGTTTTTTCTCAAATAATTTGACAGAAATAGTGTAATTATGAAGATTTGTTTTTAATATTTATTGTACAGACTTCGTCATACACAAATCATAGTGGATTAAAAAGAATTGCAAAATACTCTTAGTTATAAATAAAGTTATATAGGCTACGGAATAAAAATTAATATAATATGTGTAATGTAACAAATATAATTAACGCTTAACTGAAATTTAACTTTACATGAATCTCGTTTTGCTCGGAAATTAACGTCTGCTCGTAATAATACACTAGGAGAATTTTGTTGAACGCAAATGAAGCAATTTTATTAATCCTACTCATATAAACCTTAAAATTTAATAGATTTTCAAGGTCGTACTTTTGTAGTAAAAAACTGTTGACATGGAAAAATATATGTACAAAATAAGATGACGATCGTAATTAGCATTATTCCCTCAGTTCGACTCTAATCAGCCAAAATGTAGTCAAGAGTAATGTTTAAAATGCTATGCCTTTATTTTTAAATCAAAACAATCATTTTTTGCTCAGTATCCAAAAAATTAATGGCAATGTGTGCTTGTAAATTAATACTATATTTTTACCGTTGTTTTTCTCGTCAAGCAACCAAGTAATCCACAATGAAGAGACCGTTCGTTAATTTACATTCAAGAGTTTGTGGCTATTTCGCATTTTTTAACAGATATTTTATACTCTGAAAGCATTAGTCTCGCTAGCTTTCATCTATTCAAGATATGAGGATTCTCATACTTAGTTGAGTTTAGTCGCCCATTGCACAACTCCAAATAATTACTTTGTGGATTATCTTTCTTTTGGTTGCCATTTTTAAAGCTGCTATTTATAAGAGTACGTTTACAAATAAAAAGCATGATATCGGTTCTTTCAAGTAACTTCAGTGTTACAAGAATGACTGTAAAAGTTTTCACACTATAAGCGGTGAAAAAAAAAACCAGGTAGAAAATGTCGTGTAAAATGAAACTGTGCAGTATCACAATTCTAAATTGTCACTTATAAAAAAAGTAGCTAAAGAAAATTGTTTACCTACTTCTTGGCTCTTAAAAAATACTGGCGTTATATTTAATAAAAAAAACTATAGGCTGCATTTTTCCGTTTCTCTTCCATCTATCTATCAACACTCTTATATAAAAGAAAATTAAAAGAAAAGTTACTCTAAAAATGATCGATAGACCTATGTAAAAAAGTGTCAAACTTAACAGCTCATTAGGTAGCTAAGTAAGCGGTTCGACATATTCCCTGGAATTCCTTTTTCTAAAGAGTGCGTATAGCTACTTCAAAGTTTTATCGCCAATACCGTTGTCCAAGTCGGGATTCTGATTACTTTTCCGAGTTCCCGACGACCATGCGGGATAACGCCTTTGTAGTCAACAGGCTCACTTTGTTGTGTGCGTAGCTAAGACATTTGGCGAGTCCAGGGCAACAACCGAACTCCTGAATAGTTTTGAATCTATACGTCCTAAAGTTCTTTTCTTGATCGATGTAAGTAACGGCGGACATCAGTGGACATAGTATGATCTTTGTATGGTCTTGGAAGTTGATCTAAAAAGAAAAAATTTTTATACATCCAACGTCACACTGACGATTTGTTTTTAAAATCGCTAACGCATACCTGTAATGAGCCATTCGTTAGTAGCATCACAACAGCCGTCTGTGTCCTGAACCATTGGTGCATGTAAGGCGGTCTTGCCAACGAGTCACTTTGCTTCACAGCGACGGCACCGCCAGCCTTCATCAGATGGTCATTCATGTAACGCAAGAAGAAGTTGAGCAGCTTCATCTTTTTCTCAAGATTACGCGGATAGTCCTTGACAGTGTAGTACACTTCCTCGCCCATACGATCGATGTAGTGGATGTTGAAGTTATTGGCGAGCATTATGAGACGTGTACCATCGTTGTACATGACGCCAACACCGTCGTCTGATAGTTGGTAACCAAAACCATATTTGTCTGAATAGTCCACCCACTTGCTGACCCATACGAATGGCTGGGCGTCCGGATCAGTCATCTCGTCTGTAGATTACAAAATATTTGAGTGAGACAATCATAAACATGTACAAAAATATAGATGTTATCAGGGTTAAAGGAATTAAGGATCGTGCCTTTGTTGTGCAGGAAAAGTTGAAAAGGTCTCTGGGTTTCTAATGGAAAATAAAACTATTAGTAAATAAAACAATGGCTTGTTTTCAAAAGGAAGTGACAATTAGTCTTACCTGAAGAAGCCATGTCCCTGCCAGGTTTAGCCTTTAATAGAATCGACAACTGTTCTTCCAGATTCTTAAGCATGTTATCAATATCGTGATCGGCTCTTTGCGTCTGATTCGGATTAATTTGTTTGACTTTCCTTGGACTAGGTTGGACCCTGCCGACCTCTTCGATTTTCAAACTGTTGTTCATTTCCGATAATGGTTTGCGGTTGAAAGATTCAAGCATATCGAGACGTGGTGCCATAGTGAGACAAGATGCTGGCAAGCTAGCAGGCATGAAACCTAAAATTTTGATTTTTTTAACATTGACGATTAAATTGATATAAATACTATTTTAAGAAAGCAATTATCTTTAAGTCTCTCTAACCAGATGTGAAGAAAGGATCTCGAAGCAATTTTCCGACACTTGGTCGTTTGGCAGGATTTCCTTGCAGCATACTCGAAATCATGTACATCGCGGATGTGTTTTTCAAGTCTTCGGGAATTTTGTAGTTCACTTGCTTGATCCTTTGATAAGTTTCTTTCAGACTGGACGTTTCAAATGGCGGCTTTCCAACTAACAGTGTGTACATAATGCAGCCAATACTCCAGATATCTACTTCATAGGAGTGACCGACTTTCGTCAGGATTTCAGGTGCTATGTAGTTTGGTGTTCCACAAAGTGTCCTAAAAAAACGTCAATGTTAAATGAATACAATTAATAATGGATTATGTAGTTTTGAGTATGAAGCTTTTTGAAAATTACTTCTTTCTTTCCCCATCATGTTCAAGTTTTGTCGCCAATCCAAAATCCCCGATTTTTACGTTCAATTCGTCATTGAGGAACACATTTCCAAGTTTCAAATCTCTATGAATGATCCTATTTTGATGCAAATAGTAAACTCCATCCAAGATCTGCTTCATATAGTATCTAGTCTCATATTCCGTTAGAGCTTTTCTTCTCTTGTGTAGTTCCATCATAGACTAATAAATAACCGGAATTAGATTATAAGTGAAACAATGTAAAATATTATAGTTTGATTCATCAACATACTCTTTTCCTGCACAATTCCAAAATAATATAAACATTATAGCTGTCGTCAAAAAATCCATGGAACCCAACGATATGCCTGTGGTTTAAGCTTTTGTGAATGGTAATTTCTTGGGTCATCTTCTCACGGTGGTTGCCTTTTGTCATTAATGATTTCGGCACAATCTTGCCAGCATAGATATCGTGAGTCTGTGAGTCCCTGATTTCGTAGCATTTTGCAAAACCACCCTAAAAAGAATAATCATAATAATCAATTGTCAGAACATCAATTGTCTACCTGAAGTAGTATAAGAGTCTTAAATAAAATTTCAAAATACAAATAGGTTAGCTCGAATCAGAAAAATCACTCGTCTTAAAACTACCCTTCATAAAAAGATTCACCTCATTCATATCTTTCACACTCGTTTCCAAGCTGACTTTCATTCTGTCAACAGTAATACTTTTCAAGCTCTATCTAAGGCTCAAACAAGACTGGCAGTTACGATGCTCCTCTACTATCCAGAGGCATCGTTCCAAATATCTCTCCGATCAGTTACTCAACTGAGCTCATAAAAATCTACATACCTACAATGCAGATACCCTCTAAAAAAGCCAAAAGAACGCTTCCCATAGCGAGAAGCGACTCTGAAAGACTTTTCAGACAAACAGTAAACAAACTGTCACACAGTCGCAGTACACATCAACCTTGACCCGAGTCTGGCCCATCCAAACAAATCTCATCCCGGTGCATCGTACTTACCTTTCCGAAGAACCGGCCCTTGATGTAGGTCTTGCCGGTGCTCTTGTCGTAGATCGGATCAGGGATGATCGTCTCCTTCTCGTCCTTCGACATGTTGCTGCTGCGGCGGCTTCCTTCTTGCTGTGTACGAAGATCACGTTCCAACGACAACGAGAAGAATCGCACGCGGCTCGACTCGTCTTGGCTCTTTTCTGTCTCGCACTACACACTGTACTTCTCCCTTGTTTATCTCGAGTAAAAAATCCGTCGTTTTTCCTCTTGAGATAAATATATAAACAAATAAATTAGTCGTGAGCAGCACAGAGGCAGATGCCCGCGCGAATCGCGGCGTTCTTCTGTGCGAGTAGGTAAAAACCGTCGGATACCCAGAGACGAGTGAAAGAGTGAGAGAGACAGAAAGCAACGGCCGCCGATCCTATATGCGAACTGCAAAGGAGAGATGGACGAACGTTTAAATTCAAACCGGCTGTTGGAAGCCAATCGGACGAGCCGCTGCTGATCACGTGACCCGACGTTGCACCGCCGTATATATTGTATATAGGTATGTATATATAGGAACGAGCTCTGCGGTCAAGCTAGTGACGAGCCGACGAGATTACTACGAGGACTTTGTTAGATATTGGTTAGGCTTTTTCGGGGAAATTAGGAGCTTATTTCTTTTGTTTGTTTCGAGGTATAGAAGCTTTTCGAGGAATTTCGAACCGAGGTCTTTGCTGTTCAGGAGTCGAGGAATATCCACACTGTTGACATCATGGATGAGTTGCGTAGTTAGTAATGCAGAGCGCGAATTTTTGACTGGAATCAATCGATTATTTATTTACTTGTTACTCAAAGATTTTTCGTATACAGCAAATCGGGTTTTTTACATTTCCAGGAATTTCGAAAAGGAAAGATTAATAAAGATCGTCAAGTTAAATTAGATAATTTTTGGCATTGATTTTATTTTATTTTTCTCTTCAAAATGTAATTTCTGCCTAACTGAATTATAAAATAAAAATATGAAAATTCTGATAACAAGTTGGATGAAATGTATAAGTTCACCTGGCAGATTTTGAGATTCCAGCCAATGCGACCGTTAATATATGTAACCAATCAGGCGCGGGGGTCGTGCCTTAAAAACCGTTGGGATGATTTTTAAAAAACGCTGATGTGACAGCATCGGCATAAAATTACAGTTACGAATAAATAACTTTATTAGCATAGTAGTCGTGACAATTATAATAAGATAATATAAGAGTAATAGATTTATGATACGTATTATCGATGATATCATTTTTTTATAAATTTGTAACGGATTAATAAAAAGTCAAAATGTTAAAATTCATTTTCATACAAAAGTAATCATATAACGCTTTATAATTTCCATCACTCCCACAGCCTAAAAGTAAATTTCGAAAATCTCGATTGCATCTGTTCTCTTTTTGACAGAGCAAACGCACATATCAGCAGCAGATGCAGATGCATCAGCAGCCGTTTTGCTCGTCTGCACCGCGAGTGACGTCACACTCATTAATGAATTCAAAACAGCAATTTCGCGTGTATATCCACGGTATTGCATAAAAAATTGATCGATAACGTTTCGTTAAAAAATTCTCTAATCGGTAGACCCACAGCTCATGAAAAACCGGCAATAATCCGACAAATTTAAAAAACAGCTCTAAAAAACGTTTAAATCCATTCCATAGGTCGCCACGCTAGTTTCCGGTCTACAGATGTCGCTGGACTCGTCCGCAGCGCGGGCGGCTCGATGCTCCTCTTTCCGGCGGCGCGGATCACTCCACCGGCGGCGTCGTCCATCTTCCAAACTCGAGTTCGGCTTCTTTAGCCCGCGTCGCAGTACACAGACTTCCTCCCGGGCGCAGGACGCAGAAAAAACGACGCGACAACGTGAGTAGCGCATCGCGTACATCGAGTCAACAGCGAAAATACGAGTACGTCGTCTCGTTACGGCACGCTCGTGTTGTACTTGCGAGTATATGTGCATTAACTGTGCGTGTGTGTGTGTGTGTGCACCCACGCTGTGACATCCAAGCATCAGAAGTGTGAACCGAGTGATTTCTGTTCGCAGGAGTAAGGAGCGCGTCAGGGTAGATACGTTTACGTGCGAACCAGAAAAAAAAAGAAAGGATGGCGGATGCAGCACCGGCGAGAGGAGGATTCCGTGGACGCGGAGGACCCGGCGGACCGCCGCGCGGACGCGGCGGTTTCGAGCGTGGAAGGTGAGACTCGTGTCATGCACGTCTGCGTTTTTATAATCTTCTGTGGCATTTTCGCCGAGAGGAATGTCTACTCCGTTTTTCTTGATACGAGGTTGACGCTTGTTTGGGGGAGAAGAGCTCGATGTGGTAGTTATGTAAATGCGACGCTGTCGATTCGATGTATAGGCTGCGCTCGAGCATAGGTATATATGTATAGATTCTCTGATTGCTGTATCGATTATACGACGAGGTGAGGCTTGGAAAGAGAGATATTCGCTTGAGCTTATTGACCGCGAGCTTGATGAGCGAGAGAGAAATTTGGGGGGTTGAGCCCCCTGGCATTTGGAGCGGCGCGCGCCAGTGTAATCAATAATTTTTCTTTTCCGGGGGGCAGAGAGAGAGAGAGACGCGGGATTGTAATGCGCTTGCAGAGGAAGCTGCAGGGGATGTTTTCATTCAGGGGTGATACTTTTCTAAGAGATAATATTTTATGACAAAGCATTTGTCAGCTGTTGAAATCAACTGGTGATTTATTTGTTATGTCTGACTCTAGCATCTTGTTCATATCAAAAGATAAAGATAGCATTGAACATTGAAATATTATGATATTATACTAAGTATGTATAAAAGAGCATTGCTTCTGTTAAAATTTAAGTAAGCCGAACGAATTGAGCAATCATTCCACTTTTCTTTTTTAACAGAGGTGGCCCACCTAGAGGCATGATGCGTGGTCGAGGGGGACCAGGTGGAATGAGGGGAGGCCCACCAATGCGAGGCCGAGGAGGTCCACCAAGCAGAGGGCGTGGAGGACACTTCCCAGCTGGGTAAGCTTATTTCAATATTGTTTCTTCTCTACAATTTGTATTTCATTTTGAGCAATGTAAATAACTCAATTCATCTTAACAGAGGACCACCAGAAGTAGCAGGTGGTGGAGCTGGAGGTCCTGGAGGAGCACCAAGGGGTAGGGGAGGAGCAGGAGGCTTCAGAGGCAGAGGTCGAGGAGACTTTGGCCGTGGAGGAGGTGGTGGAGGTTTCAGAGGTCGTGGAGGACCAGGAGGTGACAGGGGACGAGGTGGAAGGTAAAAACTTAACTCAAACACTGCTTTATTTTAAATGTCCATTTGGATAAGAAATTATAGAAACGTTTGCTTCAAGGAACATAACTTTACCAATTTTATCTGATTTCAGGGGTGGACCACGCGGCGGCCCAGGTGGCGGTCGCGGAGGCATGGAACGCGGAGGTGGTCGAGGCGGTGCAGGCGGCCGCGGAGGACCACAGAAGCGTGGAGGAGGCCCACCCGGAGCCAACGGCCCACCAAAGAGGCCAAGGTTCGATGCACCGGCGCCACCGCCAGCCAACGGCTACGTCACACAAGCCCCAGCTCCGGGTTACGGCAGTGCAGGCAATGGTTATGCGGCGCCGGCGCCGCCCGCGGGAGGCTACGGTGGCGGTGGTGGCTACCCCCCTCAGCAAGGCGGATATGCACAAGGCTACCAAGGCTATGAGAGCTACCAGCAACCCCCGGAATACGCGCCGTCTGCGGTACGATGAGTCATTGATGATACAATAAGGGGGGTGGGAAGATGTTGTTTATTGATTTCTCTTTTCACAGTAATAAAATTGGATCTTTATTCGGGCTTTTTTTTAGTACATTTGCGATCATTTTTTACTGCTTATTTCTTTACCAGCAAAGAAAATAATCACGTCAAATTTTGATCTCATTAATCACAATAAAATCATTGAAAAATAAAGAACTCATTGATATTAATAAAAAAATTTTAATTACAGGGATATGCGACAGCTCCCCCACCAGATAACCGATATGGAGCACCTCCAGTTGCTGGCTCTGGCTATGCAGATCCTTATGGATATAAAGCACCAGCTCCTGGTAAGTTAAAGTCCATCAAGTTTTATATTCAAGGAAATACCAGTACATTTACATTATAAAATGTTTCATTTCCCTGTCTCATTAAACTCATCTAAAAAATGTCCATGTACTGCCTATTTATTTGAAGCAATTAGAAATAAATAAAAGTTAAAATGTTTGTATTGATGAACAAAATATATTGCAGCTACTTATCAACAAGAGCCAGTTGATAGCGGATATTACAATTATTCTTCCGGTTACGACTACCAAGGCCAGTCTGCTAATTACACACCTATGAACTATGGAAGCAATTAATCAAATACCGCAGTTTCATGGTTAGTTTGTTTTTAAATTATAACTATCATAACAATTGAAGGGCACTTTGGCAGATCAAATTTTTTTCTCTTTTCATCTCAGATTATGCGGCCCATGAAGGTGTTTATGGAAGCCAGGACTATGGTAAGTACCGATATTAAACCGAAGCAAAAAAGCGTAGCTTGCGTCAATACCCCTTGACACTGCTGTGAGTGATTCTGCCTTAGAATTAATAAATGTATTTGTGCTTGCTGAAAAGCATTAAACACATTAAAAGAAATGAAAAAAATGCACAATTACTTACCTCAGTGTTGGCTCATTTGGGAGAGTTATAAATTAGGTCTCTGTTAGATAATTACAAATAACTTAATGTCACCCACATAGAAATTTATATAAAAGCATATAAGGTGAAAAAGAGAATAATATCAATGGGGTAACATTAAACCGTAGTAGGACTCACTTTGACGAACGTTTGATGGTTGCTATTATAAAGATAGTGTGTATATTTATATGGAGTCTTAAGTCGAAAAACAAGGCGAGATGCAAGGAAATAATTTTTATGGCATATTACTACTATAATCAATCACTTTGTAAAATAATATATGTAAACTAAAAGTCATACTTGCCAACTTCCAGTAAATTTTTATCAAACTACGGACAGCGTATAATTTCATTGCGAAAAATATATAATTTGGCACATTTACAAATCATAAAGGAAAAATGCGTACAAGAATACTTGAACAGCAATGAAATTATTGATTAGCTTTTTTATATACATATTCTGTATTGATTTTAAAAGATGAACAATTTATTAACTTAATGTTGAGTGAACAAACTTAATAATGTTTTCTAATACGTAGTTTGTTTTGATAAAAGTGAAAAATCGTTATCAATGCGTATGCACGAAAAAAGTATATAGAGTATCCCAAGTGTATATCAGTTTAGTGACCGAGATGATGCTGTATACACGAAGAATGAAAATATTCGTGAAATAATGCGGTTTTTATAAATTGCCACTTGGTATCAGATTTGATTAATTATTTCATCCAAAGCGTGAAAAAGTTATTTTGTTTGAGATTTATTATTTTATTTTGTTTTAACAAGAAAAGTATTTTAAAGAAATAAAAGACGAGATAAGTCTTTAATAATGACAAAAACTTCAAAATATTTCTTCTGACTTTATCATGCTTATGGATATTAAAATAATTATTTGGTGTAGAGAAAAATGAGAAGCACAATTTTGCTGGTTACTCATATCACTTTACACTTGAACAGCGATAAAGACATTCAACATAATTTCTATTAGGCTTAAGTTGTGCTCAGTATGCATTTGTTTATACAATTTAAACTTAGCAATTATCAAATCGCCAAAATTGCTAGTAGGTACATCATAATATAAGAAAACAAAAAAAATGATCGACTCGTTTTTTTAAAGAAACTCGCCTTATTTTCTAATGAATGTGCTAGATTTTTATGGTAAATATAGATGCAAGTATTTTGTCTTTTCTTAAATAACTATTGTGAAGTGGAAGATTACCAAAAAATTGTACAATTAGGAATTTATTATTGTGATTGTTCACTAATAGAGATTAAGATGTTTATTGACATAAGAAAAAATAGTATTTTATTTCCCGAAAGTATGAGACATGACCTTATAATGCGAATTTTACTGCGATACTGTTAGTATAACTTCACTTCTTTTTACAAAAGCCGGATGTGAGACATCAAGTCTTTAAACAATAATTTTAGTTGAATGATTTATATTGCGCAACAAAATACAGAAAAAAGTCCAATAACCATTTGTCAAGTAAAATGAATTTAATAATTCCATTGTGGTCATTTACATTTCATTCTCCACTAAAAATTGGAGAATCCTTTTGAATGGCTGAGAGATATAAAGATGAAAAGCATGCGTAGAATTGTTTTTGTTTCTTTTTTTATTTAATCCTGCTAGGAAAATGCACTACAATTTTTTTTAAGAAACAAAAAAGAAATAAAAATATAAAATACATTGTAAATTGTCATAGCCGTAGTTTAGTGACAAGCATTGAACATTGTAAGCTATTGAAAAAATACTTCAGCTTTGAAGCACCCAAAAAACTTATTAAAAAACCAAATTAACGAAAGTTTTTGCATTTATTACCTCCTATTATATGAAAAACGAGCATTGAGTGTCGAAGGAATGAATAATTGAAGAAAAAAATTAGTTTATTGATAATCAAACTTACATGACTTTCAATATTTTAAGCAAACACGTTGAACAATATACAGAAACAGGTAAATAATTGAAACCTCTATATAGTGTATCATAATTATTTGTAATATCCGTAGTAGTTATATTTGTGTTCCTTAAATGGTGGCCACTAAACTTGGATATTAACGTAATAGTCAGGGAAATGGCGATAGCAATTATTGCAAACATATGAAAACGAGAATGAAATTTTAGCTAGAGTAATGAATCACTTGAATCCATAATTCAGTGGTCACCATTGAAATCTTAGCATTTAAAGAGCAAAATATTTTTAAAACAATTCTATTTTTTACAAACTTTGTAAGTATTGAAATAACCTTATTTAAGTCATATGAAAGGCACAATTTTATTTTAGAATTTCTGCATACTGTATCATACATATATTTATATTTACATGCACAAAAGAACAAAACTATTGCAACTTCTTTAAGAAGTAAACCAGCACACAAATGAGCTAAAAAACAGTACAAAAGCAAACTTTAAGTCTAGAGATTTTAAACTTAAAGTTGTAACGTAGATATGCAATTTCCTAATTAAAAATTCTATTATGAAGATGTTTTCTCGTTATACATATATCTTTTGATTTATTTCCACTATTATATCTTAAAATGCTTGGTTGATGAACATTTTTCAGTTTTTTTGATCAAATTTTGTTACTGTATATGTTGTGTACTAGTTTTAAAGTTAAGTCTCAAATCTCGCGAGAGAAAGAGAAAGCGTAACATCGAACGAAAGAATATACAATATATCTATAATGTGCAGTCTTTTCACATGAATTCAGTTTATTTCACAGGCAGCAAGCTAAAATACTTTCAGGAATGATATACAATGAAACAGCAAGCGGATCCCATTGCAATAATAAAAAGCAAAAAAATAAAAGAAAAAATGGCGCATCTAAAGAGTCAAAAACAGCTGACAATAAGCTGAGCAGATTTAAGATAGAAACAGAGACATAAAGCTAGTGAAATGCCACAAGTTATGTATTGAAGCAACTTATAAAAACTACACCACGCCTACAAATTTAAAACAATTTAATGAGTCAAAGTAACAATAAAAAATAGCTTTTCAAAAGTTAATGCACTTTAGAGATAAAGCGATTGCATTATATACTATTTTTAAAGAAATTTGAAATTAAGAAAGATATACATTTGAGAGTGAGTCCGCAATGAAAAAAAAAACCTGACACAAAACCATTTCTAGTTGACGAAAAATGATTAAAAATCTTATGGGCATTCATTGAAAGCTTGAAATGATAGAAATTCTCGATAGTAAAGCTTAAAAGTAAAGCTCCATCTCAAGCGCAAAAACAGTCGCAGGTGAGTAAAAATAAAAAAATTAAGTACCTTTCATCTTTCTTTGTAAAAACCAAACCACAAAAAGTATCAAAAAGCAAAAGAAACGATGAGACAATTTTGCTTTGCGAAACACATATATATATGACATTGTAAAAGAGTACTTTGTGAGTTTGCAAAGCATAAAAACAGAAAAAACTGGCAACTTTGCTCTGTTTTCATAGCGAAAAGAAAGTAGAGGAAAAAATAAGAAAAATAGCAACGAGTAAAGTCAATGTACGCTACCAAAACCAAAAACGCATTGCGGGTAAATTTTTTTTTTAATTAGGCTTTATGACTAAGAAATGCGAACAGGCTAAAGTATAAGTAGTAAAATGTAACGATAACGTAAGAATAATAATAATGATGATAAATAGTTAGGGATCAGTCGATGATATTTACAATGTCTACCCCGAAAGGTTCCTTACACGAAAACCAAATCCAAACGGCTAACCAGACTATCGGATATACATATAGAAACGAAAAAGTGAACGACGATGCGCTTTTGAATAATATAATCGATCATAATGAGAGCTTCGTGATTTAATGCGAAATATCCGATGCAATATTCTTATAGTCTGAGCTTACTGTACGAACATTTTTCAAATAGTATATAAAGTAACTATGACAGAAATGCTAAACTAAAAAATGAATGAAAAAAAAACAACTAATTCGTTAAAAAGTAGGGCAGATTTATTAACATAATGTTCACATGTCATTGTTTGTGATACATATATTAATATCACAAAACTGATTTCTTTCTTAGGTTGGCATCAAAAGACGCAAGACGACCAAAGCCTGGACATTTCCCATCGAAGAAGACGTCTACATGGCTGGCGGCGCCCTCGACTGTGATAAGAAGTAAAGAATCTCTGAGGAGTTTATTTTTTTTTATTTTGAATATACTTTACTCGAACGACCTTTTGAAGTCTCTTCTTAACGTTCGTTACGTTTTAGTAACGCGTCTTTATTTCGTTTCAATCTATAATCATGCTTCAAATGGTCATAAAATGTTTGTGCTACGACTGTTTTGCAACTCGTGCTGTGATACCCAAGACTGACAAATATTCTGTGCTCAACCACTGCAGAAAGAATATTTCAAAGTTATATTTATATACAAGGTGTGTACAAAACACATAGTCAAGAAGAAGAATAAACGAAAATATTTTTCCACGTTGAAATCAGTGCTTTCTTTATACGTCGTTCTACAAAAAAACAATCCACTCCCCACACAAACGAATCGTCCTCGAGTCCAGTGAGAAAGCGCATCCTCGACCGCAGCCCTCCTTTTTTTAATCTCGCTAATATACAGCCGACGCAGAGAGAAAGCAAGACATTTGTAAGCACTCTTAGTTGTGCTCACCGAGCACGATTATTTCCCCTGAGATAAGATAGGGGAAGAGCAGCGCTTGCATCTCGCGATAAATATTAATAAGTTCTCGTTATACAGACCGTCGGCGAGTTTAATTTTTTTTTCCTTCTCGGTGACCGCATCTCGACTTTATATGCGCAGCTAGATATGTACGGAGTGTCGCAAATGGCTTCGTCGTTTTGCTATTTATGTATTTTTCTTTACGTACTTTCTTTGCGAGATTAATCAGTAGAGAGTCTTGGAGGAAGTTAGTTAAGTTTTTAATTCATCAAAAATCCATCAACATCGACGGGGCATTTTTCCAACTTTTATCCATCAAACTAACGAATCCCAACGAGGTTCAGCTCGTGACAGCGGAACTCTTGTATAAAGCTTCGGCGAACTCCCCCTCCATTCATACTCTATTTCAGAGTTGCTCCTCCAATTTTCTCGATCTTAAAACTTCATCAGCAGCGGCATCGAGTTATAACGTCGGCTAATGAATTCGCTCGGGTTTTACGGCCTCGTAATTCCGCTGCACTTATGCACAAGTCGGAACGAGGAGGTGGCGCGCTGTGTTGGGATTATGCAGGGAGGGACGATTGACGAGCTATTTTTCAAGCTAATCTCGCCTGTTTGTCTCGCCGAACGCGAGACTCGTGACACGATCCGCGCACTCGCGCACTCGAGGGTTCTTTCGCCTTTCTGGGTTAATATGCTCTATACGCTTGAATTATAACTTTTTTAAATTAATTTCGAGAAAAAGCTCTTTTTGTTTAATATTTCATCGAGTTTTTTTTCTGCATTTTACAGAATAATCTGGATTTTAATAAGCTCTTCTTCGGAAATCCGCTAAATTATAAGAACAAAAAATGATCTCTCTCCACGAAGAGCGAATCTCCCGCTGACCTCATCATTAACCCGCAGCAGTGCATCGACCATCAGAGAGCAGCAGAATTTTCAAGCAAGTCAGGATTAGCCTCCTCTCGCGCAATATTCTCCCGTGCGGACTATACGTCGTGTGCCAACCTCAGGTATCAATGAGTCATTCGAATTTACGGCCGAGCTGGGTTATTACTGTTCGATGAAGACTAATTTTCCGGATTTTCGCGTGCGCGGAAATCCCTTTCGCGCGATCGGACTTTCGCATAATGCGCGAGGCATTAAAGCTTCCCTAAAGGATTAATTTGACGTACGAGCCGGGAACGCGCGGCGAGTTGCCGATCATTCGCTTATTAACCCCGCTGCGGAGTTGCGGCGCGGAAGGTACGATATATCAGGGCCAGTCGATGCGTGGACGCTATCGGCGGGCCGGCAAGAGAAAGTTATTGTAGTTGCGCGATTGTTCTTGCGCGCGAATTATGAGTTTAATTTTCGGACGCTCGTAGCGGCTTGATGTATAGTGTGCCGGATCGGCTTGTGGGTATTGGGCGTATATATTCAGTTCGACTACTGTCCGTGATCTGTTCCTGAAAAGTTTCAGAATTATTTTCATTGAACGACCGCGCGATTCGTTATTTTGCTCGATCCATCGAGCGCGAAATGCGCTGCACATTATACAGAGAATAATCTTCCTATACCGAAGCACCGTCCATTACGATTCTCAAACACTCGGCTGAAAATTGCACAGTCCACTATACATACCCCTCTCGTAATGATCACATCAAAGCAGCAGCAGCTCGAAATCTGCATCACCAATCCTCCAGCCCTTTCCCAAATTGCTCCCGCATAAATCAATTGCAACTGTGCGCGCAGGCGAACTTTCTCGGTTTATCATGGGCGAAAATCCGCAGCGGCCAACGAATTGCTGGCCCGGAATAGCGGCCGACCAAACGGTATATAATGCCGCACGTAGTTCCGAGTCCGTTGGCCAAGAATTTCAACGGCCGTTTGGTGAATTGACGGATGGCGAAGTTGAAGGTGCGGGCTTAATGCTGATGGAGCCGTGTGGTTTCGACGCGGTTTGTAAATGGATTACTTTATGCACTAGTTCGAGGTGATGTTTTTATTTTTAACACGAATGCAATAATCTCAGCCGAAATCAATCTGCGAGTGACTAATCCAGGAGTCCGCACGCATTTACATGGAGATTAGTTTGTCACGCGATAGGACGTATTTTTCGGATCACTGACTCTCATTCAGATTCAAATTCAAAATGACGATGGCCGCGAGAGCACGTGACGCGCAGTAGCACATACGATATAGCCCGCAAAGTTCGCTAAGTAATTGCACCTAAATGAATATTGCTTCCCAGGCGAATTCAGGAATTAACAAAATGAGGATCATTCGAATTCTAGTTCGGAATCAAAGCCTGTAGCTGGAAAGCTTTGAATTGAATTAATCTAATTATAGTTTAGAGTTGAACTTGCATGTATCTCTCTTTGGCTATAATTTCGCTATAATCAAATTTTCTATTCCAGCAATCATAACTTTCTGTTATTTACTACTCTATATATACTGTATAGTTGTACTAAAATACAAGTCCTTACTGCACTAATGTTGACAATTTCCACGAGTGATTTTTAAAATTCGCCATTAAAGACCCGAGAAGTGAACAAAAACACGACGATTAATCGCAGCTGCACATCTCTGATTTCGCAATCCGCTGCACCTCTTGGCCATCGTCAACTAGAGCTCGTGCAAGCCTCTTCTCCGAATGCCAATATACGAATAGCCTCACGATCTCGGTTTTCCTCGTTTTCTCGATAAACTCAAGCAAGTGCGTGTGTGACGACGCTGACGTATGCATATATACATCAGTACACTTGCACTGCCCAGAATTCAGGACGCGATCTCGAGGTGGAAATTTTTCCGCGAATACGGGGAGCGGCTTCGCGCAGTCGGCCATCTTCAATTAAACATGAGCCGCGAAAGCGATGCGCCTTGGCTTCTTCGAGCGTTAATGGAGTTTCTGCGGAATGCGCTCCCGTGAAGTATATTAATGAAAATTATAAAATCGTTAAAACAGTCGTTCGCGAGAGTAGGAGCTTCCGTTGGAAACTTTCAACGCGGTATATTTACGATCTCCGCTCTGTCAATAAAGAAACTTGCCGAGTATATACCACGCGAAAACTTTGGCTGATTAATTAACGTATCGGCCCTAATCGTTAAACCCGAAAAGTCGATGAAAAAACCAACTCCGTCCATTAGGCGAACGAGGCAGAAACTTCATTGAAGTTCCTGTTTCTCTCGAAGAAAATCGCCTCGTCTCTCTCTCTCTCTCTCTCTATCTTGCAGCGATTACTCGGTCGCGAGGCGGGTCGCCGAACTGTACATACGTACTTGGCAATTAGAATTCAACGCTCAAAGCATTCAGCCGTTGCTCTCTCTCTCTCTCTCTCTCTCTCTCTCTCTCTCACTCGAAAGAGAGAGAGAGAGACAAAGAGGGGACATTTCTTCGTCGTGCATTTGCATTCGCTATAATGTCGCCTGCGTTTGAATTGAACGCTGTCTGTGTGTACACATGATTGAGTAAAAAAAACGACTCGTTGGAGTATAGGTAATATGTCTTTCACCGGAAAGTCCGCCGAGCGACCTTACATACCGCGAACTTGATCGCGTGTGAGTGTCGCGTGGGTATCACTTGCGTGCGATCCAAGTTTTGCCTGAAGAATTTAAAAAGTCAAAATTTTTCGTTACATAACATTAAAGTTTAATGAGCGAGTAATCATCCAGAAATTATCGTCTCTGGCATGTAAGCCCAAGAAAGTCCGCGCGAGCCTCTCGCGTTTCGTGGGAACTTATATAGGGAGCGACTATCCGAAGGAGGAACAATAGAAGGGTACTCGTGTAGGAAGAGACGACACCTGTTGCGCGATAAGAACGAGGAGTTCGTCATAGCCGGACGTTTGGAGACGCGATGCTTTCGCGACTTGCTGATCTTTTTAAAGAAAATTTTCGAGTTTTGTTGATTTTGTCCTTTATTTAGAGTTCTGAAAGTTATAACGAAATAATAATAAATTCAATCTGACGCACGTTTATTTGCTCATCTTCGAATCAATGGATATCCGATAACGAATGTAAAGCAAAACAACAGTCGGCAAATATAATATTCCCTTCGAAATTATAATCCGCGTAATTTCAATAAATCAATCGCTTTTGCAGCGCGAAATTGCAAAGTTAATGCAACTCAACGAACTGTTATACATCGTGAATGAACGAAAGGCCAGATCGCCGGGCAAATTTTTATCAAACTCGCACCGCTACGAATTTTCGCCATAAACGCGCATGGATGGCGCTTAATTATTCAAACCGTAAAGTGCGTCCGCCACTGTCGCGAAATTGGATAGCCGATATAGCTAAAAATACAGCGGACACCCAGCCGGATATAAATTACCGATAAACGTATCGTGTAGCAGCGAAATTTCGTGGTCGTAGCGGTGTTACTCAATAATTAAGGGATAGCTCGATACCTAAACAAACGCGAAATCTATATATATGTATACGCGTACCTATATACGAATTTACGCGGTAGCCGAGAGCGTTGAGCTGGGCAGTATCGAATTCTGTTGGTCTGGCGAGAACGCGATGCTAACTGATGTAAATTTAATGATGAAACGTTTGGTATCATTTATTTATTATTATAGTAAATTCATACACCTTTAGTGGATTATTATGATTAGAAAACATTAATAATTATTCTACAATATTTATCAGACATCGAAAATTTTTCTTAACATATAAACGTTAAGCACACAAGATAATAGGGATCAAAACATTTTTGATATTGTGCATACATTATTTAATCGATTAAAAACTGTAAGTATCAGTTCAACGTTATACGTAGCTCGATTTCAGTACCTGCTATCATCTGAAACTTTTTTTACCAATCAGCATAAAATTAGAAGTTTATATATAGTGACGTAGAAATAGCAGAGCAGCATACTTACCATTACGTTCAGGAATTGCGCATTCCACTAATCAAACCATTTTTTATTCTGAATATCTGGCTACTGGTGCGCTTGAAACCCAAGTTTATTTGTTTGCAAACGGGGTGAAAAACTTTTGTTTTCATGTTATTCAAAAATACACTGAAACTGAATTTTCTTCCGAATCGCGATGCAATTATTTCGCCTATCAGAATTATGAATGCTAAGATGTAGCCAAAGATAGCTACAGTCAATAACTGTCTAAATCCTTGACTTGTATTTGGATTATTTTCTAAATCATTCGATTCTACGATTGTTTTCTTTTCTTCCTTGCTTCGAATCATTTCAGTTTTATACCACTTATCCACCAGACCGGCTTCGGTTAAATACTGTACCACTTGCTCAAATCGCTTCACGTACAAAAATTTTGGTCTGGTAAATATCGTTGCCCAGTGCATAACCAAGTATTCTTTTAAAATTTTAACGTTCGCCTCGCCATGTATCAAAATGGAATTTCGGACTACGCTCTCAGCTTTCGATTGGTATTGCATACACGTCAGATTCTTGTAAGATTTAAGTAGAAGATTGTTAATGCAATCTTCTCTAATCTTGTAGTCAAATGTAGTAATCGCATTTTCAGCGAGAGAGATTACCGCCGGGTTGTGGGACTCCAGCAATAAGTACTTGTTGTAATTGTCGGTCATGAGTGAAAGGTTGTACTCTTGAAGCTTTACCAATGTATTCATCTCCAGTAGTTGATTGAGTTCCAACTGAATGTCCACCAATTCATCGATGATCCCGACCGAATATATCACCGACAAGAACAATATACAGGTCAGAATTATGCTTTCAGTAATGTTAGCATTACTTATAGCTATGTCCATTCCGAAAATAGCATACAAAATATTTTTTATATTCCAAACTTCGTCGTTGAATTTCATTAATTTAACTGTAATTCTTATGATAATTACAATTACCAGAGTGGAAATGAATAGTGTCAGAAAGTTTTCGGACAATTGTATACCGTTTCGATAGAGTATCGGTACTATAACAACTAGTGGCTCAGAACGACGCATATAACTTTTACCCAAATATTTCAACTGAACAGCAGTTATAGAACTGTTCATTTTCTCAAAATTTAGCAGATACGGCATATACTCAAAATTGCCCATTACATCTATTTTGTTTCCAACTAGATTTGAGAACGAATCATAGACGATGCAACTTTGATTTGACGTTTTTCTTGCTTGTCTAATAAATTGATAAGACTCCTTCAGTATCTTCCATTGAAAATTACTAGATTCGGCTATTTGCTTTAATATAAGCCCCTGAGGGCCAACTAACGTTTGCGAATCGTAGCAGCCATCTGAATTCAACTGGGCATCCAAGTTAGGTGGATTTGGTTTCAGCACCATTGTCAGCACTTTGTTCTGTAAATTCACTTGACTTAAATCGAATATGGAATGAATTTTAGAAAACGCAGTGATACTGTATAATTTTGTATAGTAATCATAGCTATGCATCAAAGCAGTCGATGTAGATTTAGAATTACGAAGCGTATTAGTATTTCTAACGTTTTCAATAATTTCGAGAACTTTCAGTGGCGCATCCTTGTGCAGTTTGTGCCATCTTATCAAAGTTGATTTTATCATTTCGTTCGAAATATTTGGAGAATGATAAACGATGATGAAGTATATCGTCATTTTTTGGGGAGCCGCGTACGAAGTTGCACCGCTAAATTCTCTTTGTACATTCCTTACGCTATAATTCTCCTTGATCTGCAGTATGGAAATAATCAAATTTGACGAATATAGTAAATATTCATCCAATATGCCATATTCCGAATCTTTGTCCATTATAATCATTGAGACATTATTTTGCCAGTCTGAGAAAATTTGCGAAACTTCCTGAGCTTGTCGTTTATTGCTTTGATCCCAAATGAATAAGATCAGAGTAAACATTCGATCACGAATCATACACTTTTTTAAATGATCCAACCAATTAAACTGACATTGTACAAAATTTGTCAACACTGCACAAGAGAGGAACAAGAAAACAATTTTAGCAGCCATAATTTTAACGAATGCATTACTTTCGATACTCTACGACTGCCCAGCTGGTTGATACTGATAACAGATGGATACAAGAAATTATTTAAATTATTATAGCAATGGAAAAGATTTAAGTTACCAGCAATAATTACTGGCGGCTTAATATAATTGCACTGGATATTTTATCACTTGAAATTAAATCTACCGGTACAGATTATACACTTTCATAATTTACCTCATATGTAAAATTCACGAGCAATATTGCAGTATGAATCGCTGAAGGTTGAGGATTTAGTGAGTACATACAAAAATTAATCATGGTAATTATGATCTAATGAGAAGAATTTTTTATTTACGATATCTAGTTATTAGTGCTCTTAAACTTGTGTTTATTTTACTCCAAACGTGGCGAAAAAGTTGCGTGCTTATTTTTTTTAAATAATTTAAGTTATAAATTATACCCATACGGGATCTAGGATTGAATTTCCACCCAAGTCTTGATATAGATATTTCTCCTAGCAGAATGGCGAATGCTGATAAGTATCCAATGATAGCTATTGTCAATAGCTGTCGAAATCCTTCACTCGTATAAAATTTGTTTACCATATCGTTTTCCAACTTTTCATTAATAGTTACATTTTCCTCCTTCCTTAGCATTTCAGTTTTGTACCACTTATCCACCAGACCGGCTTCGGTCAAATACTGTACCACTTGTTCAAATCGTTTTACGTATGAAAATGTTGGCTTCGCTAATATAGCTGTCCACTGCAGAACCAAGTATTCTTTTAAAATTTTTACGTTCGTCTCGCCATGTATCAAAATGGAATTTCGGACTACGCTCTCAGCTTTCGATTGGTATTGCATACACGTCAGATTCTTGTAAGATTTAAGTAGAAGATTGTTAATGCAATCTTCTCTAATCTTGTAGTCAAATGTAGTAATAGCATTTTCAGCGAGAGAGATTACCGCCGGGTTGTCGGACTCCAGCAATAAGTACTTATAGTACTCGTCGGTCATGAGTGAAATGCCGTACTCGTGGAGCTTTTCCAATGTATTGATCTCCAATGGTTGATTAAGTTCCAACTGAATGTCTAGCATTTGATCAATGATCCCGACCGAATATATAATCGACAAGAATAGTATACAAGCTAGAATTATTTTTTCGGTGTTGTTGGGGGAAATTTTGATTGCTATATTCATTCCAAAAATAGCATACAAAATATTTTTTGTATTCCAGAATTGAATGTCAAACTTCATTAATTTAGCGGTGATTCTTAAAACAATCACAATGATCAGTGTGACAATTAATAGTGTCAGAAAATTATCGGACAATTTCATTCTATTTCGATGAAGGATCGGTATTATAGCAACTAGCGGATCAGAACGACGCATATAACTTTTACCCAACATGTTGAACTTAATCACAGTCGTCGAGTCGTTGGTCAATTGTTCAAGATTCTGTAGAAAGGGTATGTGATTGAAGTTGCCGATTATATCAACTTTATTGCTAATCAGGTACGTTAGTGTATCGTACCGGAGACTACATTTCGGGTTGAATTCGGCTGCAAGTTTTGGAGTAAAATCATACTCCTTCATTATCTTCCACGTAAAATTATTCGATTCCGCTATATGCTTTAGTATAAGCCCTTCAGGACCTGCTAGGGTTTGTGGATCGTAGCAGCCTGCTGAATTTAATTGGACTTTCAACATAGGAGGATTTGGCGTGAGCGCCATCGTTAGTACTTTGTTCCGTAAACGACTTCGAGTTGTACGAAATATGGAAGAAATTTTAGAAAACCTAGAGATAGTGTATACCCTTCTATAGTAATCGAAGCTGTGCATCAGTACAGTCGATGTCGATTCAGACTTGCGAAGCGCATTGGCATTTGGAACGTTTTTGAAAATTTCTAGAACTTTCATTGGAACATCCTGACGCCATTTGTGCAATTCTATCAACGCTGATTTAATCAATTGGTTTCGAACGTTTTGAGAATGATAAGCTATGATGAAGTATTTCGTTATTTGATGGTAAACTGTGTACATAGTTACAGAGCTAAATTGTTTACGCAAACTCAATGTGCTACAATTTTCCTCGATCTGCAGTATGGAAATAATCAAATTTGACGTATATTGTAGATAATTATCTGATACATCATACCCTAAATCTTTGTTGACTATAATCATTGAGACATTATTTTGCCAGTCTGAGAAAATTTGCGAAACTTCGTGAGCTTGTCGTTTATTGCTTTGACCCCAAATGAATAAGATCACAGAAAACATTCGATCACGAATCATACATTTTTTTAAATGATCCAACCAATTAAACTGACATTGTACAAAATTTGTCAACACTGCACAAGAGAGGAACAAGAAAACAATTTTAGCAGCCATAATTTTAACGAATTAATGCATTACTTTCGATACTCTACGACTGCCCAGCTGGTTGATACTGATAACAGACGGATACAAGGAATTATTTAAATTGTTAGCAATCAGAGAAAATTGAGTAGCTATCAGCAATCACTTAGGCCTCAATATGATTGTATACTGAATATTTGATCACTGAAAATAAAATCTGAAATATTCAGCAAATATTGTAGATTACGTTCTAGCATTACCAGAAAGTAATGCATTGATTTTTTTAGCAATTTTTGACGTATTACGCTTACGCAATACTTTAAATGTTTTGTCAGTATTTTTAAGGAAGGAACAAATTATAGAAACTGATTTTCTTATATTTCCTTGTCTGAATTTAAAAACTTTTTTGTTTTTCAAAGCAGCAGGCTTGTTATTTAGTTTAATTCGTGAAAAAATAAGCTCTCCTAGCAAAATGACGAAAGATACAACGAAGCCAATAATTGCGATGGCCAGGATATTTTTCAATTCTTGTGCACTATTTTTTTCACTTCTTGCATCAACTTTTGACTCCAAAATATGGCTCTTTTCATCTGGTTTCAGAATTACCTCGGTTTTGTACCACTTGTCTATCAGTCCGGCTTCGTTTAAGTACTGCACTACTTTTTCAAATCTTCCCGTATGCACAAACGTTGCTCTGACATATATCATTAACCACTGCATAGATATGTGCTCTTTTAAAATTTGTACGTTTGCTTCTCCATGCTTTATAATGGACATTCTAACTACTCTCTCAGCATCTGAATGGTACTGGATACATGTCAAGTTCTTGTAAGACTTACGGACAAGATTCTCGATACAATCCTCATCACTTGCTGTGCTATATGTAGTAATCGCATTTTTAGCGAGTGATATTATAGCGGGATCTTGAGACTTCAGCAAAAATCTCCTGTTAAAATCAACTGTCATAAGAGTAAGATTGTATTTCTCAAGCTCTTGTAAGGTATTTATCTCCAGCGGTTGATTGAGTTCCATCTTAATGTCTAGCAATTGATCGACGATTCCAACAGAATAAATCATCGACAACAACAATACACAGGTCAGAATCATTCTTTCGGTTGCGTTAGTAGCTCTTCCCGTTTCGATGCCCATTCCAAAAATAGCGTACAACATTGTCTCTATATTCCAGAGCAGAGAATCAAGCTTCATCAATCTAGTTGTGATTTTTAAGATGATAACGATTACTATTGTAGAAACAAATAACGAAAGGAAGTTATTTGATAGCGCCATCGCCCAGGTTTTGTAAAATATTGGGATTACAGCCATTATGGGTTCAGAATGACGTACGTGAATTACACCTAAAAAGTTGTCAATATCCTCTAAAAGCTTCATCATATGGGGAAAGTGTTTGAAATTGCCCATAACGTCTGATTCATATGCTACCAAGGGTGCCAGAGACTCCCAGACGCTACAAGATTTGTTGATTGTTTCATTTTTTGGGGCATCTATATACACTCTTAATATTCGCCATCTGAAATTGCTAGTCTTAGCTATATTTTTTAAAATAAGTCCATGAGGACCAGCGAGAGTTTCTGGATCGTAACAACCATCAGAATTTAATTGAGCATTTAAATTGGCACTTGGAGCAAGCGTCATTGTCAGAGTTTGGTTATGCAAATTTTTTCTTATATCAAATATGTTTCGAATCTTGAAGATATCAATTGCGCTGTGAGACTTTTTTGAGTAATCGTAGTTATGCATCAAAACAGTCGATTCAGATTCATAATTGTACAATGTAGTGATTTTTTTTACGTTATTGTATATTTCTATAACTTTAATTGATGCATCCAAATATTTATCTAATAACCATATTAAAGCCGTCTTTATAAATTTATTTGGAATATTTTGCGAGTGATAAGCTATAATTAAGTTCTTTTCTACTCTTCCACCCCATCCTAGATACACTGCACTTATAAACTTACGTTGCAAAGCATTTGAATTGTAGTTCTCTTTAATTTCTACAATGGAAATATGTATATAAGAGTATTCTAAAAGCGTTACATATCGGTCGCCATCAACTACATCTGGGTCTAAAAGTATCGCTGGGATATGTTTTTGTAAATCTGAGAAAAATTGAAAAACTTCATTAGGTTGTCGTTTAGTGTCGTTAGTCCATTTTACACTTATCATATTTATCGTTTGATCGCGTAGTATACATGTTGTTAAATGATTCATCCAATTTGACTGACACTGTACAGAAAATATTAACACCGTAGAAAAGAAAATTTGTAGGATAACGTTTTGGACATTCATATTTTATGCATCGTAACAACGCTTCTTTAGTGTCACTCTGATGTCGAACGGCGTACTTCGGTTCTTCTGAAACACTAGGAATAAAAAAAAGATAGCAATGCAACAAATGTTTTTTTCCTAATATGATATAATTACATTACGTATTTTATCTAAAGCGCAATCTAGCACTAATGATGATTACAAAGACGCATATATTATAAGCAATCATTGTAGCAATGTTATAAACTTTCATTTATTTTTCTTTTATCAGCAAAAACTTTAATCTCTCTTCGAGCTTGAAATATTAAAGCGATAAGTAAAGCTCATATAGTATTGCCTTAATTATTTGGATAATAACTTCTTTTTTTCAAAATTGGAAGATATCTTTGCAATCAGGACTAGTACCTTACTTATATCAATTTGTTCAAAGGAAAAATATTGAATGCTGAAATATCGGCAGTATTTATTACTTTATATTTATTGAATGATAATGTCATTACAATTGCAAATTGCTATACATAGTAGAGGATTAATGATTTTGAAAGCCTTGTAGTTAATATTACCATTACATCGAACGTCTAATATTTCGCATGACGTACAAAAGATAAATTCATTAGATAAAACGTCTAACACACTGCTGATACTGCACACATTCAAACTTATCGTCTATCAAAAATCATTAACTTATATAATTTTATAGTTAAACAGATTTATCACTCCAATCAAAATCAGCTATTCGATTCTCCGTAATTTCACTTAATAGAGTCCTCCCGGCATCGGCGAAGCGAATGTTTGTTTAATAAACGCGAAATTTTCATAACTTCATCACTCCAAGACTCTTCTTTCTCTCGAGCGTCCGCAGTAGCCGAGCTCCTCTAGAAACTTTTGTACATTAAAAAATGTAATTTTTCATTTTCATTAAAAGTTTCCTGCTACGCGCGCAAAATTCGCCTCGACGGTGGATCTGTGGCCCTTTGCATACCACTGAGCGCGCGAAAAAGTTGTTGATTTTTTTTGTGGATTCGCGGAGAAATACTTTAATGGGGACCGGGGGTTTCACTAATGAATCGGACGTTTCAATAATAATGGTGATTAAGCTGAATTTGAACATTTTTTAAATATAGATATCGTCCTTCATTTTATTTGATTTAGTAGTAATTAGCTCACGAATGAGTTGCCGTGTTAAAATAATAACAATACTTACAGCTGCTGAGGAATCACATGTTGAAGTGTACATCAAAAAAGTCTTTGAGGAATTTTTTATTTTTAGTATTTACCTACGTGTGCGCTTGAAATAAATGTTTATTTTACTGCACACGTGGCGAAAAAATGTAGAATTAATTTTTTTCAACAAATTAACAATGCTGTTTTTCATGTGTAAATTCTTTAGGGCTTTGCTATTACAATTAAAAATATTTATTTTCCTGTAAATATTAAAATTGATTTTTTTTCTAAATCGTGATGTTTTTATTTCTCCTATCAAAATGAGGAATGATAAACCATCGCCAACGATAACTACTGTCAATAGCTGATGGATTCCTTGACTCCTGCTTAGTTTATTAATATAATCAGTTTTTGTCTGTGAAATACTTGTTTTTTCCTCTTTGCTCTGTACCATCTCATATTTGTACCACATGTCTATCAAACCAGCTTCGGTTAGGTACTGTACTGTTCGTTCGAATTTTTTTCCATGTATAAACGATGGCCTTGTGAATATTGCTAACCACTGCACAAGCAAATATTCGTCTAAAATTTCTATCTTCGCATTCCCTGTATTCATCACTATGTTTTCTCGAACTATGCTCTCAGCCATCGGTTTGTAGTGAACACACGTCAAGTTCTTGTAAGCTTTAAATACAATATTGTCGATGCAATCCATATTAATCTTATAGAGGGGTGAAGTGATCGCATTTCCAGCAAGTGAATTTACAGTAGGGTTCTGAGAATCTAATAATAATTCCTTATTGTAATCGCTAGTCATGATGGAGAAGCCCAATTTTTCGAGATCCATTAAGGTTATCTTCAATGGTTTATTCAGTTCCAATTGAACGTCTAACAATTGATCCATGATTTCGATCGAATATATCACTGATAATATTAACATGCAACCCAATATTATTTTTTCAGCTTTTTTGACCTTAGCAATCGCTACGTTCATTCCAAAAACAGCATAGAGAATGTTTCTCACTTTCCAGAACTTGATATTAAATTTCATTAATTTAGCTGTGATTTTTAAGACGGCTACAAGTACCAGTGTGGTTAACAAATATAACAAAACGTTTTCGGACAATTTTATTCTGTTTTCATAAAGTATTGGTACTATAGCAACAATTGGTTCAGAACGACGAATATAATTTTTACCGATAATGCTGAAATGTATAGCAAATTTTGAAGATCTAGTTAATTTTGCAACATAGGGCATATAATTAAAGTTGCCCATCACATCAACGTCGTCGATATACACAGATTTTAATGAATTTTCGACATAACAGCTATTATTTAATTTTTTTTTGGCTTTTTTAACAAATCCATCAGAAAACGAGAGTATTTTCCATTTAAAATTATTGGTCTTGGCTATTTCCTTGAGTATAAGCCCTTGTGGACCAACTAGGGTTTGTGAATCGTAGCAGCCGTCTGCAGTCAATTGGGCATCCAAGTTAGGAGGATTTGGTTTCAGCACCATTCTCAGCACTTTATTCTGTAAATTCTCCTGAGTTCTATTGAATAGGGAATTGATTTCAGAAAGCTCTGTTGTGATGTGTGATTTTGTATGGCGATCATAGTCATGCATCAAAGCAGTCGGTGTAGATTTGTTATTAAGAAGCTTATTGATATTTCTAACGTGTTCGAAAATACCGAGAACTTTTATTGGTATATCCCTATGTAATTTCCGCCAAGATATTAAAGTTGATTTTATCAATTCATTTGAATCGGTTCGAGAATTATAAACAACGATCAAGTATCTCGTTATCTTTTGGGGAGCTACATATGAAGTTACATGACTAAATTCTCTAACTAAACTCTTTGTGTTATGATCCTTTCTCATCTGTAATGCAGATATAACTAACATGCTCGAATGTTGTTGATATCCATCTAATATATCCACGCCTATATCCACGTCAATCAGAATCATTGAAAAGTTTTTTTGCAAGTCTAAGAAAATTTGAGAAACATCGTTAGCTTGTAGTTTATTCCTTCGGCTCCAAGTAAAAGCAATTAAAGTCCACATTCGATCACGAAGTATACACTTTTTTAAATGATCCAACCAATTAAACTGACACTGTGCAAATTTTGTCAACACTGCACAAAAGAGGCCAACCAAGAAAAGAATTTTAACATTCATATTTTAAATGAAATAATGTAATAGTATAAGTATTTTGTCGATTCTCGACGACTGATCAGCTGGTTAATACTGGTAACAGACGGATACAAAGGACCTATTTAAATTGTGAGCAATCGGAGAAAATTGAGTTACCATTAGCAATCACTTGTACCTTTATATCATTGTACTGAATATTACAACACTTGAAAACATAACCGCTACTTGCACTTTCTAAGCTCACCTCACAATGTATGGGAGCAATTATCTCGAGTATGCTACTTTTTTATCATTGCCGGTGAGAAGGTCACAGAAGATGACAGTAATTACAATATATTACTGTGTCTTTAAATCAATTGATTTACGTGACGTTGAATAACTTTATCTACAGCTGTCTTAATTATTTGGATAAATTAAAGAAAGACAAAATTTGAGTAAATAAATTTTTTAAAGCACGTTTCACCAATATGATAATGCATTTGCTTTTGAAAACCATAAACTTGATTTTTAATTTTACTCGTGAAAAAATCATTTCTCCCAGCAAAATGAGGAATGCTAGAATGTAACCGAAAAAAGCTACGACCAGGACCTGCTTGAATCCTTGTCTAGCATGCAGTTCATTAGTCGTATTAACTGTTGACTCAACGGCAAAACGTTTTTCGTCTTTCGTACGTATAATTTCCGTGCTGTACCATCTCTCTATCAGACCAGCTTCGGTCAAACGCTGTACGACATTGTAGAATCTTTTTGTGTGCACAAATCCTGGTCTCGTAAACATTGTCAGCCATTCCATGACAAAGTATTCTTTTAAGATTTGTACCTTGGCCTCTCCGGTCTTAGAAATGGACGCTCTAACCGTATCCTCAGCGGTCGACTGGTGCTGAGAACATGTTAAGTTCTTATAAGATTTGAAAATAAGATTCTCGATGCAATCCCGATCAGATTTCCCGTATGCCGAGGTAATGGCATTTTTAGCGAGTGACAATATGAAGGGATTTTCAGATCCCATCAAAAAATCCCTAGTGTAATTTTGCGTCATAAGAGTAAGTTTGTATTTCTCAAGCTCTTGTAAGGTATTTATATCCAATGGTTGATTAAGCTCTAACTGAATATCTAGCAGTTGATCGATGATACCAACAGAATATATCACCGATAAAAGCAATATACTCGCTAAAATCATTTTTTCGGCCCAGTTGATCGTTTTACGGGTATCTATAACCATTCCGAAAATAGCATACAATATTGTCTCTATATTCCAGAATTGAAAATCAAACTTCATCAATCTGACTGCAATCCTCAAGACAAAAGCGATTACTATTGTAGCAATTAATAATATACGGACATTTTCAGATAGATTTATCCCATTTCCATGAAATACTGGTATGATCGCCACTAGAGGCTCAGATCGACGTATATAAATTTTACCCAAATAATTGTATTGTTTCAGATTCGGATTCAATCTCATTGTTTTAATATTAACCATGTAAGGAATGTAATCAAAATTGCCCATAACATCTGCTTCGTATCTTGTCAAGGGTCTTAATAAATCGCTGATGGCACAACTCTTGTTGACTTTTTGTTTAATTTTTTGGATTTTTGTTAGTTTTGCTAGTATTCGCCATCTAAAATGGTTGGCCTTAGCTATATGCTTAAGTATGAGCCCTTCCGGGCCAGCGAGAGTTTCTGGATCGTAACAACTATCAGAATTTAATCGAGCATTTATATTGGCAGTTGGGGAAAACGTCATTGTCAGAGTTTGGCCTTGCAAATTTTTTCTGGCTTCAAACACGTTTTGAATTTTGAAAATATCAGTTAGAGTATAAGACTTTTCGAAGTGATCGTAGCTATGCATCAGAACAGCCAACGTGTTTTGAGACTTTTGCAATGTGGCGGGTTTTTTCGCGTTCTTAAATGTTTCTATAACTTTAATTGGCACATCCAAATATTTCGTGTGCAAGCGTATTATATTCGGTTTCATAAATTTATTTTGAACATTTGAAGCATGATAAACCATAACTAAGTTCTTTTGTACTATCAGATTACTATGGAAAAGTACACCTTCTGTCTCTAGCATCAATTTTCTTAAACTGTACTTCTCACTGATTTCTAGTATCGTGATATATAGAAAGGGCCAAGTAGTTAAGGGATCATATTCTCCATTATGTTCTAAATTTGCGTCCATGACGATCGTTAATAATTCCTTCTGTAAATCCAAGATGAATCGATCAATTTCATAAGGTCGGTGGTTAGTTTTCGGATTTTCGTTCCATTGTATGATTATTATTCTAATCGTTTGATCGCGAACCAAGCAATCCTTCAAATGATTCAACGAATCCAACTGACATTGAACAGAAATAACCAGCACTGTAGGGTAAAAAACTGATAAGAACAAATTTTTGAGATTCATCATTTTTTTATAACTAATGATGTAACGTATACTTTGATGCACTGACAACTAAAATTTTATGCGAGACATTGAAAGGTGCAGTTGGATTATCGGAAGCACTAGAAAATTAAAAAGAAAAACTTATATTCAACAACGAAAGCTTTTAGCATAATATGATGTGATTGCGCTTAATATTTCAGTGCTTTAAGTGAAACTATCTGATGCATTATACCTAAAAATTACGAACATTCGGATTTTGCAATGCGGAAGGATGTACTATAGTTTTGACCATCTTTTTTTATATTAAATACCGCAAATTGTCTTATCTACCAATAAGTATGCATACTATTATTTCCTCTCCGTACGTGTTATAACGAAGCCGTAAAACTAAAGCTCACCGCTTAAGACGCGCCGTTAATTTTTACCACAGGCAGCTTATGCACTCTTATAAGGAAATGAAAATCTCATCATTCCCGTTTGCGCTAATCGAGGACAGTCCGCGGGTACTTTAACCGGAAAAAATTCACGCGGCGGCCGTCGCGGCTTCTTAATTATTTGAAAGCTTCGAGAACAAGGTTTGAATTTTGATATGGCCGGAAGCTCGCTTATATACAAACTCGATAGCGACGTCTCTTCGGGCGTAATGCGATATTTACTAGAGCTCGCTCGCGGCGACTTTGCAAATTCAACATTATACAAATTTAGATAAGAAGAAGAATTTACACGTTCATATACGGCTTATCGCTTAAAAGCACACACGCGGCCTTCGGCCTACGAGTGTCGAGAGAACGAGCTCGAGCTAGTTGTCGCACTTTTTGCCCGCAGTGGCTCGCGCGCTCTCTCTCTCTCTCTCTCTCTCTCTCTCTCTCTCTCTCTCTCTCTCTCTCTCTCTCTCTCTCTCTCTCTCTCCCCGCGCAATTAGAAATCTAATCAAGGTATAACGAGAGCGATGCCGAGCTTTCGGGGATTATAGAACATCCCGTTCCGAGCTTTTCAAAAAAATATCTACTCGATTCGGGTTTGAAATAAAAATTCTTTTTTTTCCTCGTATTACTCCCTCTGTTTAATGAAATTTCAATCCACTCGAGCTTCAACTATATATACAATACGAAACAAAATTCGTTCATGTTCTCGCCCCCTTTCTTGCTATACACGCTCTATCGAATTTCAATCAACTCGATTCAAATTCGAAGCTACTCCTTCGTTCTCTTTTGTTTTAATAAATAACAAAACTCTCGCAGGCAAGCGTATCCAGCTCTAAATACCCTCATCAAAGCCCTCGCCCGGGATGTATATACACATCCAGCTTTTTCCTCTCCGACTGGCGTAATTACGAAATCTAATCAAGGAGACTCCCTCCCCCGCAGATATAACAACCCCGACGATGCGAGCATAAGGACACTATAAGAGAGAGAGAGAGAGAGAGAGCGTCGCCTCTATATACATGCTGCACATAGCATAGCGTGTCCCAAAAGCAGCAGCAGCAGCAGCAGCGCAGGTGCGGACGCAGTGGAAGCGCGCGAGACGCGGCAGTTTGCTCGGGACTTTCGTGAGAGCTACCTCGCGTGTGAGCCTGTACATACCGTCGCGCATCTCTCGGCTGACTGATAGTGTTTTTCTTTTCACGCGCCCTCTCTGAGAGCAGAGCTGCTTTTCCGAGGGTAAACTTTATTTTGTTCAAGGAGACTTTGGAGAGGCTTCAACGAGTTTTGTATACCTGTTGCTTTTGGATCGAGGTTTTTATGCGCTTGTTTTTTTATTTTCAATACTCACAAACTTGCGCGATATTATATCGCATCGTTTTTTTATGCCCCGAAGCGGAATAATAATTTTTATACATCGAGTTTCGGTAATCCTTCGATCGATCGGCGGCGCTTTAAAAGCGCGAATTTTCATCGCTTCGCCCGACGCGTACCTTAAAATTCCCGAACGCGATATCGCCCCGGTAAAAAACTCTCGTTTTAAAATCACTCGCCGAGCCGTATATACAGGCGCGAAACTCCCGCGGCAATTCGCGAGAACGACTCGTGAAAATATACACGCTCGGAAAACTTTGCAGCTCCTCCTCGCGTGGGCGAGAACACTTAGCCGCGGCGACCGCGGGACCGTTGGCTCATCGACTACATCGGAGTAGCGTAAAATACACAGACGCCCCGAGTACACACAGGTGTTATACACTTACACAGCAGACTCGAAGTTGGGAAGTTGCGGCTTGTAGTGTGCGGTACTTTCGCCGGACAGCAAATGAAAGCGGCGTGTGTCCCGAGTGTATATATAGTTGGAAAATTTCGAGAGGAGCTGCAGCTACTCGCTTGCGGGGGATCCGGTGTGAGATTTCGTCGGGGATTGAATTGGTTTATTTTCCCAGTCGCGAAAGTTCGGCTGTTCATAAAGGGATTACGTTCGAACGTTTCCGTTTCGGCTAATTAAATGCGAATCTAGCGATGCGGTGTCTATGTGATTTACGTTGAGCGCGAAATTTCGAATAAAGAAGGGTAAATTTTGAGATATAAAATAAAACGACGATTCTCGTGAAACTCCGTCCGCGAAACTCTAGCCGCGAAGAATCCGCACAGGTTCGAAAGCGGAGACAAAGTTCGTCGGCGAAGAATAAAGGCGCGCGATGTTTTGGGGAAAAAAGAGGCAGGAAGTACACGTGAGCGAGGACGTGTGTATAGGCTTTTATACGTGAGGGGGAGATAAAAGAATGCTGTGCGCGAACCCGGGAGAATATCAAAATGTCCGTGTTTCTTTTTTCACTCCAGCTATCGATTTTCAAACGTCGCGTTTCTCATTGTAGGGATTTTAATAACGAAAAGCTTTTCGCTGTGTATTTTCACGGGAAAATGAAATTATCGAGCGGTTTTCGATTGCTTTAACGAGTTATGAAATAGGTATACACGAAAACATAATAAAACGTCGCGTATTAATATTAACAATCGCGAAAGTGCCCGGCAGTTTATTTTTTATTTCCGATGCGATATTCCGCGGACGCCGTCGCGTTTGCGATTAAAATCGTATTATAACGAATAAAATCAACCGCACGACGACTGGCTCGCAATTAATGGAATCAAACGCGAGCGCTCGTTCGAAAATAAACCGTATATAATTCACTCGCGCGATCCCATCGCGTTGCAGTTTTTCAGGTTTAATCAAGACTACACTGTCGTATATTTTCCGTGAGGCAGCAATTTTTTAAGTATATTAGGGACGAATTGATTGATTGCAGCTGTGCCCGACACGCGGACTGCAGCGCAGGATTGAATTAAACCGAATGGACGAACTTTGACGAAGGCCACGCTTTGGAGCTGTGTGTGTGTGAGAGAGAGAGAGAGAGAGAGAGAGAGAGAGAGGGAGAGAAAGAGGAGAGCCGAGAGAATCGGAGGCTGACTCGACGAAGACAAAGGAGAGAGAAATTTTGATGCAAGTATGACTTCGGTGCTTCCGGAGGAGGAGAGCAACGTGACGCGACTGAAGCTCAAGTCATCGCACGCTGTGAGTTGTGGTTATATTCTCGTAGGCTCGCTTATTATGCTGTACTCTCTCACTCTTTGCTTGCGCGATTAATTTCTGCCTCCGTATATTCAGTGATTTAATATTATTCGTGAAATTAAATAAAGAGAGCTTTCGCCTGTCCGGGACATAATACTGTAAAAAAATGGCCTTTGAAATTGTACATTGAATATGTAAATTATTAAGCCGCTCGTTTATGGGAAATGACACTCGCATTATTTAGCCATGCATTATTAATACGCAATCACGTATTAAAGAGGAAATCTCCACAGGCGCACAGCAGTTCGAAGCAGCGCAACGCATCCCATCAGCAGGACGAGTCTCGCTCCTTCCTGACCTTCTCCCGCGAGAACCTGAGCATCTCGACGTCCGACCTGGAGCAGGGCTTCTCCAAACCGTCGCGTACTCGCTGCTGCAGCCGACAGACGTTGCTCAGCTGTGCCGCCCTGCTTCTGGCTTTGAGTTGCGCCGGCCTCGAGCTTTGGAAGCTCAGGCGCGTACTGGAGAACGCGAGCGACATCGAGACCCTCAAGAGGGACGTGGAGACGCTGAAGCACCGCTTTCTCGAGAAGGACCTGCTCGACGAACTGCGGGCTTTCGAGGAACAGGTGGGTCGTGTACGACTGATGTATGGCCGAAGCGAGAGAGAGAGAGAGAGAGAGAGAGAGAGACGGCGGATGGATGGTATACGCTACGAGTACAGGGATTGTTGTCGGGATGGTTTATATACGCTTTGAATTTCGAGCTTTTGTACAGTCGTGAAAATTTCGAACGCAGCGCAGCAGTTCGCGAGACTCGAGGATTTACGAGACGACGCAGCGCGTTTTAGCTTTTTATATGCATATACAAGCGCGCAGCAGATGGTCGTCTGTGTATAGGTATATGCTATAGACGCGAGATCGTAAAAGTAAGATCAAAATTCTAGATATAAATGCAGTTATATATGCTCTTTAGAATCGCCAGGTTTATTGGGTCGTCGGGAGGTGAGCTGCGCAGTGACGATTTGAAATTGTTGCGGCGTTCGACTACTCTGCATATTATACTCTGGAGAGAATTACTACGGATGTTATGAAAATATTCGACCGTTTTAATTAACGACAGCTTTCGAAATCTCTGCGTGCATTTGGAGCTTTTTTTCCCGTGAGAGCCAAATACATTTACTCCGTTTTCAATTATATAACGGAAAGAGCTTTTAATATTGCACATTGCGTTTTTTCCATGCATCAGGATTTCGGGGAAAAAACATTACACGATTTCAGCTTTGAAGTCATTGTTTATTCTGCGCTAGCTGGAACAGCATCGCGGAGAAAAATTTTAAAAGCATTGCACTTCGTTTTCAGCTCGAGTAAACAGTTGAAATGCGCGTTTAAAATTTGCGCCTGCAGCGGGGCACGTTTGAAAAAAATTTGCAATTCCAAGCTCACCCTCTCTCTCAAAAAGTCGCTCTTTCAAATTGATCCTGTATACACGCATTTAAAAATATGTATTACGATCTCCGCTGCAGTATCCCGAATTCGTATGTAAATCCAGCCGACCGCAAAATCTCAGCTCGCCGCGATCAAACGATTACAGCCTAGCCATGATCATCATCGGTAAACGCCTCTACTACCCACCCCTCCAACCATACACGCACAGGCCTTACGGCTCAAAAAACACGTAACCCGCGCGTCTCTACCATACGACCCGTCTCTTCCACTGGCCGCGTTTTGCCGACATTAATCACGTCGCCACGTAGCAAAATAAACACTGCAGCGAGCACACATGCACTGCACACACCCCCGCGAGCTAGTCTACTCCGCAAAAACCGTCCGGAGAAGAAGACACGCGGGGGTAAACAGCGACAGGGGCAAATAAATAAAAGATGCGCCTGCGGCTATGCAGCACGAAAGAAAGAAACGGAAGGATTGTTTGTACTCCATTATGCTGCGTTATGCAATTTAACTTGGCGTGTAGGATTCTTCTTCTAATTTTTTTCCTTTTTCTCTCTCTCTCTCTCTGTTTCGCGGAAGTCCGCGTATTTCATTTGCATTTAAAGGACTGAAGCTCGAGGATGGATGGAGTTTTAATGGTAATGAATGGATGGGGATTTCTCTCTTTTTTTTCTCTCTCTCTCTCCTCGCGATACCGCGTAATCTACCCTTTTTCCTCGGCGAGTCTGGATCGACCTTATCGAGAAACGTGTAATCGATGATTAAACGTTCGCCGCATACTCATCGTCGCTTTGACCTCTCGCGAGCCTTGTTATCGCGCGAGTCGAAGAAAGCTCTAATTCCGTCTCGCAAAGTGGATTCGGGGAATTCAAACGATGAGCGACGGAGTTTAACGTTCAGAGAATTAGTTTGAAAATTTTTTCCTTCAAAGACCGCACTCCAGCTGTAAAAAAACACTTCCTTGCGGCAAAGGAACGACATGAAGTGAACAAGCATAACTCTCTCGTAAACAAGCGCATTTCCCTCCCTCCTTACGGTCTTGCATTCATGCCTATGAGCTCCGAAACGGCAACTATAACAATAACTCCATCATCAAGCTCGCTAGCAGTCAAAGGTGCGTTTCCAGCTTCCTGGAAAGCCTCTGTATACGTACTGTACCGTAGAGCGTTTCCGACTGCACAATGCGACATCGGTATAACGGCGAGAGACAAAACGCTCCTCGGCAGCTGCAATTTCCAGGCGCAAGCGTCTTAATTCCACTGTTAATAACCATAATCGTTGTCTCCCTCTCTCTCTCTCTCTCTCTCTCTCTCTGGCTCCGATGCGAGGCTTCCTTATCGCGAGCGCATTGCTGGCATAATTCGAACGACCGAGTATGTACGTATAGGTATGGATAGCCGCTTGTACGGGTAATCGTCCGAGTAATTTCGTAATTGATATTGCGCGACGAGCACGAGTTTTGGCGGTGCACTGAGGAGGACGCTAATAGACTTGTTGATAGAAGCGAACGAGGTCTCGCGGGTGTTGTTGTGGGGACGATTTTTTTTTGTTTTTTTTTTTGTTTTTTTAATTGCATTCGGCGCAACCGAAGCTCGAAACGCTCGTTACAAACGACAGCTGCGCGACGCGTTTACTGATTTACGTTATTCGCTCGTGTATGTACATACATACACAGCAACTGGAAAATCGAATAAGAGCTATACTGCGAGGGGAAGTGCGCTCGTCAGTTATTGAATTGAAATTTTTTAATAACACTCGAAGGATTGATTGCGAAATTTTTAAATGATGAATTCCGCCGATATTTAACGCGCGCAAACAAACGCGCGGGGGAAAGCTTGAAACGTGTATAAACAACGACGGGCGACTCGACGCGTTGCGCGGCAAGCTCTTTTCACGATGACACAAAAAATACGCGTGTTCGAATAACCGTGCGCCAATATTTTCGAGTTTTTTTTTTTCAAACGTGCCGCGGAATTGAATAGATCAAATGTAGACCAGTGGGAAATTCAAGATTTTTTAGCATCGCGTTAATCCTTGCAATTCAGCCTCTGCGCACTAATCTCCGCGTAACTCGTCCGGCAAATTACCCCCCATTGTCCCTCGTGAACTTGGACGCGAAGTTGACGAGCAATTTCTACGTAGATTTGCCAAGTTATAATTTATGAATTAAGTTTATGGGCTGCAGCTGCGTTTGGTCAAACGGAAAAGTATATACCGTCGCAGCTAAATAAAAACAAATATAGACAGCCCGAGTAGGAAGAGGGAGTTGGCGGACTGGTATTATTAAAATTTATGAAAATTAATAACTTTTCACTTGGCCCGCGCCCATCAGGGAAGATTGAAGTCGCGGAAGTTTCGAGCTTTTGGAAAACTTCGAAATGCGAGATGCTGCCTGCGTTAAGGAGCTCTTGTAAACGTAGACGTCTCTTGGCTGCAGAGATGCAAGTAGGTCTTTGATGGACTTGCAACTTGGTAGCTCGTTGGAAACGTTTACCTGCTATATCGTATTATCCGACGAGGCTTATCTATGTATAGATTTTGACAACTGACTTTATACGAGCTTGGAATCGCTATCTGGATGTGCCAATTCATTAGCTATTTTATACAAAATACTTCTAAAACGCACAGGATGACGGCGAAACCGCAGCTAAAATTGTAAGCTCCGGGACCGCAAAACAGCGAGCAAAACTTGCCCCGCGAGCACCCGAGAGGCGTAATCTCAACTGGTTTCAAACTTACCCATACCTGTGCGTGCATCAGGTTATACCTAAGTGTATACGCACGCACAAGCGCTCGAGGAGTAAAAACACACGGTTCCCGAGAGAAGCAGAGACAGAGACAGTATGGAGCATCTCTCACTATCTCTCTCTCTCTCTCTCGCGACAATCGCTTTTGCGCATACTTTATGTAATTGAATTTCACCGGGGAAATGCTAGTCTGCCGCGTAGGGAGACACCGAGGGCCAAAGAAACTTTAATCCGATGCTTGTATATGTTGCCAGTCTAATGGCAAGCGATGCTTCTCGTTGCTTTAATAATTTCGCGAGATTCGAACAGCGCAGCGATATGAATTGTTTTATACACCTTTTTTATCGCGCTCGTTTTTATTGCATTCAATCAGCCGTTCGGCAAATTTATGACACGGAATTTTCGCGGAATTTGTACGCAGCTCAAACAAGCAATTCGCTGCACAGCGAGATATCAATGAAAAAAAAAAAATATAGATATTGAACGCTTTTAGAATTTTGCAAAATACCCAACAGCAATATCCAGAGCTCTGATGCGTCTATATATTGTGAAAAGCTCGAAAGGACGTGATTATACCAGCTGGCTGTGCAGTGTGCACACGAGCAATTTAATAACCTGCCTGCACGCTGCGATTTTCATATATAATTCTGCATAAAAGCGTCGAAGCGCATGAAAGGTTTGCGATATATAGGCCAAAAAAAGAGAGAGAGAGAGAGAGAGAGCGCTGGACACTTCCGGGTATAACGAAATATACTCGCGCGCGCGCTATGAACCGATATACCCTTTGCCGTCTGGTATTATTTTCTTGTTTTCTCTTGCGCGCTAAAGCTCTCGCTGCGAGCGTTTATTTCGTTTTCACGATTATATAATTTTGAATATATCGCGCGCGCGCGCGGAAGTTAATCAACAAGTGAAAATCCACTCGCAGCGCAATGATCCCGGCGAGCGAAACTTTTCAGCCGTGTATATCGCATTGCGTCGATCAAAACGAGCGTCCAGGCAATTTTCGCGCGCGAAAGCTCCGCTAACTTCGTTCCTGGCTATATGTGCGTATGGCGAGTGAGAGCTGTATATAAAAGTTCAATCTTTGTCGACTTTTGTCTTGAAGCAGCTTCGATATATGTGTCGTCGATTTGCATAGACACGCGCGCGAAATTCAAGCTTCGTATGCGCGTGTGTATAGGCTCGAGGAATGGAAGAATGAAAACGGCAGCTCATTGTTACTCTCTTATACACGGAGCTCGTGTAAATGCTTAATGTTCGCGCGATGGAAGAAAGTCATTTTTTGCGCGACGTCCGTGTCGGATATAGCAAGCCCTGTTATGTATGCGACTCGCTTTTGGTATTCCATCGAGCGAGGAGGCAGTTTATTGCTTTTTGTGAATATGCGATGCAATACTTGTCAGCAGAAGGCTTCACATCTGTGCAGCATGAATCTTTAATTCGCTGTACTTCTTCGAGATTTTAACTCGTAGTATACTTTTCAAGGAATATTGGAATATTTTTATACACGCTTGATCTCGTTTTGAAGTAGCGAAGAGTCAGCTCTTTTCGATTACGTCTCATCGAGTATAATAATAGACGCAAATTCAGTCCGTAAGTTAAAGCGGAGTGGGAAAACTATACGCATTTCATTTGCAATTCAATTTCTATAGTATAACACAGGCGCACAGTATTATAATGTACTCCAATTAGTAGTTTACGCCAAGTAAGGCCGCTTGTGCAATTCAAATAACCGACAAAGGTATAAAACGGCGTTGAAAATTCATTCGAAGCTGAAATCGAGGTCGTGCAAAGTTCATCAAAAACTAATCCAGCGAAAGCCAAGCAATTCGAAACTCAAAAGCTCTATCCATCGGCTACTTTTCCCCTTCAGTATATACACAAATTCCCCGTGTAAGGTGAGACCAGCTTTGAGAGATCGCGACAGCAGCCTCTCGGATGTCGAAAGTGTCTTAATTGGTCGCGTCGCAGCATGAATAGAAGAGAAGAAAAAAAAAATTGAAATCGTCTGATACATGTCTCACGGTATACGTACGTATCCCCAATTAGTGCAAGCACTTCTTGGAATCCAGCTGGCTGTATACACTGCTCGGGCTTCTGAATAAATTTCCCTCCAGTATACCCGCCGAGCGATACACGATTCGGCACACACATACTACAAGGAGAATCGGGCTAACGAGCTGCATGTGGCCTCGCGCGCAAATTGATTTAGAAATTACGCGGTTAGATCCTTATCGCGCGGATCAGTAATCAGGCGTTTTCTCGGGATTGAGTTTAGATTTATTATACGCCGTGATGTGTATGGATGATTTCCGCCCAGGGACTAATCGACTTATAGCTCGTCTCTGTGTATAGATTCGAAACTCGCGGATTACACGCGCGTCGTCGAAATATATACACATGTATAATCAAGGGTGGGGAATTTGGAATTACGTGCGCACACACACACACACCCTCGCGTCGGTGTATTTTCAAACGCGGATTGCATAATTCAAGGCTGGGAGCTATGCGCGAGCGAGAACAATTGCTTATTAGTTTACCAACGAGAGGAGGGTTTAATTATTTATGTTCGCGAAATATTAATGAGGTTCGACGTGATATCTTGGCTCGCTTTTAATATACTTAACGCTGCGTTTTGTTGTGTCGCGTGTAATTCGAGATTTAATTAAATTCACAAACAACTATGCGCTATTGTAATATAATACGCGATACTCGAGCACAACGGTCTATCGTAAAATTCCTTTGCAAAATAAAAAGACAAAATAAACTATGTATCGCTTTTCCAGCTCTACGGCGAAGGCGCGAGCGACGAGGAGGACCTGTCCTCGAACCCGGTCTCCAACAATTCGGACTACGACTCGAGCTACGACGACTCATCCGGCGGCACCTCGTCAACCAGCGGCGATTACCCGACGGTCACGTTCGCCCCGAATCATCAGCCGAGTCTCTCGACCATCTCGATTCCGAAGCTGACATCGACCTCCTCCGCGACGCCCTGTACCAGTAAAGACCTCGAGGAGGTCCTCGCGGTCCTTAGACGAGCCGAGGCCGAGAGGGGACAGGCCTTTGAGCAGAGCGTTCGCGAGAGGGAGAGACTCATCGAGAGCGAGAGGGACAGGGAGCAGAAACGCGTCGTTTCGGAACACCGGATTCAAAAGGGGGATGAGAAGCCGCCTGTATCAAGTGGCCGGAAGAGGAAGAGGGAGGCGACGAGCGCCGGAGAGACGTGGAGAGACAAGACGTTTTATACGTGAGTAGCTAATCGATCGCACGATGCGAATAACTGAAAATAGTAATGTAATCGAATTAGGTTTGTCGATATCCGTTCGCAGTCGACTGAAACGTCCGTTCCAGAAGTAACCGACAGGAGCCATCCATACGAAGCAGGCGGGGTCACTGCCCATGTAAGCCATATCAGCAGCACAACGAATCCAAAGCAGCGGGTGAATCCAGTTGAAATTCTAAAATAACTATATACCGCAGCTCGCACAGCCAATATTGCGCGTCTAACTCGACTATAATAACAAAATCATCACCCCACAGTCGCGCGCAACTACACGAAGCCGCAGCGAAATTAGCCACGTCTCCGCATCACGTGCTATGGTACCAGCAGCCGCAGAAAATTCAATCGACCGCCGCACGTGACGAGAGCCGTCGAGCTTTTCATCGAGTTGAATATATCCACATATAAACACATCTGTGCAGCTCGGCGGAAGCAAAAAACCCACCGCAGACCGAGTGAAAGTGATTCGAGTTTTTTTCTTCTACGTCACACAATACGCGCTACTGTGCCGTAAGAGGACAGACGACATAGAGACATGTGTATGCGAATTCGGTTATATTGCGATATGTCGTCTGAGAAGTGCGAGATGATGTAAGATATTTTTTATATGTGTACGTAAAGCCGCACCTGTATTACCGTCTCTTTTCTTTTTGATACTTTTTCTATGTGTGTCCATATTATGCATTACGGATTTAGATTACTCTGTAATTTATACGATCATACGAGCTACGAAATGTGAATTCGACGTTGTCCTATCAGTTGCATTAACGAATAAAGTGTTTTATTACTGACACCGATTCTTTTATCTCTTCTTCCTTAAAATAGCGCTTCGACCACTAACTCGATTACACGCGACGAAAAAATCCATCCAAAAGATGCGCGTATTGGAATATCGTTTTCGCGCGAATCTGCATACGCATCGAAATCCCTTCTTCGTTTAGCCCTCAAAATCGGCTTTGCGCGTTGAACGAACGTATATTCTTTTTTTTATATAGAAGCGTACAGAAAAAGTTTCATCCACAGCAGGTAAAGTCGCAGCAGGTCCTCTGCTCGCGATACCGCTGGGATCGAGCGCTACCGATCGGTATGAGATCGCCGGGCTGTTCCATCAGGTCGACGATGTAATTCTCGCGCAGAAACTTGGCCGGTAACCTCTCGTCGTTCGCCGCTTCGGATAACTGTATAATCGAGAGCCAATTTCATCTACACCTGGACATTCCAGACGATCGTTTCATTTCCCATCAACTCACCATCGGCGAAGCGATCTCTATCCAAGACCTGCCGTACCTGCCGCGCACCAGACACGCGGGTAGTCCGATCCTGTCGGCCATGACCTTGAACAGCATAGCTCGTTCCAGGTAAGAACCGACTCTGAGCTGACCGAGCGGTATGACGCTGGTCTCGATATTATCCTTTATAGCCCTCAGATGAAGCTCCAGCTGCTGGTCCACGCAGGAGCCGTTGTTCGGGCTGACACCCGACAGCTGACGAGACACAAAGTCGCCCAGAAGTCGAGCTCGGGAACTGATCTTCGAGACGTGCACGAGGCTCGGACTAGGGATCGTGGGGCTGAGAAATTTGTATCGTTAGAGTTAACTGGAATCGAAACGGAAAGCAGTATCAGCAGCTCTATCTCGTATCGCGAGCGTTACATCGCGGTGTATTTTGCTGACTGCGTGTATCGATTGTAAAATAAAGGCTATTACCAGAAGCGCGGCGTACGTGACATCGTATAGCTCGTCGCTTGCTTCGGATTCGACGAGCTTGCGGAAAGTAAAAAGCGCTTTTAAAAGATATCGGCGGAAATTCAAAAAAAAAAGCTCAAAACTTTCGACATTCGTCAATTCGTAACGCACTCTATCTCACGCGCGAAAGCTCGCCTTGTGCATTCATCACTCCATCACACGAAGCGTCATAGATCAATCAAAAAGCATACCACAACACACATAACAAGCGTAATAACTCACTCTCCATCTCCGCGTCCCTCGACAACCGCAAGCTCGGCCCTAAACATCCTCAAATAGCTTTGCAGCTGAGGGTCCGGTTGTAGTCTGCCAAACTTGAGCTCGAGCCAGGCGTTGATCGTCCCCTCGGACACTCGTATGCCTCGAGCTTGACTCTCGCGTCTCATCGTAGCTCGAGCCGCTGCAGCAGCGTCGTGTGTTTTCCGGGTGTGTATGTGGAACGCGATGCATAAACATGAGGTGAAATATGTGCAGGTAATATGTTGGCGGACTCGGGAGAAAGTTTCGGGGAGGATGAGGCTTTTAATTGACCCAGTCTCTCTCTCTCTCTCTCTCTCTCTCTCTCTGACAGCCGTGTGCAGCTTTATTGAAATCTGCATGCCGAGAGAGCTTTTTGAACGAGTTCGGGACTTTGTTGGCGAGCTTTTTTTGCTCGCTCGTTGATGGAGCGCTAATTTTAAAGTTAAGCGTCGACGGATAATGAATTTTTGAGCTCGTTGAGCAATTCCCATGCGTACAAGCGATTATACATTCGACAAGGATGCTGATGTATATAAATGGTGAAATATTCGACGAAATGTCTCGCAACGAGATAACCGAGGCGGATTATACCCTCGCGAGTATTATTGTATTAATCGAGCGAGCAGCCAGGAATTTCGATGATAACTAATTAAACGAGCGCGCGCAGCTCTTCTCTCTCGCGATATAATCCCCGAAACTTCCTCTCCGTAGCATCTCGAGAATGTCTAATTAGCCGCGTCATCCTGCAGACACACCCCCTGTACGACTCTTTTTCTCGCTCGCAGTACTCTGCACGAGTCAGCACCACATATACAGCCTCATCCCTTTTCGAGACGTGTATATATAGTGTGTATAGGTATATACCTATATACCAACCGTCGAAGGCGGCGCGTTTGCTGGCGAGATACTCGTCGTCCTCCTCGTCGTCTGGTTCCGGACCGTCGGCGAAATTAGCCACGTAAATGGGCTCCAGTGGACAGAGCTTTAGACGGAAGAGTTCCTCCAGCACAGGAAATCTGCGGTAGAGAGGGATAGGGGGTGGAGGGGGGGATCATTCGGATAGTGTACAAATCTGTCCGACTGCCGGGATGTTTGCGCTGCTGTTTTTAGTTCCGAGTTGGCCGGTCGCTTCTATCTCCGCGCTTGATTGCGACTTTTCAGGGAAACTTTTTGTTGCGCCCGGCTATAGACCTTCCGAGACGAAGTTTTTAATTTAAAAAAAAAAAGAAAGAAACTTGCATACTTTATCAATCTTTCGGCAACGCTGAGGCAAAATATTGTTTTTTTTTTTTCGTAAACTCTAAAAATCCAATCTCGCTTTTTCACGGTAAAATAAAAAGGAAGAAGCGAGACACTTACGGACAGGAGCTCCGGCGCATCGCGTAAAATCCATCCCGCGTGACGTCGTGCAGCGCGAGTCGGCCCGTGTAGGCGAACTTCACCGGCAAATCCGCGCTGAATAGAGCCTCCACACAGGCGGCCCACGTCGGGATGTTACGGGAGGCTGCGCCGCGGTTCTTCAGCAGACTGTGTGTATAGTAGAAGTGTATATTGAAAACTCTCTCGTCTCTCTGTATATATGCATGACTTCGCGCGATGAATACGTAAAATAAATCGATACGTATAAAGAAATATATGTATAGAGATACTCCATTGTGCGTTTCCCGCGCGTCTACCTAACAAGCTCGAAAAAATTGTTGTTGTACACTCTCTTTTAACGAGGCCACGAACTATATACACGTGCCCTCGCGAGCAGCTCGTTATTTTTCGCGAAACGAGAAACTTAAGAAGAGTCAATTTTTTCCCCCACCAAACGAGGAGTCCCTGCTGGACACAGAGCTGAGCGAATAGAGGCTCGGCGCAGAGGAGGAGGACGAGGCGGATTCCGGCTTCTCGGACGGGTATCGGGTGGTCCGGACAGGTTACCAGGTGGCAGAGCTTCTGGGGAAGCTTCGCGTGGATCAGGAGCCGACGAGCCGAGGAGATCGAGGAGAAGCGGCACAGGGCGTCGATGCCGGCGATTTTCAGATCGGCTGGAGCTGTACTGTCCGGCTGCGAACTTTTTTTTTTAAGTATGTATTTTAAAAAGTCAGAAGGCCGACTCACCTCGATGGCAGAGCAGAGCGCGGAAAATAGATCCAAGTCGATCAAGTCGTAAGCCAGGCTGGGGTAGTCGGCGATCGCTGAAATAGCCTGGACGACGGTGACTTGGGTCTCCCAAGGGACATCTGTCTCCGGTCGGTTTACCATCCGCATCAAGTGCTTCTGAGGCATAATATAATTTATACGAAAGCCGTTGTGTGCGCTATCTCGGGGGGGGCGAGAATAGAACGAGAGGCTATACATTATTATTTACCTGCCCGTCACTGTCTATGAAATTGATGCAGTTCTGGTAGTCGCAGGAAAACAATTCTTTCAGCGCGAAAGCTGCCGTCTGTCGCTCCGTCCATCCCGTCTGTTCGTTGTTGAGTAAATCTGGAAACGCGGCGACGTTTTTTTTTCCCCTCGAAATGGTAGTGTAATTTTGCAACGCTGTGTCGCGCTTATACTTAGAATGTAGTTCACGGGATTCGCCCGAGCGATCTCTTCGTTGGCTGGATTGTACTGGGACATCTTCGCTATTCCCAGACAGACGGTGGCTTGAACCTCGGATTTCGCCTTATCAACTTCCAGATACTTTAGCAGGTGATCGGTTAGTCCTCGGGAATGTAGAACCTTCGATGTGTAAGTTACATAGATATAGAGTAAAATTTAATAAAAACCATCGATTCACCTAACATACCCTTCTTCCATTAACGCCGTCAGCCAGGCGAACCAAAATACTCAGCGCCCGATGTTTCAACTCCTCGTCGGGCGTTTTTTCCAGGAATCCTAATAAAAGCTTCGTCCCGTCGCTGCTATTCATAAGCTCCGACGTTTTATTATTGTCGCACGCCAAGCCCAGCACTCTCAGCGCTTTAACGTGCAGGTCCTTCCACTCCTCTTGCTATAATCGCATCATAAATCATCAAGCTCGAAGCTATATACTTCAGGAGCATCGATCCTTACGTCCAAAATATCGAGCAAGTGCCCAAGACCATCCGAGCGTCGAAAAGTTTCTTGCAGCCAGTCGTCTGCATTATGCATCACAAGACGCTCGACGCCGTCCAGGGAGAGCTGCTGCATAATCGGATAGGGCTGCTTGAACAATTCATAGACAGCCTGGAAACTCAAGTCCTGCGGGCGCAACGCGTTCGCCGGGGGAACATCGATCGATTATACCGTGGCTGGCGGATTTTTGCCGGGGATTTGCTTTGATTTCCAGGGTAAAGGGCAAAGTTGCCCGATGAAGGTGAAAAATAAATCGGTAATACCTTTGACCTAGTGACGAGATCGAAGCCCCGAAAATCCTTCAGCAAGTTTACGACGATCTCCATGCAGTTCTTCTTGACGTCGGGATCCTCGGCTTTTATCTTCTCGAACAAGAAGCTGAGATCCTCGAACTTGTCCGAAAAACTCGCCGAGCCCGAGGGATCGCTCGACAGTTCGGCGAGAATACGGGAGGCGAATTCCTGAAGAAAGACGTCGGACTCGCTGACGAGCATCTCAGTGAAAAACTCGATGTACGTGTTGGCCTCCAGCAGGTGAGTTCGAACATTTGGCACAGCCGACATCAGAGCCAGGAGCTTCAAGGCGAACCTGAACGATCGAAAAAATGCACCTGCTATATCAGAAAAATAGGTTTGAGGAAACATCGGGTGAGCACCTCCTGGTGAACACGTCTTCGTGTCGGATCAACCCGAGCACGCTGTCGGTGATGTCCAGGTCGAAAAGAGCTTCCAGGTTCTTCCTGGCTTTCTCGCCGTACTGGGCGAGTGCAGCTGCCGCAGCGAGAAGAATCGGCTTCTCCGGACTTTTGAGCAGGAGAATAGCCGTGTCCGGATAGCGAACCTCTAGACTCAGCGGTGGAAAGGTCGTCAGGGCCTCTGCTGCTCGATCCTCCCTTGGCTGCAGGTTGCTCGTAGAGATGCATCTTTGCTCGGAGTTTCTGCGGAGCTGGAGTTTTCAGGATTTATTGCGGTGTTTTTGAACAAAGAGAACGTTTGCAAAATCAACGGATTTACCTTGGTATTCTTTTTAACCATTTGATTGATTGTTTACACTTGCGATGCGCTGTAGGTTAAACTGTAATTTCGACTGAAAAGTATGATCGTGAAATTGGCAAAGTTATGGAGTATCGCAATTGATGAGCCAACTTCAATTAGAGGGCGAAGAACGAATCGTTCGCAAATGAAAAGAGAAACACTTGATTTATGCTTTAAATGTTGTATATTTCAATTCATTACAAAATATATGCGTTGTGCTCTTATGGTCTCTTATGTTAAAATTATCGTAGGTACACGTGTTGTTGGAGCGTTTACAATTTACTTTAGTTATTGCATTTATGGTGGTGCGTTTCTACTATCTATATTGTATTGCAAATGAATCTCCATGCTGAAAAATTATATCCTAAATTGCGAGTAATGGAACATGAAAATGTGATAAAATGAGATCGCTGGTGTATCGATAACTATATGAAGTGCAGCTGCACTTTTGTCCCCTAAATTTTACAAATGTAAATGAATGTGATGTACTAAATTATTTTGCACTTTGTCGCGACGTTTAATCGAGAATTTAATTATTAGCTTAATGCGTCTAGCTTTGATTTACAGAGATCACTAATTTCTAAGGCAATGAGTGGATGAATAATGCTGGCAATAATCGTTGAATATGGTAACAAGTATAAAAAATATTTGTATGCAAAAAAGACAAGGAAAACCGGCAAAAAACAGATTATTATTTTGCCGAGGTATCTCTTTTATACTGTGAATTATCAGTGCTCTACTATACATATTTAATGTGTATTTGCAATAAACTTATGAACTAAAGTATGTTAAGCCAAAATAGAGTTCGAGAAAAGAGAATAATGAAGCAAAACGCTTTTAAAATTATGCACGGAGTTATCGTCGACAGTAGTATATCGATGATCCTATATAATACAAAGTAAAAAATATATAATATTTTTATACGATAATCTATACAATCGTTTTGCAAATTTGTTGGACGGATATCAACCTTAACGACTAAGTGGATGGAAATAGAATGACTTCGGTGAAATCATGATGGCGAAACAACGTTGGATGGCAGTTCAAGACATCGTGTAAAAAGTCACCATTGTTATTGAAAGGCGTTGATGTTATAATGTTAAATAAAACATGTACGGTACTCGCATTCGCATCCTTTTGGAAAGTATTTGCACTACAAGGCTAGCATTTCATGCTAGATTATAATTACAGTCATCCAATTCGACTATATTATATGTATATATGTACATTACATACATAACTTGATCATTCTCGTGTGTCTTTGTTTATCGTTAAACCTTAACAAAGTGTACAAAAAAAAAATATAAAAAAGCTTAATTAACATGGGAAAGATATTATTGTTTTCGCGTTTCTACTGCGAAGAAAACTACAACTGGACAGCCAACAAAATGGTAATCATTCATTGTCTCGTTACTTTAAAAAAAAAGAGTTGTACTTTATAACTTAATTGCTGGATTCATAGCTCAGTTGCAATTTGTCATAAGGTTCGTACTTTTATCATTTATTTCGCTTTTTCTTATCGACCTAGCTACTTGTTTCGTTAAAAAAAAAGTAAAAAATCAGACAGCATATACTGAGAAAAAAGACAATTTTCGCAAAGGCACTCTTCATCTCCATCTAAAACAAAGGCAGTGTAAGAGCACTTGTAGATAAAAAGTTTCTCATTAAAACTTCTCAGCAGACAATACAAAGTATAAACTCCGCACTCGAAAAGAACAACAATGGAATGTCAATCGAAAAAAAAAACTTTACATCCCGTCTCAAACCGCAGTCTGAGGCACACCTTGTACTAGATGCGTCTTGCTCTTGCTCTTGGGCAAGCTGGACTGACTGGCAGCCCGGTTCATCGCTCGTGGTTGACCGTTTGGCGAACTGGTGACAAAGCCCTCGTTTCGCGCGTCCTTGAGCGAAGCATTTGAATTGCTACGCAGCGATGGCGTAGAGCTAAACTTACGGTTCTGAGCCAAACGCTCCTGAAGCTTGATGTCGTGCTGACTGGGATGCTGATGGTGGTTGATGTTGCGAGGATTGCGGGCGCGAACAGGTGGCGTGTCACGATACTCGTACATGTTCTCCTTGGAGGCGCGAGTTAGATTGTCGATTCCCTCGGACTGCTCATCGTCTCGTACCATCAGGATATCTCCGCTATAGTAGTGGTCTGACTGTCTGTTGAGGGAGACAATTTATTATTAGCGAAGTTAGACTTTACAGAATATTCAGCGATTGAACTAATAATAAAACTAAAACCATGAATTATTTTTACATCGAATAAATTAAGCGTTCGTATTTACAAATGCTAGTGCAATGTGCCTAAAATTGATAAAAAGCATTAGTGACTTGATTTAATAAACGTGAAATAACAAAACGGCAGGACATTTTGCGATGTTTTGTTCATTATAGTGTATGTAACAATAAAAGTGCTGTACTTTTTTCTCAATCAAAACGGATGTTTACCTGCATATTCTCTTGCAGCGTCCGATTTACTGAGTGGAAAGCAAGAAGTAATGAATTTTAAACACTGTTAGTAACGAAGCGATTGCGATGTAAGTATACTGAATGAATGAACTTTGATTATCTAATCATGTATGTAATATTATATAATTCTACTCAATTGTCATCTATTTGTTAAATAGAAACCAGAACCTTTGTTCACGTGCACTACCAATCCCCTTGGCTTCTGAGTCAAGCGTAGTCACATGGATTTGGTTCTGTTTACCTTTTGCTTACCTTTTGGCGTTACGCCAAAGCATACAACACACCGCCGACATGACAATCAACAGCAGGCAGGCTGTTGACATGGACCAAAAAGCGATCTGCAGAGGTTGCGCCGGCTCCCACCAATACTGAAAAGATATTTCGAGTCAGGAAAAATCCATAACTTGACTTTGATTTGAAAAATAAAAAAATAGAGTAAAACTCACTTCTGTAACTGGTGGGTAAGTGGGTACTAGTCGGCCGATGACCGTTGGTAAGTACTGCGACCAAAATGCACTCTCAGTTTGTCGGTAGTTTATTAATATAGAGCTGTTGTACGTCGTGTTTATGTTCAAATATTTTAGCTGACCAAATTTAGCAACATCAAAGTGCAATCCCAAGATCTGAGAAGGGGTTGGATTTCTGGAATATGAATTTCATGCGTTATATCGATGATGCAAGACAACAACATTAATTTCAACTACTGTATTCCGTTAACATACCCAAAGTGTGCAAAGTTAGAATAAGCTTTCATGAAGAAATGACTCATATTTCGATCGTTGTCTGTCCACATATCTCTTCTTAGCCTTAATTTTTCAGGGAAAAATTCGACATCCATAAACGGAGCTCCTGTTAGCAACATGTGCTCCAAATCGTGCGGAACTCGTCTCCAGAAAGGCAAATTAAATGCTTCAATCGTTGTATTCAGTACGTACAAGAAAACAGGTACATTTCGTTCGACCAACATTTTCGCAATTTTGTCGTGGGGAGCGACGTAGTGGAAATCGGACAGCAACTAGGCAAACGTAATCAAATTTTGACTCGTTTATTATTTTTTTCTGATAAATAACCAAGATATTCACTGATACTCACATTGATGTATTGCTCTCGGATATGCGTCACATTGTTTGGATCTGGCCAGTAAGTATACATGTACTTAATCGCTTCGTAGACACCCCAGGGATTCAAAGTGTAATTGTAGCGTAGAACAAGTTCCCAAATTTTTTGATCAAACATTTCAGGTGTCATGATAAAGTCATTTCTAGCTAAAGTCGCATTATTATCTGAAAAATAGAAAATTTTATTTAATTATGTGGCCTTTTTAAATGGGTCATCGACAATGATACTATACATACACAGAATGAAAGACGCTTCTTGAGTAGTAACTCCAGCCATGTACATTATGTCATGCCTGTATTTTCGTGTTTTAATACTTTCTTCGGGCTCTTCCGAGAAGAAGTGCCAGTCGGATGCACTCCAGGAATCGTAATAATCTCTTGGTACTGTAAAATTCACATCGTAGACGGGAGCCCAAGGGAACATGCCGACGTGCGGCTGGAACTCAGCATTTCCCAACTCATAAATACTACGACCATCTTTCAAACATTGCACGAGTTTCCAACTACTTTCGATACTGCAGCCGAGCATCTGCGCGTACACTCTAGATGTATTCTGAGCTCGATACTTGTCGACAATTACAGCCCAATCTGCTAAAGCAGAGCCCGATTGAGCTATCACCTTTGAGACCATGTCTCGGGTTCTGGAAATTGGAAAAGGTAATGCATCTTCTTTTTCTACTAAATTGAATTGAATCGTAGTTAATATAGAGATGATAGAAGCTTACCTTGGTGCAACCATCAACAAGCCAGCACTAGCTGCTCCAGCTCCAGGTCCAAATAGTGTAATTTTCTCTGGGTCACCATTGAAGAATCTGATGTTGTCATATACCCATCTCAGAGCCATTGCTTGATCAAGAATTCCGTAGTTTCCAGGACTGTTTTCATCTCCTGTGCTCAAAAAGCCTGTGAAATCGTAAATGAAAAATGTCAGATGCGTTCTCAACAGTTCACTTGATTGAAATTACAGTAAACCACTGAATTATCTCACCAAGGGCTCCAAGACGATAATTAATGGAAACAACTGTTACATTGTAAAAGCCAGCTAATATGTGTGCTGGGAAAAGGTTGCTTGCTCCATGTACAAATTCTCCTCCATGAATGTAGAACATAACAGGATACCCTCTTGCCAAGCCAGATTCCACCTAAAATGAAATTCAGTTTTTCTCATCAAACTGCTGTGTACTTTTATAAGATACATATATAGAATCAGAAGACTCTTGCGACTACTCACATTAGGGCTAAAAATATTAAGATACAAACAATCCTCGTCAATGTCGCGTATTCCCTTTGTTGCACCGGTGTACTGACTTGGCTGTGGACAGGCTGGACCCCAATCCACGGCTTGCATGAGGTTCCAACCTCTGAAAATCGAATATTTGCTAGAAATCTCGCGACAAATCATTTCGCACTTTGAGTCATTTTGTCTTACTTGTGTATTCTAGGTGGTTTGAATCTGCCTTCTTTAATTGGTGGCATTGCGTAAGGTATACCAAGAAACACATTGACAGTTGCAGTGACTCTCTCGACAGGAAGACTCCAAGGTCTGTGCCTGGCTTCTGGGTGATCATAAAGGTGCACTTTGAAACCCTGAACATTTCCATAATGAGTTGTGACAAAAACATCTCGTTCAAGGTTCTTGGAATCGGGACGTTCCCTGCCCTGCAAATCTGGCCTCCAGCCACCCAGTATTCCTGGCAGGGGTATTCTCTCGGTTACCTGAAAATATTATTAGATATATTATTAAAAATACGAGCATAAAGCATTTAACAAATGTCATTAAAAATATAAGCATGATGCTTTAACTCTTCACAAAAATCGCAACAGTAATACTGCTATGAATGAGTGGCATGAATGAGTAACACCTGGCTTACTATGCTCAGTGATAGTAAACTGATAGTACTACACAGGTTGTGCAATGTTGGACAGGATGTGATTATGACATTCCAAGGCTTCATCCTAGCATGAAATGAATGACTTGAACAAGCCAGCCACGATGATAATATGCAAATCAAACACAACATGTATAGCTATTAATTAATATTTTTCAATGTTAAATGTGAAAATATAAGAATAATCCTCTCTTTGACAAGATATTGCCTAAGCATCAGTTAATAAAATCATTTAGCATGTTCCCTCATGACTGTACACTGTGCTTTTAAAGTAAACAAAGAAACTAGGAGGGATGCACTAATGAGCATCAATTATACTCATTGGCTAGATTTACCACACTCTAAGAAATTGAATCTAACCGCACTCGTCTGCTCGCAGCAACAACAAACCGCGTTCGTTCAAAAAGAATCTCGCATCGCAATAGCTCGCGCGTAAACAACGATCTATATTCCCACAGGTGCGTGGGCGGGATCATTGACCCAGTAAGAGATCGGTATAACCAACGAGCTCGGCCTTATCAGCCAAGAGAAATAAAACGCACACGCTGCAGCAGAGCCACTGTTACTTTCGTTCATCTATACATCGGCGCGAGAATCCAACGCCCTGTATACGATAGTACACACATATAACTATTGCGAAACAGCCGTAAACAAGCGCGCGCCCACACTCAAACAGAAAGAGTACGATACAGGCTTCGCACTCACGTCGTAGTGAAATCGGTCCTCGGGTGCACGGGTCGGTCCCCTGTTGTAGTAGGGGTCCAGGTAGCTCGGCTGATAGCCGTACCTCCTGTCCTTGTAGAAGTAGGTCTTGTAGCCGGGCTCGCTGTGCGGCTGGTCCCCGTATCCTCCTCTGGGATTGTAGTACGAGCTGCCGGAGGCGTAACGGCTGCGCTGCTGCGGATTCTGAGCGTCTTGGGAGCTGGTGCCCGCGATGCAGGCGAAGAAGAGGACGATGCCCAGGAGATGGCTCACCAGGTGGAAGGCGTGTGCCGCGGCGGCCATCTTGCCGCGCAGCGAGTGTGTGTGACTCCGCTATACTGACTGCACGACGCCCTGCGCTGCAACGCGCGTAAACGTTGTAGTAGCTGCGGCCTCCTGCGAGAGAGAATGGAATATATCAGGTGTGCAGTGTTTGAGAGAAAGAGAGAGTGCCGAGGCCGCGCGCTGCTGCCACCATCGCCGCGAGCGTGTGTGTGTTCGTGTTTTGTTGCGCGCGGTAAGGAGGTGATCGGTCGGTATATACGTAGGCGGTAAGGTCGCGGCGGACGGTACTCGCACCTATGTTTTATTACCTGATGCAGTGACGAGTCTGCAGGTATGTGTCAGTTTTGTTTTTATAGTTGTTTTTCTGGATAAGTCATTTGCTATAAGATATATTGCACGTTCATGCGAGGATTATTAGAAGCAAGTATCGCATGTATGAATCTTTATCATATTTTTTTTTGAAGATTTAGTCGTTAGAGTTCCTTATCCGTTATTTCGGATCACGTGGCAAAATTCATACTCGTTCCACGTCAAAAACGCCGAGCTACTGGTAATCTTACGCGCGCAAAGACAAAACCGCAGAGAGAGAGAGAGTCAGGAAATTAATAAACGAAGCTTTCCGGCTCTCTCTCTCTCTCTCTCTCTCTCTCTCTCTCTCTCTCTCTCTCTCTCTCTCTCACTTGATGCACGTATCCACTTTCGCAGCCTCCCAACGTATATCCACATACACTCGTTGTAGCGGAGCAACGTACATTAAAATCCGCTTTTATAGACGCGTAAGTATACGGCCTGCTTTTGCAAGCTTTCAGCCGCTGCAGCACATAACACTGCGCTCGCGCAAAGGGAACGAGAAAGAGAGAGAGAGAGAGAGAGAGAGAGAGAGAGGGCCGGCACCACAGCCTTTTTTCTGCATCAGACTAACGGTGCGCGGCTCCTCTTTCTCGCTCTTCTTTGTACTTTGCGCCTGTGTGTATATGTAGGTACATTTGCGAAAGTCGTATAATGTAAAGAGAGGGAGAGAGGCGCGTGCTTTCGTTTAATTTCATTTTTTCGCTCCCTTTTGCGGGTTTTCGCTTTTGTCCGTTATTGAGTTTTATTGCCACGCGACGATTAGTCGGGATTTGCAAGCTGTTTATTATTATTTTTTTTTTTTTATAAGCCACCTCGCGATTAAACATAAAGCGCCGGTGTAAATCTTGAAAACGCTCGCCCCGAGTAATCAACGAGATTAAAAGCCCGGAGAATATTTCACGCGGGAAAAAACTGTCGCCGCATTGTTAACCGAAAGCCGAAAAGCTCTTCCGCTGGAGACGCAGGTCGTATATAATTTAATTAAACTGATAATTTCAGCCAGATATGCTATAGACACAGAACTATAAAAACGTGCCCCTTTCGCTATACTGTACACTGAGAGACATTTATTAGGGCTTAATTTTTTCCGAGACGCGAGTGCGAGGAGGTTCTCACAACGGCTCTAATTGCTCGCTCGCGAGACTCGTAATGCCCTGGTTAACGCCCGCTGACTGCTACACCGGAATGTCGGTTTATGTATTGTGATTTTTTGGAACGTTGCTTTTTAGGTCAGCTTATCTGCTGTTGATTTAGCAGAGAATTTTTTCGAAACTGTTATAATAGAGTTAGAGTCGTCTATGTCAATGCAGAGAATAAATCGTTACTTAGAATCGCGCTAATTATTGAAGGAAGTGTACATTCGAGAAACCGTGAATCAACGTCCCGGATAAGCGGAAGCGGTGAATCAGCCTGTCAACTTAACGGCGAGTCGATTCCATTTGCAAAATCCTGTACCTATACACTGCATTCCCTTCTTAAAAAATCCTAAACAAAACCGAAACCTCGACATAATCTCATCCCTCGAATCTCGCGTTATCACACACACACACACATAAACCCAAACTTACGCCTCAGCTCTTCATCCTCTCCTGCTTGACTTTCACTCTCCTCTTTCTCTCTAAACCAAAAGAAAAAATAATTCTATACTACGGAAGAAGCCCCACACGCGCGAGCCGCTAAACTAACAATATTCCCGAGCGACTGTCCCGAACGAAACTGAAAAGCCAACTTGCAGTCACGTACAGCACACGCTCCGTTCAACAGGAGGTTACACGGCATATACTCATATATACACCGCGCATGTGAGTCAGTAGCGAACGGCTGGCGCTTATTGGCCGCCCACTCGCGCGCGCTGTCTCCTATATATAATACACAGCTCGAGATGCACGCTTACTTAGTTTAGTGTGTAATGCACAGCCGATCCAGAGAGAGAGAGAGAGCTCATTGTCCGAAGCGCGCGCGTGTCGTCCCATTGTTTTGGGACATAATGCCGCGCGGAGGAGCTTTTGTACGCGCGCGTGTGGTCGGCGGATATCGAGAGTATGCGTCTCACGAGCTGATGAGATGCGCGACGTCGTGTTTGTTTTTTTTTTTATTTTTCAAAAAATCGACGCAGGAAGCACAAGTATACCTTTGTTCGGGGAGAGAAAAAATTAGAGAGAGGGCATTCCGAGCTTACGGTATTGTAGCCAATAATGCCAACAGCTGACTGTACTTATATAAACCGCTAATAACCGCACAGTGGCTACAGAGAGCTGCAGAGCGGTCTTTTTTTCCTGCAGTTTCGAAATCGGAATCGTATAGCTATATATATAGGTATAAGCTTTATCCGTCGTTATCCGGCTGGGGAGATTAGATAGAGCGATAAGAGTCGTCGCGAGCACGTGTGCGCCGCTCGATAATCGATCGCTTTTATGCACTGCACCGATAGGTGTTCGACGTGGTTTCAGAGCGGTGAAAGTTCAGCTAGACGATTGTTGCATATGGAATAAGATCGTTTTTAAATCTCGCGATTTCTGAAATTGCCTTCTCGAACGGAAAAAAGATTCCCTGCACAGAACCTCGTCAATTCCGCAAAGCCAGCCCACTCTTACACAGACGAGAAAGCAGCTTTAATCCGGCATAATTGGTCGATTTATTTTAATTTCTCAGCTCGCATCCTCCTCCCCGTAAAGCAGCGAGTCTCGCTCGGCGTTCCCACTTCCATACACAGCCCCTTATTACATCTCACACAATGCACTCGTCGAATACGTCTTGCGGACGAAGAGCGTCGACGGCGTCATGCTTCGCGACGCTTCTACAAGCGTAATAATAAGTCGTTTAATGCAGCCGTCTACTGCCTATTATGAGCGAACGAGGCGAAAAGCCGCGACGGCCCTGATGGCGAAGTTTGCTTTAATCTCTTTTCAAAATTTCCCGCGCTTTCTTGAAAATCAAGCAGAAATCATAAATATTTTTACTCTTACTCGCGTGCAATCACCATAATAAGCCGAGCGCCTCGGATCAAGGACCCCGAAAAAAAGCCCGTTCTCTCAGCTCGTCGCGCTCCGAAAAAAAGCAAAAACATATACGAGCAACGCACACCGCTGCACTTCTCTGCATCAGGACGAGATGCACATACCTATAGGATATACGCCGTAGCAGAGCGCAGGTACAAGGCCCCGACGGTGATGCCTATCTTTCTCTCTCTCTCTCTCTCGGCCGCCGAAAAAAGGAAGAATACGAACCGGCAGATGCCGGGGCCCGTGGTCGGAACGAATTGGCCGGCTGTCTCTGTGTATGCGTGTGTGTGTGTGTGTGTGTGTGTGCGAGTATAACGAGGAGAAGGGGAGGTGGGGGTGAACTCGCTGCACGCGCTTTCGGCAGAGAGAAAGAGAGAGAGAGAGAGGAGAGGTAACAGCGGGTCCCACTTTTGAGATTTCACTTGTGCGCGGCTGCTGCAGCTATAAGCGCGACGCGATCCTTTTGGCCACGCGTGCAAGATGCTACGCTTTTCGAGGATTTTTCGGGGAGAGATTTTCCGAGAGTGAGATTTTTTTTTTTTTGCTGAAAGGCTCGCTTTTGGGTTAATGAATGGTTAATAAAAAGCGCGATTGCCGTAAATTGCAGGGAAATTCCATTCTCGCAACCCGATATTCCGCACTGTAAATTCGAACAAAACCATCCCGATAGCCCAAAAAAAAAAAAAAAAAAAAAAAAAATACAACCAATCAATCACTTCACATCCTAATCACATCCAAAGGCTCATAATAATAATAATAATAATAAGCCAGCAGCTCCTCTCAAAAAGCCAAGCCGCCGCAGCCGTGGAAAAAGCATCAGAAACAGCTGTATACTGGCGCGCGCGGCGGTGGGGGGTGCAGAGAGCCGAGCGAGCATCGGCGGCACACTTGTTCCAAGTCGTTCCCCCGCTCATTCGCTCACGCGTTGCCGGCGAGGCAACATCGTTCGCTCTCTCGGCCCTTAAACAATTCGCGAATGTCTCTCGGTACAAGCAATTGACTCTCGCCGGAAAAAAAAATCTCTCCTCGAGCACTTCTCCCCTCGCGATCTTGAAGTAAAAAGGCATCAACCTGGATCCCATAAGGTCAGCGAGAAGACCGGCCAGCAGCAGCACGCCCAAGATGACGACGACCACGGCTACGGTCACGGCGGCGAGTCTCACCCGGGACGTCGACTCGCACATCGTCACGCTTCTGAGTAAGCTCTCGGCACTGCGGGAGCACAACCAGCAGCGCGAGCAGCAGCACGACGAGCACAAGCAGCCGATGTCAATCGAGGCCAGGAGTCTGGAGCTCTGGAGGTCCGTCGCCGTCGAGTGTTTCGCCACCTTCCTCTTCGCCTTCGTCGTCGCCGGGGCTGCTATAGCGTCGTCTGTATCCGGAAGCGGACTGAACGTGCTGGCAACTGCTATAGCAAGTGGATTCGCCATCGCGGCTGTGCAGCTCATCTTCGGACCCGTCAGCGGTGAGACATTATTTTTCATTTTATCTCTCGACTAAACGGAGATTGTTTTAAAGGACGCGCGGCTCTCGTTACTTTGTGGCGTCGTTTACGGTCCCGCACACAGAGACGCTCGATTGGCTCGTTAACCGCGCGCTCGGGAATGCACGTATTCAGCGGCAGATAATATACTGTACACACGCTCGAGTATAAAAGACGTTCGGAGAAACGTCTCTCGGGAGATGCGGCTTTATTATTCTGTGCCTATACCGTTAGACTCTCTCTTTATATATTTTTTTTTTCTATTCTATCCTCGATCCTTTTGTAGCGCATACGAGCGATTCCAGGACCTCCGTATGCTAATTCGCATTGTTCTCCGTCATAGAGGCGCGCACCTGAATCCGGAAAAAAATCGATAAAATTAAACCCCCGTTTAAAGTTCCGCGAGAGATTCGTCCCCTTCTGTAAATCGAGAAAACAGCCATATAACGTGAGCGATGAACTCGACAGGTGGGCACGTGAACCCGGCAGTCTCGGTGTCGTTCGCCCTGTCGCGGAAGGTGTCACCCCTCAGGGCTGGACTGTACGTCGCGGCCCAGTGCGGCGGTGGAATCGCCGGCGCGGCTATGCTCTATGGGTGAGTACCACTTTTGTCTGCCGTTATATACGAGTGAATGTTATAATGAGTGACTGCGTTGGCTGCATTCATGGAGCTCGATTTTTAATTCAAAGTTCGAGCGCATTCACGCGAGATCCTAATGGATTTTCAATCTATCTCTCTCGACCCACGTAAAAGCGGAGTTTCTTAAACAGCCGATAATAGCTCGCCCTATTCACATTTCACTCTGAAATACGCAGCCGAGCGATCGAACGCTGCTCCCTATTGTTTTCCATATTCCGCCGTATAATATGCCGGCGTTTATTGTCCGCGTATAATCGGGACCTGAATTTAAGCTGTATTGCAAAAATCGACCGCTATCCAGCAGCCGGTGTACATATACCCGGAAGCTCGAGTTTCTCTTCTTACGAGCGGCGCAAGAACGTCGCGTTGCGCAACTGTCTCTGTATGAAATTTCGCGAAAACGAGTGCATACGGCTATATTGTCCGATCCTTAGAGGGGCTCTAAAAAACAAAGAATCACAATGCGAGATACCATTACCGCGCGGCTTTTTCAATTTACCAGCTGGCCGAAAACCACACGCTCATAATATATAACGCAAGTATATCTCGAGAGAGAGAGAGAGAGAGAGAGAGAAGAAAATCCTCGCCTCCTCGTCGAAGACACGCGCGCTCGGTTTTGAATTTCAAGAGGACCTCGAGAGCAGCTGCATCGAGGGCCTTATCTCGCCCGAGGCCCAGAGCGCGCGAGGTAGGAAAATAAAAGGAGCCGACGCGCGGCACGTGCCTCTCTTTCTCTCTCTCGTCCGCGATAATTCGGCGCGTGTAGGTAGAATCGAGAAAAACAAATAAAGGAGAGAAAGCGCGTGCCGGCTGCAACTGTCAGCACAGCCTGTAAATTCTCTCTATATACGCGAAGAATCGACGACCTATCGGATTGTAACGCATCGCTTTTCCGGAAAACCGAAAATCGGCATATGCCTTATAACTCCGGTGCTCCGGCAGCGAGAGGCACGCGGCTGCATAATTGCTCTCCGAAGAAAGAGAGAAACAGGCGGAGAGAAGGAACACCTGCCGGTCGCGCGCGCGCGCTCGGCAGCTGCCGCAGATGTTCCGTCGTCGTGGACCGCTGGCGCGCGCCGATGAAAAAGGAAGCGGCAGAGAAGAAGAAGGATCTTTCGGGCCTTTTTTTTTCTTCTTCTTCTCCCGATGCTGCGGAGGAGGAGGGGCGGTAAAGAGAGTAGTGGCCCACGGCAGCGACGAGGACACGCGTCCGCGTATTATGACGCGTGTGCGCAGATGCTACTGCTCTCGGCCGATTATCATCTCCTTTCGGAGGAGGATCGTTGGATCTTCTCACAGCTGCCGCGCGCTTCAAGAGCGAGTGCATTTCGGATTGAGGCGAAAATATATCGGAATATATATATATATCGAAGTTTATTAGCCTCTGCGGTGCGCGCACCAGATGAGCCCACAAAGAGGTAACAAGTGCGCGATATGTACCGAAATAATAATCGAACAATGCGCCGGTTAACCGACCTCGCCCTTCTCTCGGGGTTTTTTTTTTATTCTCAATGGCGAGAAAAAAGATAGATGCGAAGTGGGGTGCAGCAGCAGTAGTGGCGACTCTCTAGGGGGGGAGGGGGGATATTATACCGCGTGTACATGGGCGGGAGATGATCCGGTCTGGTGTCGCGACGATTATTATACTCGCGTTCGATTTTCGGTCTTAACTTTTTTAAGAAACTGTAGTGTACTATACAGAGCTTGAGAAATCGAGTTCAAGCGTGACACGTGACATCGCGTCCCCGAAAATAAAAACCCTCAGCGCGCGCTACTTCCTCCGAGGTAAAAAAGAGCCCTCTCTATAATACACACTCGGAAAGAAGAGAGAGAGAGAGAGAGAAAAAAAAAATCGGCTCTCCCGAGGGACTCGAATCCTCCAACACATGCAGACGGTGCATCTGTTGGATCACGACGCGGCGCTCGGGGTGTGAGTCGCGCGCTAGCGTCCCCGGGATAAATAAAAACAGGGCCGATAAATCGAGAGAAGTGTATATGTCGCAATGGGGAGTGTATAGTATACGACGCTGTCCAACTATCCGTGGAAAATTTACACGAGTATGTACACCCGATACAGGGGGGGGGGGAGATCGATGATTTCGCTGATCGTCGTCGGCTCCGAGAAAGCTAAGGCTCAATCTCCGCTGCGGCAGCTATAGACACCCCCGCACACATAGCGGCGAAAAAGGTGCATCGTGTAGCCATACAGGAAGGAAGGTGCACACGTGTGCTTATATTATAGTATATACGCGCAGGGCATATCCGGTGCGGTGCCACGCGCTCTCTCCAGGCGCTCCGGGGGTAGTCTGGGCTACGTCACGAGGCACACCTGCTTCCTCACAGCTGTTTCCGTGTATATATAGATCCCCAAAGGCAGACAGAGTTGGTGCGCTGCAGACCCCTCCTGTGACGACATTGAAAATCGTCGTGCTGATTTTTCGTGCGCCGCGATGCGCGGGGGTGCTGTGTTTTGGGAGAAAGTTTTACCGTTTTTTGTGTTTTCGCTCTCGAGGAATAAACAGAGTCTAAGATACACTTGTATAATGTTGGAGAAAACGTTTCAATCTCCAGCTCCGAAGGAGCACTTCCAACAAATACTCGGATAACAATGATTACGGCTGAATGGCGCGGGAGAAAGGCTCGGAGAGGGTAAATAGCCGGCGTTTTACTTTCCTCTACTCTTCCTCTCCGGGCTTTCAATTTTTCCATCCTATTCTGTACAAAGCAGCAGACTTCTATATAACTATATATATATATATATATATATATATATATATATATATATATATATATATATATATATATATATATATATATATATATATATATATATATATATATATATATATATATATATATATATATATATATATATATATATATATATATATATATATATATATATCGGTAGAGAACTCGAATCTTCTCTTTTGCTCTGCGACAATTTTTTCGAACTTTCGCATCCTACTTACGTTGGAGAAAAAAAGGTGAAATTTAAACGCCTCGCGAGAACGGCGCAATTGGGCTTTTTGCGTGAATTTTTCTCTCTCCCGAGCGCCAAAGCCCCCGATACACACGAGACCTCAAGCCGTGGGCTTTGGTCCGATTCCCGGAAGAGAGCCGCATCGATTACTAGGACTCCGTTAAACTCACGATTTTCGAGCTACGTGGAGGAGAGAAAAGGAAAAGCCGAAAATTCCGGGCCTTCTCCGCCTACCGTTCGCTGATGCGGAGGACAAGGAAAAACGGTTAGGTCGAGGCGAATTCGTGTGCGGTTCGGGGAGAAAGCTATGGACGGATCGGTACACAAAGGAGAGGATGTTTGCTCGGGGGCTTTGGGAAAACGAAATCATTGCGGATTTGTTATTGTTTTTGACCCGTGATTTTCGCACAAGGTCGCGCGAAAAATAGCTCACGCGAGCAAACCTCATCCGTCACGCTTAATCCCAAAACGAGCGAAAAGTCCCATAAATAAGCAGATCAAGAACTCGCACGTACTTCCCGAAAAAATAACTAAGCATCACCAGACGTCCTCGCAACAGCCATATCCACACTCCGACAAAAGGCCAGGTGTCTCAGGTATCCCGTCTACCTGGCTCTCATTCATCTTTCCGCTTCTTCGAGCCTCAGTTCGATTTACGCCCCGGCACGATTTTTCCGAAAGTCCATTTCACACCGTGAGTTTCCTCTTCTCTCCGCTCAGTCAATGGAATTAATTAACCGAATAGCTGCGCGAGTATACTCGCAAAAATTATCCTGACAATAACTCCAGAGGTTCTACCCTCATAAATATCGCTTACACCGAGCTTCGCGTCCTCACTTCCCACGAAGCTGTGCGTGTACGAAAATAAATCCCAGCCCGCATCACGTGACTTCGAAAAACGTCTGCCGGGAGACGTAACGAGGTTTACTTACACTCGGCGGTGCAGTCGAGAACAAGGGCCTTTTACATATGTGCGACGACGTTTGTTGTACTCAGCGGCGTTTATAACGAGGGTTGCTCTCGTTAGGAGTCTTGGATTTTCGTTTTCCCCGCCCGCTAATTGCTCGTATATAAACGAATCTAATCTAGTGTGTAGTGTACTCGAAAAGAGGTATAAATGTAAAAATAACACGCGCCGCATCTGTCGAAGAAAGAAAGAAGGAAAGTATAGAAGAGGACAGGATGACAGATTGAGAAACAAAAACACAGCCGGTATAGCAAAGCGACGGGCCTAAGAAAGGATGATCGCGCCGGGCGAAGAAGCTCGAGATTCCAGAACAGATGTTCCTTTCCGCGGTAATTGCCGGGGATTAGGATTTCGTTTTTTCGTTTCGCCAACACCTGTCGCCCTTCGAGATTCTATACCTTATGCAAAGCTCACTGTATGGACTGCATATAAATTTCAGATATCAACAAAATCCAATCCTCGTGTGTAGGCTGTATACACATGTGTGCGCAGCGATTAACGCGTCGAAGGCTCTCCCCTACGCGAGACCGTCGTCTTATCCTACTCGGGCTCGTCTTTTCCCTCCTCGAGTCTATATGCGTGTACACACGCAGCGGAACATCTGTCGATGCACACACGCGGTTGAGCGAAGGAGTTTCGTACAAGACGCTGTTAACAAGCACATTGAACAGTCGAAAGTAATAATTCTACGAAAAGCGAATCGCGCGGGAAATTTGAATTTCGAGCTCGAAAAGTTTATAACAGAGATAGAATCTGGATAAAAAGCGCGGCAGGAGCGATACGTAGAAACTATAACGCAAGGTCCTTTGTGAGGGCGAGCGAAGAAGAAGAAGAAGAAGAAGAAGAAGGGCGTCTTTTGTGCAACATGTGGCAGCCACGTGTTATGTATACGTCCCCCCCCCCCCCTCAGATATGCACACACGCACAGAGTCGGCTCTCGTTGGGTCACAGCCGCCCGTAGTTTCAGCTGCCGGTCCTCCGTCTTCTTTAGGGTCAATGGAATTTCTCATCCTGCGGGCGACCTTTTGGAAGCGAAGAAAAAATCGATGCATCAAGGGGCAGGAGGATCGGGATCTATGCGTTTGTATCGGAAGGAGTTTCCGGCGCTTTGTGCTTCTCTTCTATCGTCGTACGTCTGAGCTGCGTATCCTCGTATAAAGTGTGTCAGGAGCTCGTAATATATATATATTGAAACGAATGCGCGGAGACGCGTATGCGGGCGATACACTACTGCGCCGAGTGTGATTGGACTCAATTGGGCGTCGTCGAAACTCATCAGCGAGTTATTAATGCCCAAGGCGAAACGAAAATCGAGATCCGTGTCCTTAAATAAACTTCCTCAGGCTCTTGAGAATTCTAACGTAACAATGCGTATATGCCACCCAAGCGTCGAGTCGCGGAGGATTTACGATGCTTTTTCTCGATTTCCCTCACAAAAGCTTCTGCTGCTGCATCCATGTATCTCTTCGCAACCGTCCATTCTTCTGACTGCGGCGGGTCCAAGACTTTTCTTTCTCATATAATTCCGTCGATGGAATAGCTGCCCGGGTCGAAATACTCTTGGCTCGAAGAGCCGTCGAGAGTCGAGCCAAAAAAGCTGCGCTTGGCTCGGGATTTTACACTCGGACTGTTTTTGTTGTTCTCGCCATATATTTATTACGATCGATCAATCGAAAACGCGTATCCCTCGACACGTGCGGCGGTCACTCGAACAGGCGCGTTTTCAAAGGCAAAATTAATTTCATACCGTCGCGGCTCGTGTAGCGGAGAACGCGCACAATGAGCCCGAGAGAGAGAGAGAGAGAGAGAGAGAGCGAGAGCTCATTTGTCCCTTTCGAGCTGGACACGCGGATATTAATTTGCTCCGTTCCCCTTTATGCCGCATATAGCGCGTGAGAAGACTGGACTCGACGCGTCATCGCTTTAATTCGCCGGCTTTTTAGCAAACTCAATTTTCGATAAAATACAAACGGTTCTGCTTACAACGGATTAAATTTAAACGATGGTTAGATTCGATCTAGAGTATATAAAAGAACTCGGATCCGCAAAGCCATATCTCTCTCTCTCTCTCGCTCTCTGCGGTAGACACACGCGATTGCGGAGGGTGCGCGTATATAGGGTATCAATAGCTCGTTAAACGCAGCCCCGATCCGCATTCACTCGCCGCAATAGCCCAGCCACTTGAGTGCTCGAAATTTATTTAAAGCGCGACGACCCTTCCTCCATATACACGAGATCGAGGGGGTCGGGACATACTCTCTCTCTCTCTCTCTCTTTCTCACCCCCTTGTGTGCACTTGTTGTTTTCGTGTAGCCCGGCTTTGTGCCTGCGGATGTCGCAAAAAAATTCAAAGCCCCCTCTACACTATATACACGCACGTTTTAACTCGCTGCACGCGGGGCTTGACTGCAGCCGCGCGCTCTGTGTGTAATTGTTCGGGCGTATGTTGGGGTGGAGTATATAGTTTAATTTGTTTATTTTACACGGGATTTGCGGCTTTTTTCCGCGAGTCGTTGATTGTGTATGAGAGTTTGAAAAAAAAAAAAAAAAAAACAATCAGGCAAACTTGCGAGGCTTCTCGGCTCGATTATACACGTACCATTAAGCAACTCTTCTCTGGCTCCGATTTCTTTCTCGCGCGCGCGCGCGCACTTGCATTTCTCCAGGGGCCTTTCGTCCCACGCTATAATACGAACTTGGAACCATAAGCGCGTGTCTCCAGCGCGTATGAATGACTTCGATTGAGTAGACTTTTTTTGCGCTTCGTATCTCTATGTGGGAAATCCCGTGGCGCCGGCTCCCAGATTTTCGGAAAGCCGATTATCCTCGCTCCTTTTAAACGCGCGGGAATAAGTTGTTGCGTATAACCCCGAGCCCAATGCAGCGGCTGATCCGATCAATTGGCGCTCTCAATTTGCATGAGCGCTCTTTTTCACGCCGGAGAGATTAAGCCCACAGTACAGGTGCTGTCGTGTATATAATACACGCATATCGAAGGGGAGAAGTGCGATAGTCATCGCCGGATCGACACGATGATCGTTTGATGTTTCACTCGCTGGAATATATGTGTCCAGCCTGCGGCAGTGTATATCCTCGTAATTGCGTTTCAAGTCAAGATATACCGGCGTATCAAAGACGGCCGCTCGAGGGTTGGTCGAATTAATTAGTGCGATTGCGCCGGAGCCTTATGCACATTACTCGCGTATACACTCACGAATTTTCATCGACATCTGGGCCGTATATATAAACCATCGAATCGCGCACTTGTCACCATAAAGCACACATTTCCCCGTATATATAGCATACCTACGTTAAAACTGCTCCGAAAGTCTCCTGCACAGGAGGAGAGAACGAAAACATTAGATTGTATATATCGGAGACTTGCTCGAGGGTGAGATGATACTCTCTGCGCTTTTTTCCGATGGGAAAAATCATCGTATTTCACGCGCGCGCTCGCATAAAATTTCGCCCTCGGCGAAACTGGCGCCCATATGTGCCGTATGTGTGCAGCGCTCGACGTGTATATATGGTAATGCGAGACGACACTTTTTGCCCCCGGATGTGCTGCCGCGTATTATAGATATTGGGGTGAGTGTCCGTGTGTGTATATTACACGCGCGAGTGCGAGAGAGAGAGAGAGAGAGAGAGAGAGAGAGAGAGAGAGAGAGAGAGAGAGAGAGAGAGAGAGAGAATTGACTCGTATATACGTACGCGAGCGTTTAATCGATTTTGTCATATTGGCTTATTGGAAAGTCGAGATTAATGAATTTCTGATGCGTCAAGTGCGTCGCACTCGTGTGCATGAAATAAATTGAATTTTCAACGCCGCATATAAATATATAATATTAACATTTTCATCTTCCTTCTGTTGCAGAGTCGCCAATTCGCCGCAGACCCTGATGATCTCCCCGGGACGTCTGAGCGAACAGGCGCTGCTGAAGCTGCTCGTCGAGCTGTCCCTCTCGGTCCTCGTGGTTCTCGCTCACTTCGCCAGCGAGTCGCCCAAGACTCTGCCGTCGACCGTCTCGGCCAAACCCGCCTGCGTTCTCGCAGCCGCCTACACCGCCGCTACTCTGGTTTCGGTAAGCGGAGTTAGTATTCGTCTTTTTTTTTTTTATTTTTTTCTTCTCTCTACAGACGCGTCCTTCATTCCCACGCTTTGATCGATGCTCCCTTTCGGATGTATTTTTTTTTTTTTAGACACGGCTTTCTCCTCTCGCGAGCAATAAATATCTCGAGAAAAGCTTCCTACGCGCGAGTCTGCATAATACACCGGCACTTTCCTCGCGCTCCTTATTCCCTTTACGACTCTCCTGATGATACACGCTATAACATCCCGAGAGCGAGAGCCCAAGTGAAAGAGAGCACCTGTGAGGGTCCAGCGAGGGCCACCTGGCTCACACAATGCTCCGTGAATGAGAGAGAGAGAGAGGAAAAAAAAATCGCACAAAACGCCTGCATTTAGAGCATCAAAAGCACATCCTGCCTCTCCTATAGCCACCGCCGTCGTTTCCTCCCTGCGCGCAGAAGGCCGTACGCGCGGCACTTGAGAATTTGTATACGTATCGCGAAGGTGTATGGGGGGGGGGGGAAGGAAAATTGTAGGTGTCGCGCTAGATGGGGTGGAATTAAACATACGATGTAGTTGCTGGAAGGCTGAAATTTAAATAACTCTTCTCCTTTGTGTTACAGAGCCCCTTCCTGAACCCGGCGCGAGCCTTGGGCCCGGCCTTCGTGATGAACAAGTGGGACAACCACTGGGTCTACTGGATCGGCCCGATCGCCGGTGGCGCCATCGCTGCGGTGCTTCACGAGTACGTGCTCAGCAACAACCGTCGCTCGCGGGATAACCGTGATCTCGACGACGGCGAGAGCTCGTCCATGCGGTCGGACGACGAGACCTACGACGATCTCGACAAGGGCGCCCCCAAGTTTCCCGGAGCCTACGCCACCTACCGGCCGGTCGCCGGTGCTGCCTCCATCTACGGGCCACCTCCGAGCGCCCTGGAACGCGTCGAGTCCATCTACGGCGGCACCAAGTCCCTCTACTGCAAGAGTCCGCCGCTGACCCGGGCTAACCTCAACAGGTCTCAGAGCGTCTACGCCAAGTCCACGTCCGGTACGCGCGACGGTCTGATCCTTCCCAAACCCGGACCTCTGGTGCCAGCTCAGAGCCTGTACCCCATCAGACTCAACGCCGTCAGCTCTCAGGCCCCGGGACGCGAACTCATGCCCAGTGGTAGTCAGCAGCAGCAGCAACAACAGCAACAGCAGACGCAGCAACAACCCCAGAGCAATGGCCAGCCCTCGACTACTCAGAACCACAACAGCACCAACCAGAACATGCAGAACCAACTGCAGCAGTGCACTCAGAACATCTACGGTATTCGGGGTATCACCACGAGTCTGAGCACCCGCGACGGTATCTACGGCCATCTGGGTAGTCGCGAGAACGGTACCATCACCACTGGCGGCGGTGGCGCCTCCAACATCTACGGCAGGGCCCCGGCACCTCCACCATCCAACCACGGACCCCCTGGCCAACAGCAGCAACAACAACAACAACAGCAACAGCAGGGCCAGATTCAGAGTCCCCCCACCCGTGAGAACGGTCAGGGACCTAGTATACCACCCCACCAGGACGAGGCCAGACGCTCTGAGCCACCAAGACCCGAGAGCATGTACGGTCACGTGAGACGCGGAGATGACTCAGCCTACAGTACCTACCAGAGCTCGTCACGGAGCACCTACGGCAAGGCCCCGGGACCCCCACCACCATCCGGCTGGCGTCCATCGCCCGTCAACGTACCCCCGCAGGGCAACTTCACCAGACACTCGCCCAACCCACCCCAGTACTGATGACTGGCAGCCGGGGTCAGCGAGAGCTTATCCGCTGACAACGTGCTGAGCAAGACTGGCAGTAGTCAATGGAGAAAGCCTGCGGTTGGCTGTCCCCTGCACCAGCGGGACCCGCAGTGCCTTCTGCACGCATGAGAGCTGATGGATGGATCGTCCGGCCAAGGTGGCTGTTGAGACGCGTCCCGAGAGGATAATATGGAAAGCTGGAGGCTGTGACGATGTTGATGTGGTCATCAGCATCATGCAGCCGGGCGCCTGGCCCTGCATTATGCTCGTAGGAGGATTTTTTGTAATATAGAGTCTGTATTGTCAATTACGTAAAGAGCGTTTTTTAAAGCCGATTTTTTTGTATTAGCGGAAAATTTCTTGACACTTTGCACTTGCAAGATGCGAGAATGGGGCAACAATAACCAGTGAAAATATTTTTTAGAGAGCTGATGTGTTGTGTAAAAATTAATTGAATTGTTTAGGAAAGCGTTGGTTAATTTTTCACACAGTACGCATGAAAGCTAGAATGAATGTTGAAGCGCCGATAGAACAATCTTTCGAAGTAGCATTGGTAACAAATTATAATGACAGTATTTATGTTTAAAGGGCTCGGAAAACTTGAGAAAAGAACGACATGACGTTCGAGATACAACGATCTCATTTTACGCATTTGCACAATCATATTCATCATTCAACGAATGGTGTTTTTGTTAAAATTGAACGAATGGAGTATGATTATATGACTCGTTTATAGCGATTTGTACAGTTACATGATATAAGTCTTTTATTGTTAAAGTTAGAAAAATCGTTTTCTCTTTAAAACTTCTTGCCATGACTTGTATACACTTTCAGCTGAAGACTGCGCGCCGTTTAACCAAAGTCTGATGTATACTTGTAAGCAAACAAACATCTCGTATTCTTATCGACAATACTGTAGTTCTGGTAGAATCTCATTTGTCATTCACAGTACTTGCTAGAAATTGTGATTCTCGTCATTCTGGATTTTATATGTCATTTTAACTACATCACTGCCAATTCTCACAATTTCAAATAGCGTTTAAATCTACCGTATAATTACATGTAAGTATACGTATATACACTTATGTATATACTTATATATACACACACACACACACACACACACACATATATATATATATATATATATATATATATATATATATATATATATGGCGGAAAACGATAATTGTTAGTCAATACCTATTATAATTATAAGAGTTAGGATATAGCAAAATAGAAAAAGACTAAAGAGTTAGGGACTTGTAAATACTATACACGTATAAATACTTTCTGTATTTATTATTTTATAATTTTTAGTAATCTCGATAGTTTGTAATCGTTCAAGCGTTGCATGTTTATGTACATGCAGATAGTAAATGACAATAAAAAAGTTACAAATATGTACCCAAATCTGCTTGATTTATTCGAAAACCCCCGAATAAACCTATCGACTCAGTCTCTGCGGCAGTTATAATCACAAATTCACAAGAGGTCAAGAGTGCGGGTGCTGTGTGGCGCTTCAGTATCGTTCCGATCGAGGTCCCGATCATATCGATGAACGAATACACCGGTTATACTTTGCAAACACAACGAGGCTGTGGTAGCTGTGATCGAATGAATATCAAGTAATTTTCATTTAAAGTTTAAACTTACTCATATGCGGTTGCCGTAATGGCGAACGAAGTGAAGACCGGTACAATATTTGAACTGGATTTTGAATCCGAACTGCGTCTCGATAAAAACAAAACCTTAATAGTTGTAGTATGTGTTTACACTGTTTCAAAATCTTCAAATTTATAGACTAAAGAAAATTTATTCGATTCTAAAATATATTTTCTTCTTTCCAGTTGAAACAAGGAACAGCCGAAGTGTTTGGTGCGGAATTGACGATAGGGCTGAAGTACGAGTTTACGCGCGGAGGCGCCGTGTTTACCTGGAAAGGCTGCACTCTCGAGGTATTTGGACAATCGAACGAATCTTACGTTTTCAAAGCGACTGAACCAATGCTCATGTACTTGAATTGTCATATGATGCTGGAAGAGATGCGACGAGTTGCAGAAAACAATGAAAAAAGAGGACCTATTCTGATGGTTGCTGGACCCTCTAATTCCGGAAGATCTACTCTGTGCAGAATTTTGCTGAATTACGCAGTGAGATTAGGCAGAAAACCAGTGTTTGTCAATTTGGATGTTGGACAGGGACACATTGGAATACCTGGAACTATCGGAGCCTTGCTAGTCGGAAGGCCATCCAACGTCATACATGGCTTCAGCCAAGAAGCACCTTTGGTATTCCACTTTGGATACTTAGCCCCTGATTCAAACTGGGATCTGTACAACCAACTGGTCTCGAGTTTATCCGAAGCTTGCATCAAACGGTTGGAAGCAAACAGAAAAATCAACAAGGCTTCCGGCATCATCATCAACACATGTGGATCAATCGAAGATGAAGGTTACGAAAGTGTATTGCGCGCTGCACGGGCTTTCGAAGTCGACGCAATCCTAGCACTGGATGATAGACTCTTCAGTAAACTGTCCAGAGACTTGCCTAAAGTTTCGAAAATTTTACGTCTACGCAAGAGTGGAGGCGTCGTCGTGAGAACTCCGGCACAAAGGACCAAAGAAGTCGAGGAGTCGGTGACGGAATATTTCTACGGCGCGAGAACGTCTTGGATCTCAAGAGACGAGTTTTACAAGTTGAGAACGCTACCACTCTACCCGCACAGCTTCGAAGTGAAATGGAGCGAACTTAAAATTTACAAATTCGTATGCATCGACAGTCCACCCTTGTCGTGCCTGCCTTATGGAACGACGATCAAAAAAAAATCGATGATTCTGGGTTCGATCAATCCGGGACCTGACATATTACACCACATATTCTCGGTATCGTTCGTCGATTCTCCGGAAGACGATATCATGCAGGCAAACGTCGCCGGATTCGTTTGCGTGACGAGCGTCGATGTGGAGCATCAGACGATCACGATCCTGAGTCCACAACCTGGGCTGCTGCCGAACATCGTTTTACTTCAGAGCGAAATTATATTTGTGGACACGGTGCATGGGTATTGACGATCGATCTACTGCGTGTAGCATGAACATTTTACGATTGACTATTGATTTTTTTATATGAATAGTAATAAAACCGATTTTTATGCAAACCCCTTAAACTTCAAAATCGCTACGCGGCAGCCACCTACAATCATCGTCGCGAAACCTCCAGCTGCCGGTAACGTAAAATCAAATCTGCTTATACCGATAGAGCATCGCGCCACAGACCTTCTCGAATCGCGAGGGCACTTTCAATTTCGCCTCATCCTCCCGCACCTCCGCCTCCTCGATCGCTCCACTTTTTCACTTCTCATTCGGCTTTCTTTCTCCGAAAAAAGCCAAAATAAAAACACAAGCCTCGAAGAAAACAAAGCCGCCTATACTCGACGTCGCATTTCGGCTAAATGCGGGGCCCTTACTAGTCGTCGACGGAATAAATTGTTCGCGAGAACGCTACGATAAAAAGCGGCGATAGTAGAGCTATTTAGCGTGCGACGACTTGCCCAAAATATACATTGGAAAACAGCTGATGACGCAATCAGAGGCTTGCGTACGTTCAACTGCATTATGCGCTCGAATTAGTGCAATTGATATATACGCGGCACAGCGTATAACGTGTACGATGTTTACATTCTTCTAACGCACATGAGTTATCGATAAGGTTCAAATTTAGGGGATACTCGAATTAATTAAAATTCAAGCAAAGCGGAAAAACTGCAGGTGCATTGCACCGCGGCCGAAATCTCGTAGATATGCGCACCATCAAAACAAAACACGAATAAAAATAACAAAACTCGATACCTAGAACTCGTCATCCTCTCTCCATCCATCCCTTCCGCACGCATGAAAAGCCACGACTCTTCGCCCTTTGTGCCCTTCCAACAACAATCAAGAGTTCCGCAAAGATCACCTCCCTCCGCCCTCCAAACTCACGTGCTCGTATGTTCGCTGTATATGTATATAACTATACTTACTCTTTTAGACGACTCACATGTTCCTCCAGCTATAAGGCGCGCTATATACCTACAGCCGGAAATCCGCCGGTCGTCCCTTTCTTTCTCTCTCCTCCACGTATACGAGACATGTTACATATCCACCGCAGCCACACAACACAAACCAGTGTACTCGCGGCGCACGCATCGTCCCGTCCTTCTCTCGCGCATACACATATATATACATATACATACATATATACGTGTAACTCTCGCTTCGGTGATAGCGCGCGCGCCAGCGCTCGCGGGAGCGAAAAAACAACGACGACGACGACGATCCGCGGACGACGTTCTCTCCTCGCGACGACGAGCGCGCGCGCACAGAGGCGGCCGAATCCCTCTCTCTCTCTCTCTCTCACTCGCTCGCGCGTTCGTTTCGAGTCTGTATGCGTGAGTGTTAGCGTATCAGTGGGCACCTACGATTCCCCGCGACGACGACGACGACGACGACGACGAGCTGAGATCGGAACGAGTCGTGTGCGGTATAAGTATAGTAAAGTAGGAAAAGAAGAGGAGAGATAGAGAGCAGTCAGTAAGCAGTGAAGCAGCGGAGGAGACGAGAGATCGCGGATCATCCCGAGAGAAGAGATGAGCGTCGACGCATACGGGCCGAGCAGCCAGACGCTCACCTTCCTGGACACCGAGGAGGCAGACCTCATCGGCGCCGACACCCAGGGTTCCGAGTTCGACTTCACCGACTTTACCCTACCCTCGCCCAGTCAGACCCAGGCTTCGCAGCACGATGCCGCGCAAGCTAGCCAGCAGACGCAGCCCGTTCAGGTTAGCTATAGCCCTTTGCCTCGTCCTCGTCTTCCTCGAAATCTGTCTCCGTGCGGTCGTCGTCTACCTAGCTTACGTTCGAGGCAGGCCAAGAGGGAGAGATAGAGGTTGGGTTCGCGTGCACGGGGGGTGGCATGGGCGCCGTAAAGCGCGCGCGCGACTGACCTTGAAACCGTAGCATGGGGTCGGCGAGCTTTTCCCCGTGTGCTCGATGAGGAAAGTCTCTGCGCGAGAGGCGCAACCATGCGGTCCCCCTCATCGTTCTAACCTCAACGCCGCGAACGAGTTTTTCCGAGAGATACAAGTTTTCTCGCTTCTACATGCCTCGCGGACACGGTTAGCTGATGATCGTTTCTTTAGCGGATCTTCTCGGGTATAGCCTATAGATGAGATGTTTAGCTTGACTGGGAAAGGAAGCATTGGTTTACAGGTCTGCGTATAAGACAGCGTAGGCTGGCTTCTCGTGTGAGAGTGCTTGAACATGACTTGGAGTTTGGATAGGATGTAGCATCAGCTGGAATTTTGGAGCAGCTCTACAATGTAGAGAGAAAGGAATCTGTCGCAAGACTGTTGTGGTGATCTGATGACCAGCAAGATTGCTGAAACCTGCTTTATGTAACTGATAGTACATACACAAATGAATGGGGGGTCCATTTGAATAAGATAATAAGATATCTTGATAAATTGGAAATTCTCAAATGAAAATTTTGCTTTAAATGTAGTGAATGGGAACAGATTTATCGACTTGTTCAAAAAGAATCACAAAATGATTAGATAGCATATTAATTCATTAGTAAGGAAAAGTCATTTGACGCATGTCAGAGTGACCTTGTTGCGGATTAAACATTGCCAATTGCTGAAATTTTATGTGGACTTATTCAATTTTGAGAGAAACACTTTTTTGTCATTGTAAAGCTTGATATGTTTTGACAGTTTATTTTTCACTGTTCAGTGATAATTTTTATGACGCACGAAAAATGTAATTTTCTCTTAAGGCAATAACATTTTTAGAACTTCTGATAAGACTGTTGTATTGTTTTTATTGCTACTGTGCAATGAAATTCTTGAGCATTGCGTGATTGCAGAAAATTTAAAGGCTTAGACTGTATACGAGTGAAAATTCCAAATGACAGCCATTAAAATTTTTGTAAATTTCTAGATTAATGGCACGGTTGGGACATCAGCACTAGACCTCAAGATCTCTGGAGCAGCTCAAAGTTTAGCCGAACTACAGTTTGAAGAGGAAGAAGAGGAAGCTTACTATAATCGCGATTTACCTGATCATGCTTGTAAATATTGTGGTATTCATGAAGCATCCTGTGTTGTTATGTGCAATGTCTGCCGCAAGTGGTTTTGTAATGGCAGAGGCAACACATCTGGATCTCACATCATCAATCACCTAGTTCGTGCCAAGCACAAGGAAGTAACTTTGCACAGGTATGCAAAATCATTGAGATAGCACAGTAATAGCTATTTTTATAAAACTTATGAACTATTTTAAGCAATAAAATTTGTTCTTGTACAGGGATGGACCACTGGGTGAAACCATATTAGAATGTTACTCGTGTGCAGTGAGAAATGTCTTTGTACTTGGTTTTATACCAGCAAAAGCTGATTCTGTTGTTGTACTTTTATGTCGTCAACCATGTGCTGCACAAAGCTCGCTGAAAGATATGAATTGGTAAATATCATTTTTCCTCTAGATGAAATTTCTCAATTTAAAATATTTTTTGCACTAATTACTGAATCTGATGTGAACAGGGATCAGGAGCAGTGGAAACCTCTGATAGAGGATCGCAGTTTTCTGTCGTGGCTTGTAAAGATCCCTTCAGAGCAAGAACAGCTGCGCGCTCGCCAGATCTCGGCACAACAAATAAACAAACTGGAAGAACTGTGGCGCGATAACGTCGACGCCACTTTTCAAGACTTGGAAAAACCCGGCGTTGATGAAGAACCCCAACAAGTCTTGTTGCGCTATGAAGATGGTTATCAATACCAGAACATCTTTGGGCCACTGGTCAAACTGGAAGCAGATTACGACAAGAGATTGAAAGAATCACAGACCCAAGAGAATATCGAGGTTCGATGGGACGTGGGTCTGAACAAGAAGACCATTGCGTACTTTATGCTAGCTAAAACTGACGGAGATATGAAGCTGATGCACGGAGACGAGTTGAGACTGAGATATCTTGGAGAACTGCACAAACCTTGGTCGGGCATCGGACACGTTATTAAAATTCCAGACAACTATGGTGAGGAAGTAGGGATCGAGCTCAAAAACAACTCGGGCGCGCCAACTGAATGTACGAGCAATTTCGTGGTGGACTTCATCTGGAAAAGTACCAGCTTCGACAGGTTTGTACAGCATTTTCCGCTGCTAAATAAAACTTGGGCTAATATAAAAATTCGTTAACAGGATGCAATTAGCGCTTCGCAAGTTTGCAGTGGATGACACATCCGTCTCGGCCTACATCTACCACCGACTTTTGGGTCACGAAGTCGAGGAGGTCCTCTTCCGCTGCCACTTGCCCAAACACTTTAGCGCGCCGAACTTGCCGGATCTCAATCGCTCGCAAGTCTACGCGGTAAAGCATGCGATTCAGCGACCGCTGTCACTGATTCAGGGTCCGCCGGGTACGGGCAAGACTGTCACTAGTGCCACGATTGTTTACCAGTTGGTCAAGCAGAACGGAGGTCCTGTCCTAGTGTGCGCACCATCCAACACCGCTGTTGATCAGTTGACGGAGAAAATTCATAAAAGCAATTTAAAGGTCGTGAGATTGTGTGCCAAGTCCAGGGAGGCCATTGACTCGCCTGTTAGCTTCCTAGCGCTTCACAATCAGATCAAGAACATGGAGACTAACACGGAGCTGCAGAAGCTTCAACAGCTGAAGGACGAGACTGGAGAACTGTCAAGTGTTGATGAAAAGAGATACAGACTTTTGAAGAAAGCTGCCGAGAAGGAATTACTAGAAGCAGCGGATGTCATTTGCTGCACATGTGTGGGAGCGGGCGATCCACGTCTGCACCGACTCAAATTCCACTCAATCTTGATTGACGAGAGTATGCAGGCAACGGAGCCAGAGTGTATGGTGCCAGTAGTTCTAGGTGCCAAGCAGCTCATCCTCGTAGGCGATCACTGCCAGCTCGGACCTGTTGTCATGTGCAAGAAAGCGGCGCGCGCCGGACTTTCTCAGTCGCTGTTCGAGCGTCTAGTAGTACTCGGCATCAGGCCGTTCAGGCTTGAGGTCCAGTATCGTATGCACCCTGATTTATCTAGGTATGTAAAATTTAAATTATATCACTAGTGCAACATAATATTATAACTTATTTTAAAAAAAGGTCAAGTTTACAAGAAATTTAAATATTGTAACAGGTTCCCATCCAACTTCTTCTACGAAGGTTCGCTGCAGAACGGCGTCTGTGCGGATGAGCGCAAGCTCCTGAAAATCGACTTCCCTTGGCCTGCGCCAGATAAGCCCATGTTCTTCTACGTGACGCAGGGTCAGGAAGAAATTGCAGGCAGTGGTACCTCCTACCTCAACCGTACCGAGGCCTCTAATGTCGAGAAAATCACAACTCGCTTCTTGCGATGCGGTGTCAAACCTGAGCAGATCGGCGTAATTACACCTTATGAAGGCCAGCGCGCCTATCTCGTCCAATATATGCAGTATCAGGGTTCGCTGCACTCCAAGCTTTATCAAGAAATCGAAGTGGCCAGTGTTGACGCCTTCCAGGGAAGAGAGAAGGATATCATCATTATGTCGTGTGTTAGATCCAACGAGCATCAGGGCATTGGTTAGTAATCGTCTCTTTCTAGTATGCAGTGGAACGATCTCGTATTTTTTACGCTTAGATAACACGCTCTTGCGTAACCTCTTTTGTAGTGTAACTTTTGTTGAGCTAAAGAGAATCTATACTATAGTGAGAGCCAAGAGAAAATAACCAATGTTTGAATGAGTAAAAAGTATTAATTGTTATTTAAAAAAAAATGTTTTTTTTTTCATTACAGGTTTCTTGAACGATCCGAGACGATTAAACGTCGCACTAACGAGAGCCAAGTATGGAATTATCATAGTAGGGAATCCTAAGGTACTGTCCAAGCAGCCATTGTGGAACCACTTATTAAGTTTCTACAAAGAGCAAAAAGTCTTGGTCGAAGGTCCGCTGAACAATCTCAAGGAATCGATGATTCAATTCGCCAAACCAAAGAAACTTGTAAACGCTGCCAACCCGGGATCGCACTTCATGTCGACGTCGATGTACGACGCAAGAGAAGCTATAATTCCTGGATCTGTTTACGACAGATCAGGCGCTCAGGTGAACGGAACGCAAACGCACAATCCGTACTACCAGCGCAATGTGCCGATTGACATCTTCAGTCGCACCCACGATACTATTAGCTACATCAGTCCCGAGAGAGCACAAGCTGCTATGAACAATGTACCCGTCCCTGTGGGCATGTTCATGAATATGGCGCATGTGCCGCCGAGGTTCTACAATCAACATCAACAGGCGTTACAAGCTCGGCAGCAGAATCAGCGAGTTCGACGTGGTGGCGTTAACATGAAGGGTGAGTAGCTTTCAAACTAGATAAAGTTCTATCTATTAACATATTGTGCTAAATTATGCGAACGTTATTCAAACAGGCAATAATAAAGTTGGCGGCGGCGGAGGCGCACGCCTGGGTAAACTCAGTCAGTCAGAGCAGAATACACAGCCCTATAGTCAACCGGGTCTTCCGCTCACACAGGGCACCACTCAGGGCATGTCACAGCCTGGTTTTAGTCTTTCGCAGCCGGGACTGTCCCAAGCAGAGTTGTCGCAGGACTCGTTTGCCGTTGGCGAGTTCCAGTCTCAGATGGATGGACTTTTGTCACAGGACTCAACTTATCAGGGAGACCGAAGCGGTACGCAATCTAATTTAAAAAAAATATACAACGCATGTTATATTTATTAATTATATATGGTTTAAATGATTATAGGTTTTTATCAATCCGGTCAATCACAAGCCGGGGGCCAGTTCTCCCAGCCATACTGAGCCGAGTTAGTACGGCAGAGCAATGCATTCGCCATGCAGCAGCGTCGCGGGAGCGACTGAGAAGGCTCGTTCGATCAATTCTTCATCGACAACCAAACCAACAACCAAACCAAATCACTCTGTAACTGCGCGAAACGGTACAAACAACCAAAACTCAATGCGAAAGGGAGATACAAAAAACTCGACACAAACACGCCGACGAGAGACTAGAACAACAGCACAATGTTTCTTGGCGTGGTCGCTAGAACAACATCAAACAAAAAACACCGACGGCTGAATCTTTCTCTTTTTTTATTAACTATGAAAAGGGAGAGAAAGAGCTCGAGAATGATAACGACTCGTACGTCATCTGATGACGGGACAAGCTAATAGGGATGTAACAATCTAAAGAGGGTACTGCGTTTTCCTTCTGGATTCTCTCTCTGCCCGCGTTTGTCACGTGCAAGCTAAAAGGGTAGGCAAACATCGGGTTTTAGGGCCAGAAAAAAATCGCCGTTTCATATAGCGGAGAAAATCGGTTGACGCTGGGATTGCAAACGAAAAGTTTTCGACTATGAGAAGTTTACAAGGTTAAAAAAACGAACGTATGACGAATATTATAAAAATAAATGAGTAATAATTTAAAAATGACGCTACACTGATTGCTAACGTGCCAAGCCGTTTTTCTCGCAGTGGGAAAGCGGCGAGAAATCGAAAAATCCTCGATTTTCTTGGGTACGTAAAAATAAAATCTAACGATAATTTGCGTACACTTGGGCTGAAAAATTGTATGCTTTACTTTGAAGGCATATACGGAAATGTTAAGTAAATGCAAATTTCATGCGGAACATTTTTGAATGTTTGACGGGAAATTATTCAACTTGAATATTCAAGATTCTTTTAGAAGAGGAAATTTTTCGTTGTCTTTATTGTATTATATCTAATTCCGACATTGCAATACCGCTAACCAAGTTGTAAACTTTTAACAAATAACGAGAATCTCTAAGCAAGATAAAACAACGTTTATTTCTCCTTTGCCTTAAAATCAGATTATAACTAAGAGATTCATGAATTATTCCACCGTATTAAACATAATATACATTTTTTACATTAGTTGCAAGAAATGAGAAAAGCCTCGTATTCTTTTGTAAAATTTTGTCCCTATTGTTTTAAAATCGCGTAAATTACTCTATTGGGCAAGTAAAGAAATAATTATTTTTTTAAAATGATAAAGTATTTTGTGTAATTAAAATTTTATTATTTCTTTTTATCTTGTAAGGAATATATAAACTAGAAATATTAATCCTGGTTTCCAGCTCGATCTGGATAAATTTATATTAGAATGAAATGGTCATTCAAGAAAATTTTCATATTATTATAAGATCTTTCTTGCTTTAATTTGGTCTTTTACACCAATAACTAAAAAATGTCGAGTAAATGCGCAAGCAATCTGCAATGCCAAATTTCACATTTGTTTATTTTCAATTTTTTTTTCACGCTTGTTTATATTCAGTCTATTCTTTAAAGACCAAATGTGCACAGTTATACAAAGATATGAAAACAAATTTATTGTAAGATCTTGTGGTACCAATAAATTTAATTCAAAACTAATTAATCTTCTTTAATTTCAATGTATCTTCACATAAGAACCATCTCCTCCGACCTACTCTGCAAATGAAGAAGTGATTAAATAAAAACTGGTGGTAGATTTAATCTAAATTTATTTACAACGCCTGTTTCTTTGTTACATTTCCAATTTCATACTGACCGATTAATATGATAAATACAATTTTCGATTTTCGTAGCTTCACAAATTATATCAAGAGTTTTCAATGCTTACATGATTTCTGAGGATTATCTTTATATATAATGCATTTGTATATAATATATTTTTTCGTTTCTAGATCATTTTACTAATCATGAATCTAGAACACGGTCGTGCAATAAAATAGCTTTTTTTAAATATATATATATATATAGAAAGATCAAACAGTTTGAAATTTTCGAACTCGTAGCGTTATACAATTTTTGACAAAACAATAGCTGTGCAGTTTCATCGTTATTCTTACTAACTCTGTGTCTTGATAAATACAAGAGATCGTCAACACAAAATAGACAGACTATATACTTAACAACGGAGCAAACAAAATGTATCTCATTTACAAATATTTTCCTATATAAAATCATATAATCAATTAAAATGAACTTTGTGTATGGTGTAACAATATTAATAAAATGTGGACAAACGATTTTCGATACAAATATGGATACACGTGAAGTCTCTTCATTTATACTGGTTGTCTTCACACTATACCAAAAACCAGGTAGTCTTTTATCGATAAACCCATTTTCCTTTACAATAGCCGGCTATTTGATTCTCATCTGCTGCAGTAATTATGTATCTCTAACTGTTATCACAAATTTTAATAAAAATATATCCACTACTTATTATTGAAGTCGTACTACTGAAAAATTTGACAATTCGCATATACACTGTACGTTTTTCTAGTTAGTTTTGCACGAAAAAATATATGTAGGAATTGATTATCATAGTTTCCAAGTTAGTTCACTACTATAACTGTTTTTGTCACTATAATATAAAAAACTCGAAGATGAACCTTTGGGTATATATATAAGCGACTTTCAACAAGTGATTAAATGCATTGCAGCTAAAAATGCGTTCACCAAGAGATTATCGGAGTGTGTCCATATCTGCTTCTTGATCAGTAATCGTCTTTACTGGAGGCACAATACGGCTACTGCACACTCCAAAAAACACAACAGACAAAACATGTATATAACAATGATTCGTAATAATCATACATTCAATTTAGAAGACTCGACCAGGTATAACCATGAGATAAATCAAGACGGCTCGTGTCCACTCCTTGTCGTCGTAAACGGCACTTGTCGATGCGGACTGATAACGACGTGCATATATATATATATATATATATATATCCGATTTTCCGGGGAAGTGAATCGAATTGCAGTGTTGACTTATTGACGCAATGCTGAATCGTAACACTTTGGAGGCCGCAGTCGATTCTTAACAAGCGTTTTATCGTTATGTACATTTTTAAGATAGCATGTACAGAGTTTCGGTGGATTTCAAGTAGCTGGGTATATTTTAAATTTTAAATTAAACAGGTGCAAGCTTTCGGATTCTTTTATTCTAGCTATTGACTGAACGATATAGACTTGTCTAATACAGTTGATTTTTTGTTGACTAATACAACAGTTTAACAAAGCAAACACGCTACTGTGAAAATTGTACAGTTATATAAAAACGTTTTAGTATTATTATCATTATTATTATTATTATTACAAGTAATGAACGTTTTGTTTCCTATTATGTTTTCACTCGAATGCAGTATTTTACGATGACACAGCACTGTATTGAGCACTCGATCGCAATATTTCAAGTATATATTTTATTAAAGGTATTCGAGTTTCAAAAAAAAAAAACATCTCAGAATCACGATCGTAAATTTTTAGAAAGAAAAGCTTACTAGTGTAAACGTACAAAAGAGTTTTGTAACATTCTTTATTGAATCAAGCAGTGTATACGTTTGCGTACGTGTTAAAAACGTTTTATTGGAAAGACGAGGGTTCTACCCTCTTAAATGTATTACGAACACAGTGATCATCATGGATCTTAACGAAACGCAAAAATGAATGGCTCTCAATACATTAAGGTCGGAATTAGTCTCAATTTGTTTTTTTCATATGAATTTGTAATATGGAATATGTGTAATATAATATAGATGTATATTGTTTGTATGCATACATCATCGACATTAAATTATCAACAGAATTATACACTATTATGCCTAATAAAGTACTTATTTCTTTATCGTTTATTCCATACTTGGTCGACGCTGCCAGCAACGACCAATAAAAATAGTTGTAGCCAAGTCGGTACATCGTTTATGTTGCCAGGAATAGCTATTTTATCTGGAATTGCAAGAAGAGTCTGGATGTATCATTCTCCCGTGGTTTAATCTAAGAATGGCACCTTAGGCATTTACTGTCGCTCTTTCCCTCTCTACTTGTTTTACTGCTGTTCACATCTGCGATTTTTTTCTGGTTATAATATATAGAATAGGTATCGTCATCATTGAATTTTGGTTCGATTTTGCACGTCGATTGTCAGTAGGGGATAATTCTTAACATTTTTGTTAACACCACACTGTCCTTCCTCTAACGCAACATCGGTTACACATGGGTTTTGAGCACAAAACGCAGATTCAAAATCAAAGCTACACATCAACACGAAAGCAAATTAGATCGAAAATTATATCGACATCAATTTCAACATTTAGATTTTCAAGACCCTGAGATATTTTATATTTATTAGTCAACAAACTAAACGAGTCGTCATTGCATTTCATCTGCTGCTTCTGTCGCAAATTTACTAGAGACAAGAATCCATACGTTGGAAATCGCGTTCGATGCCAAGGTGTTACAATCTATCCGTTATCTATAGGGAATCGAAGAAACGTATTTCGATCTATATATTATTATTGTAGGTAATAATTCCCTTCACGTTATGTTTGGTCGGTCTACGTATAGCACTTCGTCGTCGTCTCCTCGAAACAGTATAGTTGCATTCCATAATCTAGCAGTTACGTGGACGAATGTTCGACGGCGTCCAACGACACGCGGCGTTGTATCTCCCAGGTTCCCTTATAGTTGGATTTTGGTATCTAGCTCGGCGACTACCACTTGTTCAGTCCAGCGCCGCCGCTCATGTCGGGATTCACGAACGGATTTGTTGACGCTACACGTTGTGAATTAAAGGCCGCTTTAGTTGACATCGATTTCTTTTTCACGCAGCTTTGAAACATGCTTGTACTATTTACGCATATACATGTATGTACATTCAAAAAACGGCAAAATACACAACTCACGCAAAAATAAAGGTTTGTAATGATAAACGGTCGAAATAAATAAAACAACGAAAAGTATAGAGGTGCAAATCATTTTGTTTAATTTGAGCAAGCAATAATTTACATGATGCAAAATATGTATGAACAATTAAAAGTATGACGGGTAACAAAATTGATTGAATTATTAAATTAAAATGTCGAACGCCTTACAAAAAAAAAAAAAAAAAAAAAACAATGATTCCAAACGTTCTGAGGGCAGTGTATCTATGTATACGAAAGTTTCAACATCAAGCGTTTCTAAAAAGCCGTATTTTTATGTTGACGGCAACATAATAAACTTCTTTTTTTTATTAACTGATTTTCTCAACGCGTTTTTATAAAAATACTACCGTACCTAGGAATAGACTAACATTAAGTATACAATAAGACTCACAGTGGAAAACAAATTTGCTCAAAAGTCTTGCCGGAACGTCTAATATATGAATGTGTACCTCACAAAAATACGGCAAATCCGATTACTCTTGATAATCACGAATTCCATACAATTACTGACTAAGTATATGTATGCCATCATTCGTTGGTGATTTGATCTAGTAACTATGCTCACTGACTCATTTATGCTCACAGTAATCACAATAAAAGAATGAAAAATACTCTTCGCAAGGTCTCGTCAATCTAAAGTAGTATACACACAAGTCATCTCGGGTAATACCGCCGAAAGACTATTATTCTCTTCGGAACAACATCCTGAATAGACACACCCGATATCAACGAGATATTGAAAAAATATAGAAGCTTATAAAACTATGGGCAATAAGGAGGTCGACGAAAGCTTCCGTCGCCTTAATGGAAAACATGCGGGTCAAGTCCACGGTAATACATAGATTTGTCGGTGCATCATCGAACTCAATAAATTAATTAATTAATCTATACCTCAAAGTTACGTGTCGCTTGTTGGGATTCTCACGGTAATTGCAGGTATGATAAGTAGCATCGTTAAATTAATTACAAAAAAAAAAAAAAAAAAATAAAGAAAAGTTTTAAAACGTCATTCCTGTATATACGCTGGTATGCGCGGCATACGAAAAGAAAGCCTTAGTAGCTCTCGGTATAGGCACACCGGAGTGGAGAAAATCCGATAAGCTCGTCTCAATGGAGCTTCGGATGGGCTTTAGGCACGTTTCGCTCTTTCTGATTCGTTCAATTACCGCACGTTTGGTTCCTCTATCCCTTCCCCTCTGCAGTCTTGTCACGCTAAATTTAGCCCCGGAATACATTGTTCACTTGGTCGTGTATATTTACGCCACGTCGATTTTGGTATGCAAGGTATACACAATCGTATACGAAAGAATGTGTGCTGATAGTATATGGTATAATTAGCATGCGGACAATCAAGATTTACATGCGTGCTACGGTGTCTTTTTTGGATAGTTATTTAAAAAAACAAAAAGAGAAACATAATGATGTACAAGTATGCAGACTGACTACCGCGTCGTCAAATGGAGACTAACCATCTTGGGATGAAGAGAAGCGCTGGAGAGATTTGAAAAAGCAGAGCTTGCAAATTTTTTTCCAATATTTCTTCGTATTTTTAAAAAAGAAAATTCTACCGGATCCTCCAGCCTTTCTCTCCACCTTGTTATGAACTAGACCTAATATCCTAGTCTCAACAGCAAACAACAACGATGGCGCGTCGCACTCTTTTTTTGTGTGGAGGCAAAAGCACGATGAGCATACAGGCAGCTCAAGAGCTAGAAATACCAGGGGTGTAGACGACGCGTTCTCGGCCGCTGTTGAGGGTCGTGTTCTCGTCAGCCTGGGGCTGGGGCTGGGCCATCGGTGGGGCCGGCATCGCGAATGTCAGCGGCTGGCTCGACGGCTGGGATGCGCCGCTCTGCGGCTGGGACGTCACCGCTGGCTCCAGGTCACTCTCCAGGTCCCCCTCCTCCTCCTGTTATTATACACAAACAATTAAAATCAAACATCGATTTAGTCTCGGTCAAGATAGCTCGATCTTTTGTAAATTTTTCGTAAATATAGTAGTCGTATAGTTGTGATTTGCGGACGAGACGATTGCTGTTGTTAGATGGCATACAGATTTACATAGTTTAAAGACCGACTTGGCTGCTGATCCTCGGAGTATATTCGAGGCAATGTTTACGTATACAGTTCACACACACACAGACTGGTACGATGAGGATAGATTGGTATACACAGGTGGACAGAGAGAAAGGTGTTCTAATGCGTCACGCGGAAAAGAAAACGTGCGAGTTTTAAGAAAAGAGAGAGATATAGCCAGAGCGAAAGTTCGCGTTCTTACGTGCGCTAGCGATCGGCTCGACGACGCGTCATATTTAGGGCTATGAGCCGCCCACGTAAGCATGCGCTGATTTCCACACTGAAATTATACATGTTAGAGTGTCACTAGTCCACAAAGTCACCATCGTCGAAAGGGGATGTTAGTATAGAGGCCAAGCGTTTTCGGATTCTTTGTTTACCTTGGAAGGGACGGGGGAAAGAGAGAGAGAGAGAGAGAGAGAGAGAGAGAGAGAGAGAGAGAGAGAGAGAGTAGGGAGTAAGAGAACGGTGGACGGCAATCGATACTGAAACTTACCTAAGCTCGGTACTTTGCGCTTAATTGATTTTCTATAAAGTTTGCGTTTTTTCTTAATAAATTGTCGGTTATATAAAAAATAAGTTGAAGTGCATAGAGAGAACAAGATTTTACTCGTCAGACTGGAAGATATTTTCCTTCAAACAAGCATAGAGTTATATCTTACATAAGGAAAGCGTGAAATAATATACGTGAGATAGAAGGACGTCGGGTCGAAAGAGATACACAATAAAAGGAGAGGATATAGGTATGCGTGCAAGTGATGTATAAATTAATAGAAGCGCAAACGGGATGCATATTATAAAAACTTACGAACACTTTGCGGTTGACTTGATATTACGTCGCCCTCTGGATTATTCCGGTCCCGCTATAATACAACAACAACATAAACAAAACTGCTAGTCTATATGCATTTCATCAGATGTCTCGGGCGCGGCATGCTTGGCAATGAAGATGTTCCCGCGTGCATTATTTCCTTTTATTTTCTCTCTATTTATTGTTCTCTAGTGCTGGATGTATTCTCTGATTTTCTTTTCGTTCAGTGATGTAATAAATGAGTGAAATCAAATTCGCAATACAATATTGTGAATCGAAATAATAATAATAATAACGATGATTGCGTGTGATTAAATATCTCGGTGCCTCGGTGATAATGCTTGATAAAGACTCGATGACTCAGTGCCAAGAATGCATTGCCAGAATAATAAATTACATCGGAGGTGATATAAAAAATGTCAATTTCACTCGACACTATACCTTCATCCAGACCGTTAAAATCCGTCAATCGTCGAACGTAAAATTCTTTGTAATTTACGACTTTCTACGCATGTATACGATAATCAACTCTCTTCAGGATTAACCATCTAGATGAATCTATCGATTAATTGCCAAGATTCATTGATAAATGCTCTTATCTACATTACTGAAACTAGACGTCGCTTGTATTAGGCAGGAAAGTCCGACGGTTGTTGAAAAAGAGGAAAAAAGCTCAAATCGAACATTCCTACGTGATAAGGCGACGACACTCGCAAATGTTTGGTCGCTGAGGCACGAAGCGAATCGCAAATTGTTGATAAAATTGATCTGGAGCACGCACAATAAAGACTGACGCTTAACTCAGCTTCCGACGCTGATGGAAGTTTCGTGTGTAATTTTGTTATTGTTGTGACGTGGCCACGGGTGTACAACAGTTAGTACAGCGTTAGTCGACACTAAACATTAACGCGATTGCTCGTACGTTTTCGACACGAGCGATTTTTTTTTAATTAGCGGCGAAATTTTAAGTCCGCTTGGAGAAAAAACATCGAAATGGGCTAGCGTGACGTATGAAAATATATGTTTAATGGTGTGACACGAAACGACATGTAGAGTATGAAGGACGTACAAAAAAGAGAAAAAACGATCGATATGATTCGTGACTCTATATATACCGTGCTGCTTTGCGCCGCTTAACAGCCAGCAGACTGCTGAATAATTAGGATTTTAGAAAAAAAAGAGAACAGAAAAATATACATTAGTAGTTCATGTTGGCTAAATGGCTGAAATACATGTTAGTTAAAAAAATGACAATAATGTGGCGAAAAATAATAATTCAAACGAAATGATAAACATGAATGATAAGAACTTAATACATTGACGATTTAAATGATTGCTAACGAGATGTAACAAAATGAAGACTGGCAATACACATGTTTGACGGATAACACAATCATGCAATGGCTTTTGTCTTCAAAATACTGCACAGGTGACGGTGATCGAAGAACAGCGCCCAGCGGAGTACTCACCGAGTCCGAAAGATTTTGAAGGACTACCTGAGCATGGACTGAATTAGACTTTTTGGCCTTGAAAAGACTTGCTGTTACAAGTTTTTAGTGAAAAAAAATAAATAAAACTGCAACTTCACTTTGTTGGGCTTGCTGTGAAATATAAGCTTGCACAGATTTTTTAGTGCCTTACATCTGCAAGACATGAAGGCTGCATCTCCAGATACAAGAAGTAGTAGAAACAAGTGTCAGTCAAGGCATGCAAGTCGGTATTTTCGATTAAAGGGTGAACGTGAGAATCTGTGTTGTGATGTGGATTTGTCAAAAAAGTTCAATCAAAACTGAATCATTTTTTGGAGCTTTGCATGCCTACTTTCAAGCATTTATTGATGCTACAGTTTCGATGACAAAGGATGATACTATATTTATGTTTAAAATTGTTGCTATTGCTATTCCGGCACGATTTGAATATACGCCTCTGAAAAGAATCGAACAGCATGCACAGCCAGCAAAAACGATCGTCAAAAGCATTATTTATGGTATACATACGGATTTTCGCCATTATCGACTTACAATCGATAATTTTTTCCTGTGAATTCAATTTACACAAGAAAGAAGCAACATGACACTAAGAAAACATGGCATCACGTGCATACGTAAGTCTTCCTATACGAGCAGTAGATTATGTGTCAGGTCTTGTTTGAAGAAAAAATTCTGCATCGATCAACCTAGCAAAGGATACAACATAGCTTGTATGCAGAATAAGTCTAAAGAATAGATACCGCTAAGCTATGATCATCATATTGCACTGGTGTTTGTGATTCATGAGCTCAGTATCTATTGCCTTAAATTTATTTCATCTATTTCAAGTCCAACGAATACAAAAAGGGCTGCTCTACGAAATAATAAGTATTTGTAGTGCAAAATTAAAAAAAGTCAAATACACTGTGCCATCAGCTACCAAATAAAACAAGCTCATAAATTAGTAAAAAATAAAATCCGTTTTGTAAAATAAAAAAAAACCACGTCATTGACGAAGCTGTTAAAAAATAGTCAAGTATTAAATTTCGAGTATAATTTTATAATAAAGTGTGTGCAAACCTGTAGATTGTGATATGCCCCACTATCTTCTGGAGGTGTTGGTTTACATTTGCCACAGCAGAAGTTGCAGCAGCAGCAGAAACAGCAGCAACAGTAGCATCCAGTGATGATACCACAGAATAAGAAGAACATCTAGAATTTAAAAAGTAACATGTTACACCTGTGCATAAAGTTGAGGTTAAGAGTTTTTAGAAGTCCTTATTCCATACCTTTGTCCATTTGGAAGTAATGACAAAGTATGCATTGACATTCTCCTCTCCAAACTGTTCCGCAACATAGAGCCCAAGAGAGCCATAGTTATCGTATATATTACGCTTAGTCAAATCTGTCAATATTATTCTTGCCCTATTGATTTCCTTGAACTGAAAAGACAAGACGCGTCAGATCCAATCTAGTTACAAAAGAAATCCTGCACCAGCATTTAAAATGTACCTTCTCAGCTGCTTCTGGATTATTGGGATTCTTGTCCGGATGATACTTGAGAGCAAGTTTTCTATAAGTTTTCTTGATGTCATCAGGAGTGGCAGTTTTTGGAATCTCTAAGATGGCATAGAGGGAATCCCCGGAGGTTCTGTGGAAAATACGCAACTTTGTAATTTGCTTGCAAATATTCATGGATACAAGATTTTTTCATGTACAAGCGATCAGTGAGTCAGTTGTGTAGATAAGAAAGCGACAACGAATTTTTATCTAAAATCGGCTCTGCGAAAGCGCAAGTTCCCCTGACGGACTACCTCTCCCCAAGCTATATAGTGGCAATTAAATCAAAACCAATAATTCAATCAGCAGACAGACATTCCGACGAGGGAAAACTGCAGCTCTTATAACGCAGCGAATCCCAAGTGTCCGTTGACTCATCTCTCCCGGCATAAATTACAACACCCCACTCGAGGCCCCTGCGCCTCCTTCGAGTGACACTCATCGCAATCGCGGCGGGTCAACACATGGTGTCCGATCGGAAAATTCGCGCACCCACGCATACCGTGGCTGCACGTCAGAAAATGGACGATGCGTACGATGACAGCAGCTGCCGCCGCCTGGCAAAAATGTCCCGCCTAAAAACGAGCGTCAGTCCGCATATCCGCGAAAGGGCGCGCGCTCAACGATCCTCTCGGGCGGAGTCTCGCGAGACGAACTCCTCGCATGTCTAACCTCGCGGGAGCTGGGAAACCGGAGGAGGCCATCAGTCAAGGTCACGGATACTCACGACAATTTTCTCCTGTCCATTCTGCCGCCAGACTCTTGTGGCTGCTGCTGTTGTCGAGGATCCGTCGCGGGGTTGGTCGTAGCTCTCGCTCCTCCCCGGGACAGTTGGTCGGCGGACTGCGTCTTGGGGCTGTGTCTTCGACTTCAGGGGGGACTAAACACTCGACGTTGCTCGTCGTCTACGCGGACATGTCGCGCGCTTCGCTTGTACGTACTCTCTCTCTCTCTCTCTGCGTCTCTCTCGGGAGCACCTGCACCTAGACTGTTCGTGTATGCTAGGTACGTGGGCCGTTCGAGACTCGGAGGAGACGAGGGCCACGATGAGTTTTACACACGCAGCAGGCGGACACTGCACAGCTCGGCGACGACCACCGCCAAACGCGGCCCATTCAATATTTTAGTCCCGTAGTGGAACGCGAGCGGCGCTGCTTTACAGGGGGAAATCAAAATCAATGCCCGCGCGAATTTGAGTCGCGGGTGATTGATTGCGCGCCGGACTATACTGCTGCAGTCTCCGCAGAGGTGATGTTCGAAAACTCGATCGCAATATATGGAAGCTGATTGCTAAAGTTTTCGAAGTGAATTGCGACTCGAGGTTAAAATTTTTATATACACAATTTATTTCTATTTAATCTACATATTGTGTTATATGCGTACGGTTTATCGAATCACTTTGAAATTTATTACTCATTCGTCGTGCATAAAAAATACTTCGCCTGAGGAAGGCATAAACAGTGAGAGCATGGAATTTTTAGTATTTACAAATTTATTCACTTGCTTATATATACATTATTATGCAGCTCGAATTTAGACGCCGAATCTGAACAAATAAAGAAGAAAAGTTCGCTCATAGTTGCGTGAAGAAATATATCATACGTCCGCCGATTGTTGATCTGACAAAACGTCGACGCATTTATAAAAAGTGTAATAAAATGTAAATAAGAAACAGGAATTACATAATAAGTTCGTTTTCTTACATGACAACTTGAAACGGATACAATTATTATGTTTTGTTTGTTACTCTATATGTAAAGATTATATGTGTTCGGAAGTTGGAATAATGAAGAATCGTCTTTGCAAGAAGTAACGTTACGTGATTTAAACAATCTCTTCTTCATCATTAAGTAACAGTATACAATATTCTTTTTTCCAACAATTTTCGATAACAGCATAATAACTAGATTAATTTAACATTAGAATAACGAATACGAGAAATTCTTAAGCAACTGTACAAAATTAACCGTCAAATCACAGTGAGCCAAGAAATCGGCTGCATACATATTTTCGTCGTATAAAAAATGCAGTACTTAATCTTACAAAACGACGTTCGGTTATAAAAATAATTATTTTAGAAGTAATATAGTTTAACAAATTAGGTCCAACAAAAATTTTACAAATCATTGATTGACCGGATTTCTTGTCACGCTGTAAAACACCCCAATCATCTCGTTATTGTTACAAATCAATCTTACATTAAAATACCTCCTTTTCCTTAATTTACATAAATATATGTTATTCAGATCGTATTCAAGTAATTTCAACTACTTGAGACTAATATATCGGTCGTTTCCAGATAGTTTTCTGATTTTATCTATGCGTATTAATGATTATACAACAATATTTCTGCAAGTCTTTGGCAAATTAAAGCTTTTCGCAGAAAAAGGTAAGACTTTATTGTTTTGTACATTATTCTCTTTAACGATCGTACTCGCATTAACAAACGTAGCTCATTCGTCAAACCTTCTACTCTTCTATTACTACCAAATTTTTAGGCTGTTTTACTATTTTACTATACATAATATATCTATTCATAATTCAAAAAAACATCGAAAAGCTGTACACCACTGATTATTTAAAGAGAAAATAAAAGTTTAGAATCGACATTTACTAGAAAAATTACTTTTACATGGCATATCATAAAAAGTTGATCAATCAAGTTATCAAGTTGCTTTAATCTAGTCTCTATTCATACAATTTTTCATCTAGATAACGAAATTCAGATTCTAAGCCAAACTCGTTAATTCACCCTGTTTTTATAAATCAATTTTCAGTATCATTTCCGTTTATAGTTCGAGCAAGGTTTCGTATGTATATCTCATTGCACTCACCCTTTTTATATATTAGGTCTCTCTCTAGTCATACAAACGCGCTTATACTGTAATGGTAAACGTATACGGCGTTGTTTTTATATGAAGCAAATGTCAAGAACAAAAAATTTTCCGTTTAAACTCTATCATTAGAAAAAGTTGTTAAATCGAATAAACGCATTTAAACGTGTCCCCCGATTACTCGAGAGCTGTAAAACACACAAGAATTTTTTTACTATAACAATGATTATGAACATATAAATTTGCTGTATAAAATTGCGTAAAACTTTTTTGATTTTAGAATAAATGTGCTAAAGTATCAAAAACATTGTAGTTTATAAATCTAAGATACACGTTCATCAATTAACCAGCAATAAAGAAATAAAGACCCAAGCACTCTAGTTTTCAGTCTCTAGTACATAAAATACTAGTTCTAGTACAATTTGTGTATCCTCACAGCCTTGTACAGCTTTTTGTAAAACTTGTACAAGTTCGTTATCTAAACTATTCATATAAATAGGTGGTAAACGTGTTCCCTCGCTTCCTGCCTCGTATCCAACCTATCGAAACAATTTATTTTAGACGTAAATTTTAAACTCATCTCGATTGAAAGTTGATCTAGTTTTTCTATACTTACGTTGTCGGGTTGAATAGTTGCTCTCACAGCAATTTTCACAAGTCCCGCGTTCGCCAATAAATCCAATAGTTTGACAAGCGCTGTACAGGTCGCTCTAGCTATACTCTCCGAGAGTTTATTTATATCCACAGGATAGTGCATCCCGAATGGTTGATCGTCGTCCGACTAGAATATTGCATTTCATATTAATAACGATTCTTCCTAAGTATGTTGCTTATAAGAGTTTCAAATTACCTTTATTATAAATACTTCTGTCCAACGTATAAACCTGCTTGTTCCCACATAATTAATTCCGTTGTGCACTCTTATGGATGGGATTCCGTCCATAGGCTTGCTGTCGATGGGGCTTTTTACACTGAAAACGATAAATTGTTGTAGGCGCAAGCTAGGCTTGAAAAAGAAATTAGTAAATATTTTCAACGTACCCAAGATTAAATTGAGTATCTTTTTCCACCCATTTAATATTCACAATTTCATCAGGTTCGGGAGCACCTTGTTTGCCACAGCCAATAGTAAAATCTTGCATATTCTTAAGCGCAGCTTTTAAGGCTTCCATTTTTTCCGGCATTATTTGAACCATCAAGCCGTCCTCTACTATGCTAGATTTCGCAGAAAGACCCATTGACGACTTGAGCGCACCATTTATGACAATGAAACTTGCACCAGTTACTGTGTGAGAAACAAAAATTCATTACAAGAAAGTTTTGGAAATCGTTTAAACACAAGAAAATCGATGGCTTTATGCAATACCTTTTCTAGGTTTATTCTGTATATTTATAGCCTGAGTTTGATAACCGCTGTCTTCCTCGTTATTCACAGCAACTTGTATGCACACTAGGTGAGAATCGGCCTGAATACTAAAGTTAGACGCGAAAGCAAGTACGTGATCGTTGGAATTGTTCAGTCCCTTGATCACCTGGTTGTATCGATTTTTCGGAAATCGAACGTTCGTAGTATTGCCTTCCATGTGAATCGTCATTCCCTGAACTTTGGGTAAAGTATAAGCAAAGTTACGGAAATCCGCTAGAACTTTCATGATCGTGTGGCCAATTTCCAAGTACACAGAATTTCGCAAGCGGACGGATACCAACGGACATGGATAATACCGATATTCAGCACCTAAACGCAACACCAGACGTAGCGGAAATACTTTGGCCCAAGGAGTTTCCCACCTGCGCAATGATATTACATTTATCAAATAATCTAATAATGAGACATTAAATTACGCACACATTGATATTCGTGTATTGTTTATACCTGTGGACTAGGAGCCCGACGAGGAAGGGGGCTGGAGGAACGATAACTTTCTGTAAGCACTGAAGTGTCTGTCTTATAAAAAGAAATCCTACGTGTTCCCGAGATCCAAGCAAGTTTCCCTCTTGATGTATGGACATTCCATACTCGGGTATTGTGTTTCCTGCAATGTTTTAATATTTGTAAATAATTGTATTTATTCTATTTAGAATCGAACTTGCTTATATTGCAAACGATCGATAGTACGCATGATTTACCTTTAGCAGCTTCGTGGTAAATCAGATTAATATGTAAAAGCAGATCTTTCGGCACTTGGGTCTCGTCTGGCAAAGTTTCGACTAGGAAAACTATTTCGTCTTGACCAACACAAGCCAAGCCTTTCGAAGTCACATTCCAGCATATTCTATTAACGCAGCAATTCACTGGAAAATCATAATGACGTTCAAGTGTGTAATTCAAAAAGTTCAAGTCATGAAATCCCCACAAGTCAACTTACAATTTATTATTTTTACAAGAGCGAAGAGATTACGTTGAATGGCAAACATAACTGGAGGTTCGCATTCATTTTTCAGCGATGCGCAGAGACTCACAGGGTCGGTGACTTGGTGATAAGTGATCTCTGAAAAAGTAGAATAACTTGAGCGACCGATGACAATAGATCGACAACGAAACAAACAATATTAAAGTTATACTGACGTCCTTTATGTATCGTCACCGTGGGAGGCAGAGCTGCCGGGTCCTGAGGAATATAGCTATTAGTTTTCGCGTCGATCGGTGGACAATTTTGCTTCTTGCTCGAGGACGACGCCACGTAACCCGCTCCGATCGTTCTCCTGGGCACCGGGTTTCTCGCGGCAGCGGATGGTCCTTTCCAATCCCATGAGGTGTCGAGCTCTGTCAGGTCACAGCCAGGCCTTATTCCTGTGTTTTTATTTAAGATGCGTGTGAAAACAAAACAAACGGGAATGGAGCGGGGCTCGAGGCGTTCGTGAAGCGCATCGAGGGGCCGAAATAAAAAAGAGTCAAAATCTTGTGTGTATTACAGGAAGATTAATTGAAAATCAAAAGCAACTGAAAATAGAACGAGTTAGAGTGTGCGTGTCGTGTGTACGTATGATGCTTTGTTCATAGCTCACAAACATTCGTACATAAGAATAGAAATAATAATGCAGAGCAAAGAAAGATAGATCGTATAGCAATTGAAAATGTATAGAAAAAATACGTGACGTGATTCGATCAGAGACTCACCGTCACTGAACATTACGGACTTGGGTCCCTCAGATCGCTGCTTCGAACTTCCCTCGCGTTTGAGCACGCCGACTGGTACCATGACTGTAGGAGGTGCAGGTGGCAAACCACCTGCCAACTGTTCCAAAGGTGGGATTTTTGAACAGTACTCCATTGGATTATTTGGATTAGGCGGTCTCCCCTATAACCATTTGTCGAATACTCCAGAACTCTGACGCTTCTTTCTTTTTTTTGCATTTGTTTATACTTGGGGCGGGTTAATTTTGAGATATATTATTGGATTTCAGGATATCTTACCATGCACGTTTCTTTTTTCAATTACCAATACATTGTCAAGCTGTTTGTTTACCCAATCCAATACTAGATTTGCAAAATTCGACTCTAAATTTTGTTCTCAGTTCGAAATTTTGAATATCGAACCGTTATCAGAGGTTATTGTTATTTAATCATGCAAGGTATCATCTATTTTCCAAATAATTGTTTAATTTTTTTTCCAATTTAATCTTTGGGTACTAATCGGGTTTAGTTATTCATGCTCAAATCATTAGCACTGTGAGATATGAGGTATTCAACAAACTTGTTACAGGTATATAATTTAGCATTCACTATGTTCACTAGTTATAAAGCAAGAGTGCAGTTTGCAGTAAAATCTGCAATTTCAAGTGTTGTTTGGTGCAATAATCAACGCGGCAAAATTTACCTGAGGAGAGTTGATTCCGGTGCTGTTCATAGTTGAGAATCCGGCATAGTCTCCTGATCCAGTGTCACTTTCAGCTGTAATTCGTTATTGATTTTAATTTCATGTGGCAAGATTAAATATATACTACTGAAGTGAGAAAGCACAATACGTTTTGTCAGAACTTGATGGCATGGAATGCACACTCTAGAATCGATAGTCTTCTGGTATTCTAGCCTCAACTTGTTGCTGCAGCACTTGTTACAGAAAACCTTAAAAAGAGAAAATCATCAAGAAATGAAATATATACCCGCAAGAAATTAAATCCTGTAGCTTACCTTGCCGCATGCTCTGCAGTGATGCCTTCTCTTGACAACCGTGAATTTCATATCGCACAGCATGCAATTTGGCGCGTCACTATCTGGTACCCAGAACGGTGGCTGCTTTCCTAATACAGTACCAGACTCCATTGAAGAATTTTCTGATACATCCGGGGATGGAACTCGACCGCTGTCTTTATCACCCTCAACATCCGACGTTTCTCGATTGCAACAAGCTCCTAACGTATAAAATAATTAGTACCAAGTTGATAAAACGAATTGCATTTTACTATGAACCCGAAATTTGTTTACCTGCAGAAGAATCTGACATATTTACTGTTGACACGACATTCAACGTTTGAGGTCTGGATGGTCTATTGGGATCATCATCACTGCTTTCATCAAGCTCTGAATTACTGTTTTCTGTGTGCTTGACTATATTATGTGATTGTGAAGGAATAGGTCTGCCACCTAGTTTATCATTAACATCTACATTCCTAGTCACTGAAAATCTTGAAATAGTTTCTGTGTTCCTAACTGGTGTTCTGGTATTTGCCAATTTATTATCATCCGAGGTGATGATGATATTTTGATCATTATTCTGTAAATTTTTAACATCAGTATTATCAAGTTGCTCGGATGTTGTGCTTTCAGTGGAATTAAAATTTTTATTTTCTTCAGCAAGAGCCAGTGTTTTGGCATCTAGGTTATTCTGTTTATCATCTGACTCATTGGTAGTCACATAGTTTCCGTTTTCCTCATCCTTTTCAGTATCCTTATCTTCATTATTGCTCATTTGCTCACTTTGACTAGAAGCTTGTGATGTAGGCTCTGTGTTATCTGAACTTTTTCTCACTTTTTCATTTGTCTTTTTACTTTTCTTTACTTTACTTTCATCATCTGCTTTCACCTGATTCAGACTAATTCTAGCTGTTTCAGGCTTTTTTGGACAAGAGAACTCGCTTGATATTTCTCCACTGCTACTGCTGCTGCTAGTTCCAATGTTATAGTCAATTACAGGGAATTTTTTGGCTTTTTCTGCAAGATCTTGTTGAGGAACTTGAGGCAGTTCGCCTATTGTGACTGCTTCAAATATTGGAGCTTCATTAGCATCTTCATCATCTTGTTGTTGAATTGGTAATGAACTAGTTTTTAAATTTTCTCTAGTATTGTCAACAGCAATATTTTCGTATACTGCTGCAGCTCTTTCATTCGCCCTTTCCTCTGCTTCAAGATCAGCCAGATACTTGCTTAGCTCTTCTTCAGACATGTCATCAATCTCAGTGAAACCAATGACTGATTTTGGCTCTGGAACTTGAACACTATCCAATTGAACATTCTGGAAAACTGGTTTTATATTGGTGCTTGCAGCACTTGGAATGGGGCAAACATTCTGACTCTCAGATTCTTTCAAATTTAAGTGATCAGCCATTTTTTTGGCTGCAATTTCTAATTCTGTGTTGGTTTCTGGTAAGTTATCCCTATTGCTAATATAAATGCATTCATACACTCCATCCTTATCCTGTGGCACTGAGCTTATGCTTTGGGTTCCAAAACTTACATTTTCATAAGTATGTTCAATCTCAGGGTCTACTTTTCTTTGTTTATTGAGAGGATTATTAAACACCTGTTGAGTCTTTGGAATATCGGTTCCAATGTATACATTTTCATACACATGTTCTGGCTCATCCAGTATACTTTTCACAACTTTATCTGGCTTATCAAAACCTGCGCTTACAGCTTGATTAGTGTCTGTCATTAAATCGGGAAATTTCAAATCTGGTTCTATTCCATTTGTCTTAGTTTCGCTAGATTTATTACATGTGTCTAGCTTGATAGGTAGCAAAATATTCTGATATTTTGGAGGTGCTGCATTGTGATCCTTCTTATCATCCATCATATCTTGCACCTCAGTTGTGAGTAAATCATCTATAGAGCATTTTTCATGCTTTACAAAACTTGACATACAAGAGTCAGTCATATTAACCATTCCTTCGCTTGGTATAGTATTATACATGTTGCTCACCACATTCTCATCGTCTAAACTAAGCAAGCTAACGCTTGGAGCGCTCATGTATTCGTTAAAATTATTAAAAACATTGCCGACGTCAAGCTGCATGTGTGACTGATTCAATTTCTTGTCATAGCTATTGATCAGAACGTGATCGTTTGGCTGTTTCTGGGGCAACTTTTGGGATATGTCATTGTGTATAGTCAAAGCTGATGGCTCAGCCTCTCCCACATTCACGTTCAACTTATGCTGCAGCTTGTCGTCCAACAGGCTATCATGCGTATAAAAATGGTTTATAGAATCTAGATTATCCACCAAGAGTTCGGATTTTCTCAGATTATCCATGTTGCCGGCAGCCAGGTATTCCTGCTCCTTCATAAGATTCATCTCGTTGCCCTTCAAGCCAGAGGGATCCACCATCATGTTCATCATTCCCAGCTCACTGTTCACAGCGGGCATCGGAGGTTGATGATAGACATTCGGGATTCCGTACTGCATGGGCAGCCCCTGCATCGGTTGGTGCATCTGAGAGTGCATCACAGGATGCATGGAAGAATGCATCGCTGGGAGCATGGAAGGGTGCATGGGGGGAGCAGAGGCCGATGGCATTTGCTCCGCTTGGTCTGAAAGTCAAGCCCAGACGCGCAAGCTTATCTAATCTGTACTCAGATGTTTGTAGAGATACAGGTATACGAAAGAAACGGTGACATTGAACTTGCGCTTACCATTGTTGAAGTCGAACTCGTCAAGGACCTTGTCGACGGCGAACTTCTCCATCTTGTAATCGTATGTCATTCAAGCTACTGGGTCCAGGCGATCCTCGCTTGCTGATCAACGGCCGTACTGCTGCAGCAAAGAGCGTGGAATTGTCGTCGAGGGCCGCGGTAGCATTGGGGCCCGGTCAAGTGCATCTGCTGAAGCCTTTGCCGCGGCGCGCCAGTGTCATCGACTCTGTGCAGTAAATACAATAAGTAACTAGTCAGCGTACGTGCAAGCTGCTCTCGTTTTAAACAAAAGCTGCGCCCAAGGCCCAACAAAGGCAAAACAAAAGAGCGCGCGGCGGCTTGCTCTGCGCTGCTGCATCGCCGATCGCCGCGTATTTATACCTCGTGACATCAGCTGTGCGCCGGAGCTCCTGACAGCGGTCGCGGGGCGTAGATCGACGTCGGGATCCTCCTCGTCGTGGGCTGCGCGATAACAGCAGATGTAGTAAGGAGTAACGAGTGCGAGCGTATATATATATATAATATATACGAGAGACACGACACGGTACAACACCACACAGCTCTACAGGGGGGTCGTGGCTCCGGACGTCATCGGGAGGAAGCTTCGCGGACAGTTGACAGTAGCACTAGCACTGCGAATTGCAAAGTTGACTATAATACAGCTGTCTAGGGAGTATCCCTAGGAAATAGTGTCGGCTCCGAATTTAATTCGCTGTTTCATCAGGTTTCATTCGTTCGATAGTCGCTCGCGAAATCACTTGCGCTCGCCTCCAAAATCTACTCGCGAAATCAAAAACATCGGGCTACGCATGCGCACCGCAGGGTGCCTCTGTATAGTCTGTACTCTTGCAGCGGGAGATTTGAATGTAATGACGAAAGTGCCTATATAAGGGCTGAAGGACCAGAGGTCGATCATTGAGGAGAATCCGAAACTGGAAGATCATTTCGTCGTGAAAGAAACTTATAAATTTTACATAAAAAATGTATACAGTTGATTAATGTAGTTTTGTATTATTTTATATGAATAACAAACAAACACAAAGTGACTTTTGGAAGAAAAAAAATTTAATATGTTATACCTGTTAATGTAACCATAGAGCTCGCCTCGAAAATCTCGGGGAGAGTACCATAGTAATGAGTATAAACACAACATATACAATAGCTATAGGCCGGTGCATATGTCAAATTATCGAACGCTCGCGCGTCCTCGAACGAACAATAAAAATTCAGCGGTACGAGAGTCGTCGAAGAAGCTCGTATATCGGACGTAATACTTAAAGTGAAACGTGACATTTTCTCCGGCGGGGCGATTGAACATGTGCACATAGGTCTTGACATTGTCAGAGAGTGTAGTCACTTGAGCGCTCGCGGAGCGATGATTCGCAGCACTGCATAGGATCCGAGGCCGAGAGCCGAAACTGATAATACGCAGCTAAGTATCAGCATAGGTTTACATAATTTAAAAAGCGCTAATTAGGTAGTTGCTATATAGTGTACAGCTCAATTTCTTCGCCCGTCAGCACGAGAGGTCGCTTAAAAGTTCAAGTGTGTCAGATGGTCAAAAATCCTTGTCGCAGATCCGAGAGCGAGTGGAAGTATACTCCTGCCGCTCGACATCGGTGCATATCACGCGATTTATTCGGGACGGCTAGTACTCTCGCCTAAAATGGCGACCTCCTTGCGCGATTCTCGGCTGCTTTGACAGCCGCGCGCTTATAGGTACACCTACACTGTGTGTATACTATACGGGCTCCGAAATCCGACGCTGCACTTGTCAAGGTGTCGCGTAGGCGGCGGGCGAGAGGAGGGAGCGCGCGAAAAATAATAGGCCAAGCCTCGTGTTCTCATCTCGCGTCTCACACACGTATACACGCACGGTTCTCCAGCGTGTCAGGCCGTTTTTGGAAGAGCCTCGCGCGCGTGGATTGTCCGGAGCTCGACGATGCAGCCTTCTCCGCATCAGTGAAAGTTTCGCGACCAGAGACGATCGTTGTTGCTGCTGCTGGAGGTATAAGGTACATACGCGTGTACCTGTACGCGCTGTGATGATGGTGTAGAGATGCCGAGAGGATGACCCGCGGAAGAGGTGCGAGGATCAAGTGATGTGCATATCAGGAAACTGGGATGAGGACTGGTACGCCGGAGATGCTCGACGCAGTGAAAGCAATAGCTCCAAGGACTAGTGGGTTTTCGACCTAAATAATCATGAATCAGAGACAAGCTGGTCGATTGAAATCGCAGAGCACACAAGCAATCATGGCTGAAACCGAACAGTATCCTTTACACAAGTGTATATTCGAGGGGGATGTCAAGGCACTGAGCTCGCTTATTAGGGTTCACGATATCACTGCGAAAGATAAGCAAGGTATTTTCAGTTTGATCCGATTTTTTGCTGCTTTTTTACCACTTGCAATCTTATCTGGTGCTTTTTTTTGCCGCAGGAAACACCCCCTTACATCTAGCTGTCATGCTAGGGAGAAAAGGTAAGAGCGTACGTCAACAAACACAATGAAATAATGAACTAACCATGAACTGACATTATTACAGAATGTGTTCAACTTTTATTGGCTCATGGAGTACCTGTTAAAGTTAAAAATTTAGCTGGATGGAGTCCTTTAGCAGAAGCAATCAGTTACGGTGATAGACAGACCAGTAAGGACATCATAAATAAACCTGCTAATTCATTAACATCCATGCACCAAGGCTCTTTTTTTAAAACGCATTTGTGTTTTTGCAGTATCATCTCTTGTGAGAAAATTGAAGCAACAAGCAAGAGAACAGATGGAGGAAAGAAGACCAAATCTTGTAGCAGCCCTACGACAAATGGGGGATTTTTATATGGAGTTAAAATGGGATTTCCAAAGCTGGGGTAAATTTTGCATCAATAAACTAATCAGCAATTCAGTGCATGCAGTACGAATTCTTAATTATTTTTTTCTCTTGTGTCACAGTACCACTAGTTTCAAGGATACTCCCATCGGATATTTGCAGGATACATAAAAGTGGGGCATCCATCAGGATGGATACTACTCTTGTAGATTTTAATGATATGAGGTGGGAACGGGGTGATATATCTTTTATTTTTAACGGTGACCAGAAACCTAGCAAGTCTCTGACCGTCCTTGACAATAAAGCCAAACTTTTTCAACGAGTCAGATACGAGGTTTGTATTTATCTTTTATCACGTCTCAATCTTGTTTACTCGCGCGATAAATCATGGGGAATTAATTATGGATTATTTTTCTCACCACAGGAGACAGAGCTGGAAATTGAAGATGAAGTTGACATATTGATGTCCAGTGATATAATGGCAGCGCAAATGTCAACAAAAGGTATTACATTTTCAAGAGCACAGACTGGCTGGATTTTCAAAGAGGACAAAAGAGTGAGTGCAAACTAATTAAAGAATCTCATTTGCTTAAAGAATAATTAATTTATTGAACGTCGTTTTTTTTAAGGAAATGGTTGGCCCGTTTAATGCAGATTTTTACCAAATAAACGGTATGGTGCTTGAAAGTCGAAAAAGGCGAGAACATTTAAGCGAAGAAGATCTCCAAAAAAATAAAGCCATTATGGAGTCTTTGACTAAAGGTTCATCTCAAGGTTTTCAAAATGGAGAGGTATTGAATCTCGTTATTCTGAATATAATCGCGCGTAAATTCATCATGCAAGTTTTAACTCGAAAACTTTGGTTTTCAGCCACCCATGAGAAGAGCATCATTAAATCCACCACCTGATTCTAATATCACGTGGGAGGATTATCTGTCTGCTCCATCTGGCCAATGTCCATTATTAGGTAGAAGTCTAGTGTACAAAGAAAGTAGTAAATCATTCAAAGCTACAGTAGCAATGAGTCCTGATTTTCCTCTGACTGTGGACATGTTGCTCAACGTCTTGGAAGTCATTGCACCTTTCAAGCACTTCAACAAGTTACGGGAATTCGTGTTAATGAAATTACCACCAGGTTTTCCTGTCAAGATAGACATCCCCATTCTTCCGACAGTCACGGCAAAAATTACCTTTCAAGAGTTTGCTTTTAAAAACGACATCAGTCCGGATCTATTTCAAGTGCCGCTAGACTATTTCGAAGACCCAATGAGGTGAGCCATCTTTTTACGTACTTCAATTTATTTACGTCATGAATGAATGTTGTGGATATTTCAAGTCGAAGACGTTCACTGATTAACCAAGTTCAAATGTTAACAAGACAATTGAAAAAAAATCGTTAAATCTAAATAAATTTCAGATGCTATGGAGCATATTTGTCTATGTTGATGGTCCTACACACTATGTCGTCCGTTTAAAGATAAGACTTTCTAAGAAATTTCAAAATTCAATTAACTTTTAAACAATAAACGGATTAACAACTAACCATTTCTATTAATAGTTTTCGCTTGTAATTAAGTTTTTTTAAACTTGAAATTTAGTAGCTATATAAAAAAGAATAAAACTAAATAAAACATCACAAACATGTTGGTATTTTTAACTAAAATTTATTTAATTAAATAATGCGTATAAATTTGAATGAAAATCTAATTGGACTAAATCATTGCGCTTGAACATAGTCATCTTGGATCATCGATCTAATAACAGAAAAAAATAATAATAATAATCAGACCATTAGACTTGTGTAACCATTATTTTGAGCTTCATAACACTAGGTTGCATCTACTAATATTCGCATTTACACTTCCAGATTTCCAGATTTATGACGCTTCGATATCTTAACACTAATCAAGGTCAGTTATTGGACCAGTTTGGGGTTGCTTTCATTGCTGAGGGACGTTTGGCACTCGATTTTTCTCTTGGGATCAATCTCAGCAGCATTTATTTGAGTCACTGTGTAATATTCATTGAGTAATTCATCCTTCATTCACACCTCGTTGTATACTATTGGGCGTTAATCCGTTAACGGATGACGTTAACGGTGACAGCCAGTTATTATTAGAATATCATTATGAATAATGGGTTGTCGTGCTGCTACCACTATGCTGAAAGTTGAAATAAATAAAATTGCACTTTTGTAAAAACATTATTTATCAAGCTCTATCAAAGACTGTCAAGTTTTTTGTGCTCTTTGTCGTGATTAAGAAAAAGATTTTTTTTAAGTAGTAGTAAGACTACGATGACCAATCCAGATTTAATATCGTCCATATTCGAAATCTCGCCAAATATGAAGAGCTTTATTGAAATAAAAAATGAGAGATTTTTTTGAAAAAAAATATATTATTTTTGCTTGGGTTTACTCGTTTGTTAAAGAACTCGTTTTTTTACCTTTACTTCGATTATGGCCAGTTACTTATCTGTTCTAATACTGCTGCCATTAACATTTAATGAATGATTGTAAAAACAAATTGAAATGAATGATGTGTATAATTGAACTTGTTGTTGAAGTTGATTTTCCAAAAGCGAATCGTCTATCGATTAATTACAAAATTATTATGCAAATACTTTTTGATAAGAAGCCACATGAGTAGATTTTGTACAGTTAATACTTGTTATTTATCGAAAAATATGCGTTATTTACATACACAGCATAGTGTGCTTTGTATAACAGTATTTTGTTTTTTTTTTATCCTTAGTATGTCTAGTTTGATGACAAATATTGTATTTAAACTCTAATAGTAGAAAAAAGAAAAATAAGAAAAAAAATGTACGACTAAGTGGAAGACGTTTCGAAATACAATTCAAATTGTATAAACTTGTGACAATTCAAGAAAATATTCGCGAGTCGATTCAATTAGTGAACTATGTGTGAAAATGTTTAACTCTGTGGAATTGAGATATAATATGAATATCTTCGAGTATTAAAAGAAAATAACTCGGTTTTATCAAATTCGATTCAATGTATAATGTGGTCTAGTTGGTACCAGATCGAGCTTTTTTACACTACATTTGACGTTCTAATTTCGCAAGAGTGTAAAAGCAGTGTATCGCTACGTAACGAAATAACAAAAAAAGGATTTTTCCATCACTATTCTATGTTCTCTAACGGAGTAAACAACTAAAATCTAGCATCATAGTAAAGATCTTTAGAAAATATTCAAAAATGAAATTGTGATGGTTCATTGCAAGTAATTTTTATGTATAGAAAATCCATGTTCATTTCTCTCTTCAGAAAGTGATTAAATCGTTGTTTTTGTTCAGTTATACTGATTTATTTTCAAACGTTTTTATTTCCATTGAATTTGCTTTTGTAATACAAGACTGTTGAACGTATACGTATAGTTGATGCAATTCTCGGATGTGCGCAACGTATTTCGTTTACTCGTTCAAAAAGTATATACAACTCGAACTGAAACTTGAAAGGAAAATCATAAATAAATGGGACGAAAATTTGTATTTTTGACAAATCTAGCTTAAAAAGAAAAACATATTTGCCTTATTCGCTGCTGCTATATCTGGGAATTATTTTATCAAATAATAAAAAAAAGCTACTAACTGCAAAGCGACGATATTTTTTCAAATGAACAAAATTCACGTTGTTAATCATATATGCATAATCGTGTCGACTAACTCTCTCGTTTCCCAACTTCCTCCCCCTCAACAAGTATACAAGATTCACACAACACACAAGTATTCTCGCTGCCTTTACAATGACTACTTTAAATTGCATTCATTACTACGGAGAACTTTGCCTTGTTAATGTAGGAGTTTACTAAATATACTTGCCGAGTCAATACACAAGCGTACATAATATTATAATATATATATTGTAATCTCTGAAACTGAATGAAACTCAACAATCAATCCGTACATCAAATGCAGAAGTGTGTTTTTTAAAAATTTTACCGCATTGACCTATGTACAATTCACACAATATATGTATAAAGACCGTATATGAATATTAAACGACAACGTTCTCTATGAAAACTTACCAAAAATCACGCTAAGTACACCTGTACCGGATAATCCAACGCTACCAAATGTTTTAATCTACGCATTTTCCGTAAAAAGATCTGCAGCCTAGAGTATCCGAATCAATCGACTTGTGCATCATCGAAGCATCGTCGTCGCTCGAATGACATACATTCCGGACTGACTGTAATAAAAATAGCTCAAAAGCGAGAAAAAAAACCACACACACGTTGTTTTCAAAGGTCTACTTACTCGTCTCTGTAAAGAAGGCGCCTGTAAAATCTGTGTCTATGGCAATCATCGCGTATGTTACGTAGGTAATAAAACTCTATAACGATTATAACAAAGTATTTTTCAGGGGCCTTCTCGTCTCATCGACCAACATACATACACACAAACACACGTAGTATACACTCGCAGATAATATAGTCTGTACTGTTTAGCGTGTAAGCCTCGGATCAAAAGTCGTAATTGTTAATCTACTGTGTCTCTCTGAATCAAATCGGGCTTTTGTCGTGCGTCAACGCGCATATGTACGAGACTAGGTAGATTTTTTCTAACAAGACTATATATACGTAAATGCTGTGTATACTATTGTACTATCGAGTGAAGTGCGAGGCTATTTTTTCGTGATCTAGTTCACTCTCGAGGTATCCCAATGCGTGATGTACTACTTGGTGTGAGATGCAAGAACTATTATTATAATTAATATTCCTCTCCCTCCCATATCTCTGGGCAGCAAATAAAAAAACGTTTACATCGGGGGGGGGGGGGGGGGAGAGGGAGAGACAACGTGAGTGGGAAAACACTCAAACTACACAAAGTATTTGTAAATTGTCATAACGAGATGAATAAAATCGAAAACGTACTAAAACATTGTTTGCTGTTGTGCTTAGAAAATAAGAGAACGAACCTTGAGACGCGCGCGCGCGCGTATTTATCGCGCACAGACGCTCCGATAGTAGGGGGTAATCGGAAAAACTCGGATTCGAGCGCGTCTATTTTGAAAATGTCCTTTATTTACTCTCGACTCTCGCACATCTATGGATTTAGGAGCTCGTAATCTTATCGAGTCAGATAGCGAGTGCGCGGTTCTAAATTTGAAAAGGGCAGAGGTCCGCCGTATTGTACAGTCGTTACGCTTACATTCTCCTCGTTTTATATCATTTTTATTCACCAGTATTACAATCAAGCCGATTATTTTGTGACACCCCCTGCGGCAGGCGATAACGGCCTTGAGATTATGCATAAGCGTGCGCCTAAACTGTGCCAATATTGCGACTTCGGAGTGCGTTATTCGTCGTCGCTTTTTGTCCGATTAAAGCGAGTGCGCGTGACGATAGGAGAATTTCTCAGAAGCGGGAGCGAGGCACTCGCTCGTACTCTGTCACTCCGGCGTTGCGGTTTAATCGTAACGGCGAGGCGTAGTCGGTCTTTTTTTCTTCTCTTTGTTTATTAGTCATGGCTTCTTCGAATCTATTTGTTTTTCGCGCTTCTTCTCAAGTAAATAAGCGCTATAGCTTGATGGATTTCGAAATTATAACGACTCTATAATCGATTCGAATGTTGCTCGCGAGTTTGTAATTTACGGCTGTTATAACAATGATTGAAATATGTACACGCGAGAGCTTCGAGGGAGAAACGTTTACAATGTAACGCCGCGAGCCAAGAGAGAAATACACGCCGAGATTGCAAATTGTTGATCATCCGCCTTTAATAAACGTCATTTGCCGCTTGATAAAGCACCAGCTGGATCGTTCGTCTTGTTCCTCGTATACAACAAGGATCATGCGTGTATAGTATTTCCGCGCAGCGACTAACTGAGCGATTTTTCATTAGCCTATATGCGCAGGTGATCGCGTGCAGCAGCTATAGCTACGCAATTGTAAATCTAATTGATTTGAGAGCTCTTTTTGCGTTTATTATTTTACTTCAATGCGAGCTTCGTACGAGCAGCAGTAGCCGAGCGATTTTTAAATAAATTTTTCCAGAACACACAGTCAGCCAGAAAATTGCTCGATAAACTTGTTTTCGAGCAATGGGTCGAGCTGCCCTTTACACCCCATATTTCCATCGCGCGCAGGTATAAATTTTACTCGAAATTCAATGAAAATCGCCCTCATTAATCGAGCAAATTTAATTTCGTCAGCTTGCATAAATTATTAAAAAATCAACGCACACTACTCTATTAATAATTGCGCTCTCGAGCATATAAGCATCAGCGGCGAATACATAAAACTGCGCTGACCTCACAACTCAACCGTACGTTTAGTTTATCGCGTCCATAAATAAATATTTAATATTCCGCTCTCTGTCAACAAGGGGATATTAGAATCTGCCCCTGAAAAAAAAAATACTTTTCCACATCCCATACACACGAGCGAAAACTGACCAGCTCCAACGCTGGTAAGAAAAATCGCTCTATGCACTCGAAATATCGTGGAATTTGCCACGTGCCTCTCTCGTCATTCACCGAGAGAGAGAGAGAGAGAGCTAGAGATAAAAGCGAGCACTACTGTCACCGCGAATACAGAGAGTCTGGACGGCGATAAGCGGATAAGCGGGACGCCGATGACCGTTGACCCGGCAAACAATCGAGCTAACTCTCCGAACTTCTCTCTCTCTCTCTCTCTCTCTCACTCACTAAGCAAACGTAAACGCACACAACTCATCGCGATTGTTCGATCCGCCTGCATTTCGCGCTGCACGTGACGCGGCGGACTCGCGCGCTAGGGAAGCTGTCCTGCCCCGCGCGCGCGCGCGCGCGCGTTTAGATTGTCCCGGAAAAATCGAAGACGGCTGTTGTGCTATACCGATGGGGGAGAGGAACATCGCGGAGCGTCGGAGAGAAACTTTCCACATGTGCTGGAGGCTGCTGAGCGAGAGAGAGAGAGAGAGAGAGAGAGAGAGAGAGAGCCATGTGCGGGCGGTACTTAACGACTAACTGATGCCTATAGTGCGTAGCTGGAACCGGAGGAAGAGGGAGTGGATTTTATTTAACCTTCTCCGACTGCGCGACAGACACAATATAATTAGTGGGACAGCACTTGCTTTGAAAACAGATACGACGTCGAGAGCTGTAAATATTGTAGAGTCTCGGTGCGGACGACGATTAGACGGCTTTTTTTCTCGCGGAAGCTGGAATAATACTTGCCGGCGTCTTATCGTCTGCGATTTTCGAAAATTTTACAAGCTTCGCGTACGCGCGATATAATGACGTACACCGGGAGCTACTTCGATCGTTGCAGGCTCTTCTCTCTATATAGGTGTGCTCGCGGAGAGGGGAAGCTGCACCGAACGTCGGATTCAATTTAACGTGTGTACAGCAGTGCGGATAATATAATATCGCGCGCGCGCGCGCGCGCGTGTGTGTGTGTGTGTGTGTGTACAAAACAAAAACTTTTTGCGAGTACAGCTCCTGCTAAAAATGCCTTTTTATCGCCGATCCTCGTCGGTTTGTTTGCTCTCTCTCTCTCTCTCTCTCTCTCTGTCTCTATAATTGAGAGATGAATCTCGCTTGCACACGTATATTGCGCTGATTCAGCGGCGCTGTTTACTCAAAACTTTCTTTGAGGAAATGTACGAAGGTCTTGAACCTATACTATTCCATACATCCGCACGTCGTGTATGCATTATCTGAAATTACAATTCGGAATATTCTCTGAAAGTTTCGATCGAGTTTGCGAGGCTGATACTTTGTCGTGTAATTTATCCCTTTGAAGTACGAGTCTCTATCTCTGAAAATCGATCTAACGAATTTCCTTCTTTTTTGAATTTTCAACTCACGTTCGACTTATTTATTTACCCAAGCATAGATAGCTCGTTCGTTACTATACGTAGCGACAAACGGAATAACGGCGAGCCGCCGACGAATATCCTGCTGCAGTATTGAAATACGATAAAAGCTATCTTCTTATTTTATCGGAACTTATTTACGTATGTACGATGAAGTACGCGTGTAGCACAATGAGTGTGTTCGAATACATCGATAAATCACTATATCCCCATACACATGTGGGCACAAAAAGTTTAATATCCAAACACTCCCCTTCGCGTTTTCAATTGATTATCTCTCGAACTCTTATAAAATAATACACTTCCTGTTACGCGAATCTCTCGATTGTTTTCTATGATCCGCGCGACTGTTTACGTGTTATACACGTTTTACTAAAAAAGTAATATAACGATAGCCTTTTTACCCGTGCGGGTAACTCCGCCTATAAATCATGCATTATTCACACTGGCCACGCGATAATGCGCGCGATCGATGCTCTCTCTCTCTCTCTCTCTCTCTTATTTTGCTCCAATTTCCGTGGTGGCTCTAATCTTTTCGCGCGGACTGACTCACGTTTTTGCGCGCGCGCGGGAGTTTTGAATTTCATGTTTTTTCGCGCGCCGCGCACGAGCTATCTGACGAGAGGAGAACAAACTTTTCAGCTTTGCAGATAACATCATACTTTAAACATAATCATTACTAATCATCGTTGTAGCACAAGCTTATGCGCGGTTATGTGTATTACGTTAGCAATTTCATCGAGTTTTATGCTGGACTGCGCGAAAATGTTGCGCATTTTTCCATGTCGACTTTCAGTTATTATTGGAGTTTCCCGGAGATTATAGCGAGTTTATCGCGAGCAGATGCTACTGCGGGAGAAAAATCCGCACACGTTGTATTAAGTAAGAGTAGTCGATAAGTTTTTGCAAGTCCGTCGGTTTGTTCATTCAGAACCGTTTCGGATCATTCCCATTAATAACTTGATATAATAAGCTCGATTTTGAAAAATCACCGGCCGAACTACACTTTTTTCTCTCGACCAATCTTAAAAAAAAAAAAAAATTATCAGTTCTCGGTACACAGATCTTACTAAAAAAAAAAACAAAGAAGAATACTTTTCCTCGTCCGTAAAATTCATTCGGCTCGGCCACTCGTACAAAGCCAAACACGGTCTAGCACGCGACCAATGCCAAAAAGCACACAAGGAACCGAACTACCAGCAGCTCCTTATCGTCTGGCACAAAGCACAGCGTCAGAGCGCGCATTACGCGACGATTATCAAATTTTTCGGCACCGATTCTCATTCATTGCGCAACCCCCCCGAATATTCAATTCAATCCCAGTCCGTTTCATAACTTGCGTATAGGTGTACACACACACACACACACACAAACACGCGCATACAGCGTCTCCTTTCTCCCCGAAACGAACAAAGCTCTCAGCTCTATACACCGGCACAAGGAAAAAGAGTCGTGAAGCCTCGACAAAGGAGAAAACCCGAAACCCGGGAGGGAAGAAAAAAGCCAAGAAACTACGCAGCAGCCGAATGCACACATGTACCCTATAGTGCAGGGCTCGCACGGCCCCTTATCTTCGACCGCGTCTCCGCTTCTCTCTCTCTCTCTCTCTCTCTCTCTCTCTCTCTCTCTCTCTCTCACGTATACGCGAGGGTTGCTGTCGGAGTAGGGGCAACAGCCTCATCTGGCACGCAAGTGTCCGAGAGAAAGAGAGACGCGATCGCGCACCCACACAAAGAGAGATGCCGAAGCTGAAGAAGAGAGGGGCCTTCGGGGTAGGAGAGGGCCCTGCGCGGTGGGGAAACGAGAGCATAAAAGCTCGCGCGCGAGAAAAGCGAGACGCTGTGGTGTTCTCGTACCCCGAACTGCTGGTACGGTATCAGCGAAGCGGAGAGAGAGAGACGGAGAGTAAGGAAAAAAGACAGAGGAAGCAAAACATTGAGTGCCAAGCATTTGGAGGTCCTCACACGAAGCAAGATGGGTCATCCGCCCCGGCTACCGACCGCGGGTTTAATCGCCTGCTGTCTCCTCCTGCTGGTCCAGCCTTCCTACACGAGTAAGTGAATTTTCCCTTTGTTTTGTCGAGTTTTTTTTCTTTCTTCAACGAACTTCACCCGCCCAGTATTATTTCTCGTCGCGCGATTTTCTCACTCCATACAACGCGCACTCGACGCCGCGCGATTAAGTAGTCCGCGTTCAGCTTTATTGCGCTCATCCTCTTTGTCGCGGCTGACACCAGAACGCGCGCGCTTGAACAAAAGCTCGTGCGAATCGCGCTTTGCGAGATAACGAGGGACAAAGGGAGGAAGGGAGAAAAAATCGCATCCACCCGCAGAGGATCTCTCGTGATCGGACAAGTTCTAGAATATACACGTCGTTGAGCGCATTAAATCGTCGAGACGCGACGAGAGAAAAGAGAGAAAGGGCTATAGGCACAACACACAGACACGGCCCCCGTATAGTAATGAAATGATTGCCGGCGTGATGATGCGCCGTGTTCCCTCTATCTCCACTCCCGTATACACTGTGTACTGCCTTCGACCGGACATTTGGTAGATTGATCTGACGTCCCTTCTTCCAGCGCTGTACACTCTGGAATTGACACCGCGCGATCATGATGATGCGACCGAATAAACCAAATCAATTCGCCGTATATACCTGCACACGCCTCTGTATCTCGATTCTCGATTGATATAGTTTAGCCTCGTTTGTTTTTTGAGAATCGTAGAGCCGGAAGTCGGGCTCGATTGTAAAAATTCGAGCCCGAGCGCTTAATCTTTTTGAGAGACGTTGATGAGTCGTGTGTGGATCGTTAGAATACGTACGAGGCTCTTTGTCCGGACGACGACGGGAACGTGATTTTTACGGTTGAATCGTTTGAAAAATATACGGCAGAGTTTACGGCCGCTGTTTTAGTTGTCTAATTAAATTTTAATTATTCATCGAAGGGGTTTACGCGATTTTTTATAATAAAACTCGGCAACAGATTTAACGTTGATTTCGTTAATAATCCAGAGTCGTGTTATCGATGCCTGGATGCGTGCCCCATTACGATATTCTTTATATAATATTCGTTTGCGAATAATTTATGTGCAATTTATGAGTGATTTCTTCTCGATTTCGGTACATATTCAGAGCGAGTCTTGATTGCATGTCGGCTGATATTCCATGCTTTTATGTACATTTCGAATTATACGAATAAAAATAAAGGACACGATAAACTTTTTCGATCAACTCGAATCGAACCCCCACAATATGATGACCTGTTGAACGCACCGCGAAAGTTTCGAATTATCAGAGCACTTTGGCTTTCATATACGACTGAAAAATAAAAAATAAAAAATCGATCGAAATTCGATATTCGTTATTAAATATTCCCGATATTCGTTAGTAAATATTCCCGATAAACGATAGTATCCTAATGAAAAAAGAGCTAGTAACTATTTTATAATAGTATACGAAACTGCTCGATAAAATTCGATTTACGTAATAATTATACCCGCCAACGATTAGAGAACATTCCGCCGAAACGTGCACTGCTTTCCACGAAGATAGAAAAGAAAAAACAGCCGCTTACAGCTGAGCATAGCACATATTCGTGTCTTTCCCGGAGCCGAAGGTCACGGCTGATATCTCAGGGCTATTTGGGCATGTCAGGGGGCAATGAGTGTTTTTAGAACGTATCATAGATTATCGCGGAGACGCTTGATAACGAGTCTTATTATGGCAGTGGACTTAAGGAAAAGGCCGTAACAATTTTTTTGCTTCCTTGTTCTAGTCCACCGATTTTTTTTTCTATCATTCTAGTCGTAGATTCTTCGGTTCATCGAACTTTATCGCGAACTTGAAAACGTGCGGTCGACTTATAATTCGAACGATACTTTTCGAGCGAGAAAGCGGGCGCGAGTTAACGGAATCTGCTTCTTTGACATTCAATCGACTTTAACCTTTTCGATAATTTCATATTTTTCATTTGCTCGATTATTATTTTTTTCCTTATTTATCGAGCTGACTCGATAAGCGTAAGGGAGTAAAAGTAAACACGTAAGCAGAAAGAGATAAATAAAAAAATGCACACTCACTCTGAACTTTTTCGAAACGCGCGCGCGCGCGCGTTGCAAATAGCTCTAATCTGGTAAATTATTCAAACGTGACTTTTAGCAACTATACAGTCTTTCCTATAGATTACGGGTCAGAAGGAGCGGAGTCGAGGCGATTATCGTTTTATCAGCGGCGACCCCACCACGATCTTTTCTCTTGTCAATACATAAATACGCTTTTTTTCTTCCCTCAATCGTCTTGACCTCGGAATATAAGATTAATTATTTTCTGTTTTTCGTTTTATACATCTATCTCTCTCCCTCTTCGAATGTAGAAAGATTAAAGCGTTACAAGTGCGTAAGTTTCGCAATTTTGATACACTGTTCGCATCGATTTGAGACGATCGTTTTGTGCAATGCGAGAATTATCGCAGCAAAGAGCGATGCCCGTAACAGGGCCAGTTTGTACGCTAAAAAGTAGTTAATTATGTAGTTGCAGTGCATATGTAAAGCAATAATCTTGGAAAACAAGCGTAGGGTAAGGCTGATAAGTGATTATTACTCAAATCCGTGAACTGTGGACTCGGTGATATATTATACAGCGTTTATCGCTTTTTAATAACACTATACGCCTCTTCGGCGATTATGTATGCAATATTTCATGATCTTTTTTCTTTGTTTCTAGGTAGGTGTACGGTTGGCTGCCATGGAAGTGAGTATAAATCAATTTTTCTCGAGTTTTACGCGTAAACGCGTCCAATTTTGAAGAGAATTCTTAAAAAACCCGTATTTCGAAATTCCAGTGCACTCAGACCAGTCATACAAAGAGGGACAGACATACACGTACGCCCTAGAGGGCAGATCAGCATCGACAGTGAGCGAGGGCCAAGGAGAAGCAACGCTAAAACTCAATGCTGACGTTGAGTTGGCCGTCAAGCCGGACTGCGTAAGGCAACTCAGGCTAAAGAATGTCCAAGTCAACGGAGCTGTAAGTTACCATTTTCATAATTTGGATTGATTTGCAAAGAAAAAAAGAATAACCCCGAGTCGTTCAACTTTCAGGCCGTACCTCAGCAAGACCTCGAGAAGTACGCACTTCAGTTCAACTATCACCACGGGCACATTGACACCGAATTGTGCGCCGAGGCTGGAGATTCTCAAGCCTCGCTGAACATCAAGAGGGCCGTAATCTCACTTTTCCAGGCCACAGTCGTTCAGGATGAGGGCTCAACGACCAGACACGAGGTACGTCGCTTATTGAATCAATCGCCGCGCTGTCATTGGCTGAATGTACCCTCCTCGTAAGCGTTGAGAGAAAATTAATCCTGATTTTTTCTTCCCACCACAAAGGTCGACATCCTCGGAGGCTGCGTCACGGACTTCATCTTCTCGAAGGATGGCGACGCGCAAGTCGTCACCAAGAGCAGGAATCTCAACCAGTGCTCCAACCGGGAGAACATCAAGCAAGGCCTGTTCTCGGGCATCGTCAACCCGAACGCCGGCATCCAGTCGACCCCCATAATCGCCGGCCACCAGAAGGTGGAGCAGCGCTTCAAGGGTGGCGTCCTCGACAAGGCCGTGTCCACCGAGACGTACAAGCTGCGTCCGTTCAGCAACGGTGAAGCCGGCGCTAAGACTGTCGTCGAGACCGTTCTGACCTACAAGGGAAAGAAGGAGGACAGCCCGACCGCCGCCGTCAGCCTGCCCAAATCCATCATCTTCGAGGCACCTCACCCCGTTGTCAAGTCCTCGGTCGAGGCCATCGACAAGGCTATGCAGCCCATACACAAGGACGCCTCTGACGCTGTCAAGCCCGAGGAAGCCAGGAAGTTCTCCGAGCTCATCAGGGTCCTCCGGACCAGTAGCAAGAAGGACATCCTCAGCGTCTACCACAGAATCAAGGCCGGCGCTGGCTACGACAAGGAGAAGGACAAGAAGGTCCTCCTGGACGCCCTCTACCGTACCGGAACCGGCGAAGCCGCCGAGGTCGTGGTCGAGCTCATCAAGAACAAGGAGATCACCGACCTCCAGGCTGTCCTCTACTACGCCAGTCTCGCCTTCATCCAGCACGTGAACCTGCCATCCGTCACGGCCATCACCACGCTCCTGGACCAGCCCAATCTGTCCCGCATCGGATACCTCGGTATCGGCCAGATCATCGGCAGATACTGTCACCAACATTCCTGCGAAAACGTTCCCGAAATCAAAAACGCCCTCGCCAAGATCGTAGCCAAGGTCAAGGACGGCAAGGCCAACAACCGCGCCGATGAGGACGTCATTATCGCGGCCCTCAAGGGTCTCGGCAACGCAAAGTACCTCGACGATGCGACCCTCGAGAAGCTCGCCAACATCGCCGCCGACAAGAAGGTACGCAACCGCGTCCGTGTTGCCGCCATCGAGGCTCTGCCAACCAGGTGCACCATGGCTTGGAAGAACATCCTGTCCAAGCCCTTCGCCGACCAGGAGGAGGACAGCGAGATCAGGAACAAGATCTACCTGTCGTTCGTCGCCTGTCCGTGCAGCAAGGTCGCCGCCACGGTCAAGAAAGTCCTGGACAACGAGAAGATCTATCAGGTTGGATCCTTCATCACCTCGCACCTTCGCAACCTCAGGGCCTCGGCCGATCCGTTCAAGCAGCACGCCAAGGCTCACTTCGGACAGATCAGACCGCGCACCAAGTTCCCCGAGGACTTCCGCAAGTTCTCATTCAACAACGAGATTTCTTACAACCTCGACGCCTTCGGTGTTGGCTCGACTGCCGAGAGCAACGTCATCTACAGCCAGAACAGCTTCGTTCCCCGCTCAGCCAGTCTCAACCTGACCACCGAGATCTTCGGACATTCCTTCAACTTCTTGGAGTTGAACACCCGCACGGAGAACCTCGACCGCGTGATCGAGCACTTCTTCGGACCCAAGGGAGTCATCCCGAGCCAGAAGCCCCAGGACGCCTACAAGGATGGTCTCAAGGATCTCGCTGGACTGTCCAAGTACATCAAGGAACGTCTGGAGAAGAGCACTCGCGGCAAGCGCGATGTCAAGCAGGCCGATCTCGACAAATTTGCCAAGGGCGTCACCCTTCGCAACAACGAGGTTGACGCTGACCTCGACCTTGACCTCTCCATCAAGCTGTTCGGTGTCGAACTGGCTTTCCTCAGCTACGAGGGATCCAGCCAGGCCTACACTCCCCAGCAGATCGTCGACAAGCTCTTTGATCACTTCGACATCGGGGTGAACAAGATCAAGAACCTGAACCACGACGTCGAGAACCACATCCACTTCCTCGACGCCGAGTTCATCTACCCGACTGGTTTGGGTGTGGCTCTGAACCTCGGAGTCACCGGGTCCAGCGTTGTTCGCACCAAGACCAACACCAAGATCGACATTCCGTCCATCCTCGCCGACCCCAAGAACGCTGCTGTCAGGATCGCCCTGGAGCCCAGCGCCTCCATCGAGATCGTTGGAGATATCATTGTCACCGACGGTTTCGGTTCCCAATCCGGAATCAGGCTCGTCACCACCCTGCACACCGCCACCGGCTACGACCTCAACGTCAAGGTTCTCGACGGCAAGGGCGTCGACGTTAGCCTGGGAGTGCCCAAACGCAAGCAGGAGATCATCAGCGTCTCCAGTGACGTGCTCTTCAGCAACGGCAAACCCGACAAGTACACGCCCATCAAGTTCGGCAAGGGCAAGAAGAGACAAGACTGTTTCGACCAGTTCACCGCCCCACTGGGTCTCACCGTCTGCGGGCACATCTCTTACCCGTACGACAATCTCGCCTCCATTCAGAAGAAGCCCTTCTTCCCTCTGAGCGGACCCTTCAAATTCTACGTGACCATCGAGAACAACGACGTCTCGAGCTACCACTTCAAGGCCTTCTACAACGACAAGAACCCGAAAGACCGCTCCGTGGAGATCCTTCTCGAGACACCCAACAGCAGAACGAGCAGATATGTTTCGCTTCTTTTGCAGGCCGCCACCGAGCCCGACGCCAAGCTCAAGGTTTCCTTCGACTCGCCCATCAAGAAGGCATCCGCCGAAGCACTCGTTAAGCGCAATGACAAGGAACAGACTTTGACAGTCACGGTCAAGAACGACCAGACCGAGTACTTTGCTCGCGCTGGTGTCGAGACTCTTGGCGGCAGCAAGTACAAGCCCATCCTCGAGTACAAAGTACCGGACCACTTTGAAAAACTTGGCGGCGGCAAGGGCAAGGCCGTAGGAAAGTCGGGCCAAACTCACAAAGTCGAGGGAACCGTCGAAGTTGCTAACCACCAGGGTGGCAAGAAGTACGTATTCAACGACGTCAAGCTGTTGTCGAACGGTCACAAGATCATCGGCATCGAAGGTACCGCCATCTCTACCCCGAAATCCGTCGAAGTTGACGTCGATCTTGGCTACGCCGATGACAAGCTCAAGATCAAGGTTGACGGTAAGAAGTTAGGCGAGCACAACTACGAGCTGGCCGCTTCCGCTCTGCCTCAAAAGAACCTTGCCAACTCCTTTGGATTCGACTGGGCGTACAACCTTCAGAAGAACACCTGGGAGCACAAATTTGGATTCGTCCAAGGTGAAGACCTCAAGTCTCAGAATAACCGTCTTGAACTTGTTCAGAAGGCTGAATTCAACGTCGAACCAGACAAATTCGCTCTATCCAGCAAGAACAAGGTCACTTACCCGAAGGTAGGACTCGTCGCTAAGCTCAACGGTGAACTCACCAAAAAGTCCCTCAAGACCGAGGCTGAACTCAAGTACGACAAGTTCAAGTTTGGCGCTGAACTCTCTGGTAAAATCAACACCAACAAGCCAGGAGACTACGAGGTTGAATTCGAGGCGGAGGTTCTCGAGAACAAGATAGAACTCGAATCCAAGAGAATCATCGTCGATGAAAACAAGAGCAAATTCGAGAACTCGCTCAAGCTCTCTCCAGGCGGTACCTACAAAGCCGATGCCGTCATCGGATGGAAGGTCAAGAAGAATGACATCAACGTTGAAGTTGATGCCGATCTCAACCTCAACAACAAGAAGATCAAGCTCGACACTGGTCTCGTGGCTACCCCCGAGAAGCTGAACAACCACGCCCAGATGATCGCCAATGGAGTCAAGTACATCGACTACAATCTCAAGATTCAACGCGGCCAGAACCCCAACGGTAACTTGGTCCTGAACTTGAAGAACTACCTGACCGCTGACGGTCAATTCGCCTACCAAAATGGCAAAGGAAATGCCAAAATCAACGTTGACATTCCCAAGATCAACAGGAAGATCAAGGGTACCGGAGATATCGCCGTCACTGGATCGAAGCACGTCGCCAACTTTGAGATTGCTTACGATGCCGAGAAGGACCCGAACAAGAAGATCAAGATTTCCACCGACTCGGACATCACCAAGACCTCCATCGACTCGAAGAACGTCATTGAAATCCTAACCTACAAGACCGTGCTCAACGTCAAGGGTAACCACAAGGGCGACCTTTTCAACGGACAACAAGACGGTAACATCGAGATCACTTTGCCCAACGGCCGCTACCTCACTTTGAAGGGAGACCGCGTCGCCAGCAAGAAGGACGAAAAACTGGACGTCAAGAGTAACCTTGAGGTCACTGACCAAGTCACCAAGGGAGGAGAAACCAAGAAGGCCATCTTCGGCGCTGACGTCAAAATCGTCAACATGAAAGAAAGACTGTTCGACAGCGTCTACACTGCCAAGTACGTGCACAGCGATGGCAAGGATCTGACTACCAAGATCGCCGCAAAGAACCTCGCCGCATCCAGTCCCGACAAAAAATCCGCTGCTTTAGGAATCAACTTCTCCGGCACTTTGATCCCGCACCCGATTGCCCTCTCTACCGAGGCCAATTACGACTTCAACAATGTTGCTTTCAAGGGTACTGCTTCCAGAGGATCAGACTTGACTGTCACGGTAATTATAACAATTATTACAATAGCGAATTTATACAAAAAACTACCCCATCATCCCGACAGATTATTAATAGAAAATATTTTTTTCTTCCAGAGTGACGTTAACTACAGTCGTGGAAACAACGTCGACAAGCCAGCCAAGCTTAAGGGACACATCGAAGCCAAACTACCAAGCGACAAACTCAAGAACATCAAAATGGAGTTCGACGAGTCCGTCCTGGACCAGGGAGATGAAAATGGCATCTTTGAGTACATCAAGTCCAAGACAATCACTTACAACGACATCCAAAAGATCAAGCTGGACGCCACCTACAAGCACTCCGGCAACAAGAACCTGGACGAGTCCGGCAAATTCGAGCGCACTTTCACCTCTACGCTCCAAATCCTTGATAAACCAGCCATCACCCTGACTGAGAACTACAACCACGATCTCAGCGGAGAATTGAAGAACCTGAAAGAGAAGGCTAGCGTCAAGTACGGCGACAAGGAGGTCACCGGAGACGTCCATCTAACATGGAATTCCGAGTTCAACAAGGTAGCCGTCAACGGCAAGTTCACCACTCCCTTCGACAAGCTGAAGAACATCGACTTCCAAGTCGACCACAAGAGCGAGAATGAGAAGTCCAGAAAGACCGACGTTGTTGTCACCATCGACGGAGTCAAGTACACCCAGACCAGCGAAATCGACCTCGACGAGACCCCCGGAATCCATCTGGTATTCACCTGCCCCGCTGGAAAAACCGAGCTCTTGGCTAAATTCAAGAAACTCGGAGACAACGAATACTCCGGCGAGTACAAGCTTATCACACCAAAAGGATTCGTCACTGCTGACGGACGCGTTAAGCTCGACAGTGTAGACGACTTCGTTCTCAACGTCAACTTCGACAGCGACAAGCTCAAGTACCGCAAGATCCACGCTGAGATCGCCAACAAACCCAGCACTCCTGATGGCAGAGCAATCTTCATTACCGTCACCTCCGACGGAAAGAACCTTGTTACTGGAAGGTACGTAGATGAAAACCATTGAAAAATAATTTAAATTTAAAAACAAGAGACGGATATTAATCTCAAATAATCTCTAATTTCTTTAGCACGAACTACAAGAGACACGAGGAGGACAAGAAGATAACCCTCGAAGGTAACGGCAGCTTGAAGATCGGCGAGAACACCAAGAGCTCGTCCTTCAAGTACGTCCGCAAACAGCTGACCCGCGAAAACGACAAGGAAGTCGGAGTCGCCATCATGCTCAACGCCAGCTTCGGCCCATCAGGCATCGTTGGTGAACTGAAACTTTCCGACAAGGAAGTGCTCGTGTTCAACAGCTACTGCGAGCAGAGCAAGGACTGCGCACAGTTCAAGCTCCAGTCGACCCTCGACACCGACCGTAAGTTCTCGATAATTTCGTCGGTTATTTTGTTAAATTGTTAACTTCAATGTATAATTTGTATGTATAATTTTCTGACAATTATCCACAGATCTTACTCACCTGAACCACAACCTCCAAGTTGAAGTTAACCTCAAGAAGTTCAACGTCCCCGTTGAATTCGGTCTCATGTCCAGCACCAAGTACGCTGACTACTCGCTTGACCACCAAGCCAACCTCTACCTCCACTCCTCCAAGGACCGCACCCAGTACACTTACCATGTCTACAGCAACAAACGTGAATCAGGTAAGACGTTGATTCCTGTATAAGAGAATAATCGTCGTTACGTAGCAATCATACTGACGCGGTGTGTTAATCTTTTTTCAGCTGCTGTTCTGTCGCTCCCAAGCCGCGAACTAGCCATCGTTGCCTTCCACGACGTCCCGACTGTCAAGCACTCCGGAGCTTACAAGATCGACATCTCCCTCTACCTGGACAGAAAGAACAAGCCCTCTGAAAAGACCAGTGTCATCTTCGCTGGTGATGTTAATGTTGACAAGAACAACGTTGGAATCAAGGGAGAAGCTAAATTCACTTACCCATCTCAACCAAAGGACATGATCGTGAAAGGAAACCTGAACGTAGGCGGAACCCAAATGCTGGACGCCAACGTCGACATCGATGTGTTCCACAGCAAGAACGACAAGATCACCGCGAATGCCAAGCTCATCCGCAACGACATCGCCAAGGGTTACAACGTCACCGGTACCTTCAACATCCACAGCAAGGGCCAGAAATTGGACGTCAAGTCCGACCAGCACTTCGCTGCTACCACCAACTCCGTTGATCTCGGTGCCGGTTTGTCTTATACTGACAAGCAGCAGAAACCCAAATCCCTCGGTGCCTACTTCGTGGCTAATCCACAACAGGTTGATTTGTACGTCTTCGTGCCAGGCAAGGAGCTCGTCAAGTCGCACACCAACATCGTCGTCGGCAAGGACAACCAGAAGGTTGACACCGAATTCTCCATTCTGGGACACAAACCCGTTGCTGCCAACCTCGAGGTCAAGGATTACAACAGCTTCAAGGCTAGCTATGGTCGCAAAGGTAAGAGAGATTTATTTGATCTTTTTGGTGTTATTAATTATTGTGAGCTCGGTTGTGAGAATGGAACTGATGATGCATTTTATGCTTTTAGACGATGCCAAGAACAAGCTTACTGCCAACGGAAAGATCGTCATTGGACAACTTGCTGAGATCCACGCTGACGTATTGAAGAATGGCGCCAAGGAGGAATTGTTCCACGTCTTGGTCCATCTTGACGAGAGCAAATTCATGAAACCCGACTTTGCTTACAACAACAAGAATATCATGGCTGTTGTGGTAAGTGTCTGATTGAGAGTAAGATGCTTTGTGTTTCAATATTGTCGAGCATCAAATAAAATGTATGTCATCTACGCAGAACCATCATCGCGAACACTTGACTGAGCGCGTCAAGGAGATCAAACAGATCGGCGAGGAAATCGGCAAAGAAATCGTCACTGAATTCACCGACCTCTTCGAGCATCTGAAGAAGGCTCAGCCAAGCCTCAAGCCTTTGATTGCCTATTTCGAGGGAGAGTTGAACAAACTCAAGACCGAACTTCATGCTGACCAGACCATCAAGGAAATCCAAGACATCCTGTGAGTCTATACTCAACCATCCCCCTTTATAACATACAAAAATTATTCGTTTATACTAAAACTTTGGTTCTTTGAATTCTATAGTAACAAGACTTTCGGTGGACTCATCGCCGCCGTTACCAAGAGCGTGAAGAAGTTCGCCGAGCAGTTGCAAGAACTGCACGAGCAGCTCAACAACATCTGCAGTAAATTGCAGGAAGCCGTCAGGGCTACCTACCCACAGCTGAAGGAATCTTTCGACAAGCTCTTCCAGGTTGGCGTAGCTATCTTCGACAGCGCCACCAAGCTCGCCACCGCTTACGTCGAGGCCATCCTCAAGGTCCTCAACGAGCACCAGAAGGACATCGAGGAACTCGTGTCCGTTGCTTCCGAATTGGCTCAGGACGTCGCCAAGATCATCTTCAAGGGCGCCAGCCAGATCGAGAAGGAGGTCAGGGAGTTTGTCCAGCTGTTGGTACAGCAGGTCCGCGCTCTTCCGATTTACGAAATGGCTCAGAACACCTACAAGGAGCTTATGAACTACAAGATCCCAGACTACATCATCGCTCCAGTTGAGGAGTTCTGCAACAACATCAAAAACTTCCTGCCCACTCAGGAACTCAAGGACTTCTTCTCTACCGTCTACAACTACGTTCTCAAGCACGTCAAACACCAGAAGGTATATTTCTTTCGCGTTACTCGTATTCTGATTCATTAGCGATACGTTATTGAATGATCCTCATGCTTGTGATTTCTTCAACAGGTTGACGATACCAACGAAGTTAAGAAGATCTACTCTCAAGCCATCAACGCTGCTCGCTCCATCATTGGCCTTCTCCAATCCCACGCCACCGTGGAGAACGTCTTCGGCTTTCTGGAGACTCAGTTCCCGATAGACGTCAGCTACCTGAGAAAGCTCCCAGGACTTTCCACCATCCGCTTCTCAATTCTGAAGCTCTTGATCAACCGCGAACTCCCAACCATCTCGGACCTGTACTACACCTACAGGCCGATCAACCATCTCGATGACACCATCCCACCTGCCAGGAAATACGGTTACTTCGCCGACGGAGGTCTCTTCGTCACCTTCGACGGCAAGCAGTTCGTCTTCCCAGGCACCTGCAACTACATTCTTGCTCAGGACATGAAGGACGGCAACTTCTCCGTCGTCGGAGAGTACGCCAACGGCAACCTCGTCAGCGTCACCGTCACCGAACCCAACGAGAGCGTCACCATCAAGTCTAACGGAAACGTAAGCATAACTATACAAACTTTTCCTTACAATCAACTTGGTCTTGTGATTCATCGAATAATCGCCATATTGTCCATATCTAGCTCCTCGTGAACAACAAACCAGCTGACTACCCAGCTGCCACCAAGAATATTGAAGCCCACTTGAGCGTTCCTCTGCGTCGCGTCAAGTCTAAGTACGGTGTCAAGGTAGTCTGCAACATCGGAAGCTCCATGTCTTGCTACTTGCGCGTGTCCGGCTTCTACCACGACAAGCTCCGTGGTCTGCTCGGAAACGCCAACAACGAGCCATCAGACGACTACATCCTACCCAACGGCAAGGTCGCGGCTAGCGCCACCGACTTCGGCAACGGCTACAAGCTCAACTCGGGCTGTGGCAACGCCGCTGCCAAAGGAACTGACGCTCCCAGGTCGTCAGTCTGTACCCAGTACTTCTCTGGAAAATCCTCGCTGAACCCCTGCTTCAACTACGTTGACTCCAAGATCTTCCGTAGCTCTTGCGACCAGCTTGTCGCCAATGGAGTCAAGAACGGACCTTGCATCGCCGCTTCGTCCTACGTCTCGGCTTGCTTGGTGCAGAACATCTTGGTCAGCCTGCCCAACGACTGCGGTAAGTTGATTTTTGAAGACGGTAATTTGGTACATCTGTAGAAGCTTTTGAAGTCTAATCGGGTGTCGTTTGATATTCTAGTTCAATGCAAAGTAGCGGACGCCATGATCAACGGAGGCGACAGCTTCAGCGTCAAGATCCCCAAGAAGCAAGCCGACATCATTTTCGTCGTCGAGCAGGCAGCCGACAACGAAAAGGCCTTCAAGGAACTTATCAAGCCTGTCATGAACGAGCTGAGAACTGAATTGAAACAGCAGGGCATCACGTAAGTAGAATAAACTCTTTTTTCGCATAATCATGCCCACGTTGACGCTTGCTAATGAAACTTTTGAATTTGAACAGTGACGTCTTCATCGGCCTCATCGGCTTCGGCGAAGGCATGACGTGGCCGCGCCACTACACCTCCAACAACAACGTCAACATCGAAGGTGGTGACATCAACCACATGACTTTCACCGCCAAGAACGAGCCCCTCGTCTCGATGCAGGAAGCCAAGGAGGACAAGCAGGGTAGCAAGAAACTGCAGTTCATCAAGCAAAGGCTCGACGTCGAGTTGGGCACCTTCAAGGTCACCGACGCCTACGAGGCTGCCATCAGGTATCCATTCAGACCCGCCGCTGCCAAGGCCGTCGTCGGTCTCATCAGCCAGTTCTGCGAGAAGAGCCCGCTCTCGCCGTTCTCCGTAAGTTTTTCAACTCTGCGCAACAGGCAAATCTTGCCGACAGAACTGATAAAGAGTGGTCGATATTAAAACGATTTTTCGAAACAGTTCCAGGACTACAGGCTGCATCTCGGCCGTGAAGTCTACAACAAGATGGGCCTGACCTACTACCACGTCTCGCCCCTGAAGGACCTCGAGATCAACGGCAAGTCCCAGAAGAACGTCGTTGGTTACGACAAGGACTACGTCTACACGTTCGCCGACAGCAAGAAGAAGCCGCTCGAGGGCAGCTCCGACCTCAAGAGCAACCTCGCCACCGTGAACGGTGACGTCTGCGCCGGATTCGCCGTCAACGTGAGTCTCTCAACCTCTAATTCTCAGATCAACTTAAGTACATTCGATAACGACGAAATGCTCACGAGAAATTAAAAATATTTCAGACCGGTGGTTCCGCGTTCAGCACGCACAACTTCCTGGAAGCCAAGCCCAACCAACAGGCTCAATACGTCAAGGTCACCGCCAGGAGGATCGCCGAGGGTCTCGTCAACACCGAGATCGAGGAGGACTGCGTCTGCGGAGCCGAGGCTGGATACGGCCACACCGCCCAGGTCGTCAGCCGCCCCCACTGCAAGGTCGTCAACCGCACCGAGAAAGAAGTGAGTTAGCAAAGCTACTTTCGGTGCACTTCAACCAATGCACACATAGGAGTTATATCTAATTCGAAATTCTTTTTCTGTTACAGAGGCATAAGTAAGCGATGGCTCGAAGAGCCGACTGACGAGCACTCTAACTAATTAGGTCTGATGTATTTGTTATTTCGTTTTATAAAATAAGAAGCACTATAGAGTCCTTTTATATCGCGGCGACGAGTCGCACGGCAGTAGCAGCTCCCTGTCTCAACACTATAGATATACATGTATACGACGATATATCAAGACGACACTCTTAATACCTACGTATGCAATGTACATGCACAAATTTAATAATACATACATCATATAAGCCCTCAACGAAACGTATTTGCGAAGAGTATTTGACCTTTTCACGTGTATCGCAAAGTGTCCAACCAATAAAGTGTGTGTGTAAATAAGCCGTAAATGATGTGTATATTGCCACTCTCTCTCTCTCTCTCTCTCTCTCTCTCTCTCTCTCTCTCTCTCTCTCTCTCTCTCTCTCTCTCTCTCTCTCTCTCTCTCTGTCTGCCTCTATTATTTATCTGTCTCCGGTTCCGGAAGAAAATTTTATTGTCCCAGCATAGACGACTGCTGGCTTCATTTCCGGAGGAGGGAGAATGCCGTGTATACTGCCGTCGACTGCGCGCAATTCGATGCTAACGACTGACTTTAATCGAATTATTTTTATATTATTATATTATATATGATAAAGTTATATATTTTAATGAAAGTGAAATACCGTTATAATAACGACACACATGCGCGACGATGGATCATGTGCATGATTGGTGTACATGTACGCGAGAGATACTGTGAATTGTGAATAAAGTATATATAAATTTAATTATAACGCTCTCGTCTTCTGTTTGTTGTTTACTCTCCCATCTGTATAGTTAGTATCGACGTTAAAGGTCTGCTGAGATATAAGCGTATCGTATCGCGTGGGGTCATCTTGAGGTCGAAATTTTTTATTTTCAACCGACAGCACAATAGCAGAATGTATCCGCACCCGGAATTGAATAGCTTTCTTCAAGGATTCGACGCGCGCGTGCCGAAAAAAGTCCTCGATCGCATGGTCGACAAAGGTTATATTGTTGTTTCGTGATTGAATATTTTGTTCATTGTATTCTGATTGCTACCATCTGCAATTTTAGCTAAGCTCGATAAAAATGCTCATTACGGGCCCAGATCGACGATTCCGAGGTTGGCTTCTACGCAGCCGCAGTGTTTCGCTCCCAACGTCGACTTGACTCGGGCGAAGTGTGCTTTCGGCTCGTTCGCCATATCCAAACTGGTAAAAAAACTGATCTCCATAATTTTGAATAGATAACTCTAATTTTCGACTCACGTGGGGAATTTGATGAAAGAAAAAGGAACTGCACAGCCATGACCCTTTGATAGTGCGACAGGCGGTGACCACCTTGGGAGACCTTCTGGTAAATCCCGAGAAATTGATAGAAGCTGTGAAACTCAACATAGTAGACAGGTACAACGTACATACAGCATAGTAGTCAGAATCGCGTTTCGAAAGTTTTTACTAAAATATACGAGCTTATCGGTTTTACCTTGACGAGTGTCAAGCGCAGAGCTGTTTATCGTCCAGCACACTTCCTCTCGAGATATACACCGCATGCGGATGCCAAAAATAACTGCCCACATTAGATGATTTTAGGAGAATCTCGAACTTGCCGCGAGAGCCTGAACGCGAAATCTCGAAACTTTTTTTATAAAATTTGCCTTCGTAAAAAAGTTGACGGAGATTTATGAAAAAAATTCATTGCCCCAGAATAATAAGGAAAAATCTCGCATACTAAAGATTCGCTCATAAATATTAAAACATTAACTGCCCAAGTTTCAGATGAGAGTTTTCACTTGGCTCTCGGCGAGTCTCGTTACGGAGTATGCTTGACGTATAAAACGCCCTGATGAAATTTCAAAAATTCACAGGCTCTCGGACCTTTTAATTTCGGAGGATCCTTATCTGAGAGAACGAGTCGCTCTGGTTTTCACGACCATCGCGAACCAGTCCGCGGGAAGAGAGTCGATTTTGAAGAACCTCGGCGTCGTGGCGAATTTGTCGAAGGGACTGAACGATTGCCTGGCTGCTGTTCGGCTGAAGGTGGCTCTGGTCTTGGAATCGCTTGCTCGGGACTACTGCGGTTATTGATTGCACACGTTGTCCGTTTTTCGCTTTCTCGTGTGAATAATAAACGCGAAATTTACAGCCGCCGATATGCTGTGCAACTGCGGCTTCGTGGAATCCGTAGCTGCGAAGCTCGACGGGGAGAGGAACGACATACTGGTGAGATGAAAAAAAAGAAATATAGTCAAATCATAAAAATTGAGTTTCGGGTTTCGCCGAAGGTCGTCCGTCTGGAAATCCTGAGGTTCCTCCTCTACCGCGACGTAAAGGTCCGAGCGATCGAGGCAGGGGTCTTCGAGAAGCTAACGACACTACTCGATCGAAAGAACGAACGTGTCATCCTCAGCGTTCTATCATGTCTGTCAGTCCTCTGTGAGGACGTCAGGGGCAAACGAAGGGCCATCGAAGTGGATCTGCTGAGCTGCTTGAAAATCTTCGTAGAGGACGAAGTGAGCCCGCTGTGAAAACCTTCTATTTGTACACACACGCGCATTTTTTCCGACGGAATTTACAGAGGGAGTCGGTGAGCGCGGAAGCCTGTCGTCTCGTATCGTTCGTTACCACGACGACGCCGGGAAAGTTGCGAGTTTTGGAACTGGGGATGTTGCCGTCGCTCCTGAGACTCGCGACGGACAAGCACCGTTGTCGGTCTAGTGCTCTTCTCCTCGCGATTATGAAGGCAATGCCGAGATTATTTCGAGTGGAATATGAGCGTCGTTGCGATTATAACGAGCAGCGAGTTTAAGAACGATTATGGTTAAAGATCCACTTATTCTTCGTCAGGCTCTGACTAACGTTGCGGAGGCGCCGAAAGCTCGAGCCATCCTCCTGAGGAACATCGAGATTATCGAGGCTATCAACGTCGGCTGCAGTGAGGTCCAGCAGCACCACAAGCAGACTCTGCTGGACGTAATTCTCTGGAAGCCTTAGAAGAGCTCCTCTCTGTATGCGGAATCGATCTGCCTTGTACTAACTCCTCGCGAAATAAACCAGTTTTAAAAGCCAATTTGCGTCCATCAGGATCACATAATGTGTTCCTTATCGAATTGTAAAATCAAAGTCATGACTTGATTGTGTTATTCCTGTATATCTATTGTATATCGTGTAGAAGTAAGGTATTTTTCAAACAACTCTGACGTACCGCGCATTCATATGTTAATAACGACGCGCGTCTCTGGGTATTCAGTCAAGGTTCACGCGTGTCTGTGTGTGACGTGCCACGTCGTAAATATAGAAAAAGGTTAGAAAACCGCGCACGAGAGATGGATCCGTTCGAGATTTTTACTGTCCCGAGGAAACCCGAGTGAGTCTGCGCGTCTTGTTTTTCCGCGGAGTATAACGCCGAATTTCGGCATTACGCGCGTACATTACAGATTGAAGTTCGGCGAACCGCTGGAAGACGTCTGCGAAAACGGCCTCTTCCACGAAGGACTGAAAGTGAGTTGCGAGATACGAGCGTTCACCCCGTCGAATAGATTACCGAGAGGAGAATTTGTTGTGCCCGCAGGATCTGTTCCTGAAGGCTTATCTCAGCGCCAGAGGCGAAGATTTTATCGACGCGAAAGAGTCCAAGGGTTCATCATCGCAGTCGACCGTCCTTCTAGCTCTGAAGTGAGACTATATCCGCGATACCTCGAAAGCTCCTCGATAATATACCTGGGAAATTCGTATCCGAATGCAGGTCAGGCCCAAACGGCCAGGGCAGCCTGTCCCAGCGACTCTGGCTGAAATCGAAACTGGAATCGGGCGACTGGCTGATACCGGCGCAGACACCTTCGGGCTCACCTCTCTGGCTGCTGCGCCACTTTCTGGGCCGACTGCCGCGACCTCTACTCCAAGGTGGGTGTCAGCGACGCGCTTCCGTTTATTAAGAAGCAGCGCCGGCTTAATGAAAGCAAACACGAGAAAGCAATTTGACGCGTTGTTTTGCACGACTCTGATGTCATCGTTTTAGAATCGCTCTTTTATGTCGTACACCGTTTACGCAGCCGAGTTACGATCAGGTTGAAAGCGTATGCGAACGTTTATCAACAACGCGAAAAGTCATCGATAAAAATCCGCAAATATTTATCGGCGAAGCTCGCTTTTTATCAGCCCGATAAAAACCCGCCCCCCCCCCCCAAAAAAAAAGAAAGGAAAAATCTGACGCCACAAACAATCTCTCTGTCCGAAGGTCCGCAGTGGAAAGTCCTCGGCCGAGCTTGCGCCGCATCAGCACTTCCACTGGTTTCCGGTCCAGATGCATCCCGCCCCGTCGTCGGGCAAGTTCTTGAGAGGATCGCCGCGTGAGCAAATATTGATATGGTGTTTAGAGAGAGAGAGAGAGAGAGAGAGAGATGGAGGAAGAGCGAGTTATGTACGCATGCATGCCCTCGACTCGTCGTCTGTACACCTGCGCTTTCAAATTTGCCTTCCTTTGACGACGACGCGACAGAGTCATATGCCGAGAGAGAGGGGAAATACGAGTCTCAAAAAGCTACCGGGCTATGAGTTTACGGATTTTAGAATACACTCGCGGATTTTTCCCCGGGGAGACGAGGGCACTGGGGATTATTAAATCGAGCCGGAGTAGTATAGTGTATCTCAAATTTTTCGCCAAATCAAATTGAAAGGTCCGTCAAAGAGCTCAGTCCGACGGAGTTGGAGCTGCTGTCTCTGCTGGCGTTGCTCGTGAGGAAGCTGTCGACGAGGAACCAGAGGATCGTCCTCGATGACCTCGGCGCGCTGAGCCAGTACTTCGTGTCCTCCATAATCGTCCGGCCGTTCAGACCCGGCCTGTACACTCCCGTGAGTCACTATACACCGCTCTATGCGACCGACGTTTATTAAAGCACAGCTGCATAATTCGCAGATCGACGAAGACTGCCAGCCGCTGCTGGTCTTCCTCGCGAGCCACTGGGACGAAGTTTTTCGAAGATCAAACGACGACGAAACGCTGTCCCATAGCCGGTAAAATTTAACACCTTGTGCAGTATAGACGATCGTCGTGATTATTGCGTCATTCGACGAACCGTCAATCAGAATAATGTTGTTATATCCTTGAACATCACTCGGTGTATATATACATGTATCGAGAGCCGAGCGACAGTTGAATAAACAACGTCAGCTTGCCGCGTTAAAAATTCGACCGGCTCCCTCTTATTCCATTTGGAAATTTACTCAATTATTCTCTCACGATTCGAGCGCGCGACACGCGAGAACATAATATATATTGTCGTGACGCGGGCTTACGTAATTTCAGATTCATAGGCTTCGAGTCGCTGCTAATTGCCGAGCGCAACGAGCGATCAAAGGAGGCTTTGGATAATGACAGCTCACGTAAGAGCGAGAAAGCCCGGAAAAACTTTGTGAAAATGCTCGATTCCGAAGACGAGGGTGAGTACAGAATCTAACGTTTATCAAAGCTGTTCAAACTCCGATTCTTACGCTTTAAAATCTCGCTGAATAAAGAACAATATTTTGACGGGGAAAATATTAAGGCTGATTCATTCACGGAATGACAATCGCGCGGCATTAGAATATTCGTTAGATCTGATTCAGCTAAAGATAAGAAATATGTTATTACACAACGACGTCTGTATTTCGCAGAGTTCAGTAATCGGGAGAACGATAAGTACTTCAGCGTTCCGAATTCGGAAGACTCGCAATAAGGACTTGGAAATTAGCGAAACGACGTTATCGGGACAATTTCGATAACTACCCCCGCGTCGATTGCCTATATGCCAATGAGAGAGTTCTGGTTGTGATGCTGTCGGCCGTTTGCGTTTCGACAACGCAATTATGAGCGACGAGGGGTGATGATTGCCGATGCAATGACAATTTGCGTGGCTTCGTGTAGATATAATAAGAAATTAAATCTGGGAGAAATTAGCTTTTTAATAAGTCTCCAGTTGGAATCAAAGCTCTATATAACTTCCTCCGAGTTTTCAATAACGATCGATGATAATTAGCAGCCAACTTTCCGCACCGAACGGCAACTCTTCTCCCGGCAGTTCATCGCGCTGAGAAAAGAAAAATATCGTAGCCTATATTCGAATCCCCCTATATCTATGTACGCAAAAGGTTGATGTTCTATGGATCAAGCAAGCTGAGCAAACGAACGCTCGATAAAGCAGAGACGTCACGTTTTCGTGTATACACGCACCCGTGCATAATACAGCGTCGAATTTCGCCTAAATATAAGCTCCTCGCACTTTGTTCGCGCTCACTTCCTCGTGCGTGCACTTTTTACGTATTACGATAACGTTATTATACGAGTGTAACAGCCGAATGAATCGTTGACGCAATGTCGTATATATATACACTAGTGCGATGACGCTGTAGAAATGTGTATACAGTAGTCAGCGCGGGAAATCCTGTACACAAGCGGCTATCCTAATCGCGCATACAGATTCGTGGAACGTCGTACGCGAGATTCGACTGATAAAAGAGCCGTATACGGTACATACGTATACACAATGGCCGCAGGTGTTAACGAACAGCGTCTCACGCTCTGGTTAGTCATAGACGGGGAAAAGGCATTGCGTCAAGCCGTTCACGGTATTCCTGTCGCGCGGCGTTATACACCGAAAATTCGGAATGCGCGCGATGTACACTATTCTATTTTCGGCGCTTCTTTCTCGAGCAGCACGTGAATTATTCGAATTGGACTATACACGTGAATTATTCGAAGGCTGCGATTAGATAATCGTGAATTATTCGGCAGAAAAATCGATCCGGTATTTTCGTTAAACACAAGCGAGCCGATCCATCGCAAACATTCGTTGCGCAATAGTGCCCCGAAAAATGAATAGCCCACGTGAGCCGCTCGCGAGAACACGAGTTCCGCTGCTCCTTGATCTGGGCATAAGCGCTCCGGGTTAAACGAGGCGCGAGCCATCGGGTCTACGACCTAATCGACATAATCGCCCGGTTTAATCCCTTGTCCTCGTCCCTCCGGTGCTTAAGAGGATTGTAAACATGTAAAGTCTGCCCGGACAATAAATCGCTCGGAGCTGCACCGACAAAAGCCGCCGCAGTGCCTCCAATACTTGCCCTCGCTCGCTCTGTACTCGAAATTAATCATCGAGCCTTCGATACTGCTCCCGAGCGACGATTAACGATCTCGCGCGCGATATATCGAGAGAGAGGGACTAATTAATAAGAGAGGGAGAGAGAGAGTTCCGGAATAATGCGCGCGCTGGTCATTAGCGCGAAATCATAAAGAAAAGCGCAATTACGAGCGACGGAAATGTCGATTTAAGCGGCGGCGGCCGGCACTTTAAATGCAAAGTGCGCCGACTTAATTAAGGCAATTAGACTGCGCGATGCGGCCGAGTGTCGTCTCTGCGCTCTGAGAGCTAGCTGACGACTATCGATCCGTCGTGTCTCGTTGTTATGGCTTATAATGAGACGAGAGATGTGTGTTGTCGCTGCACGATTTTGGCGTATCGAGAGATTTGCATCGCATTATTATACTACGTAGAATCGAGCACAAAGATCCATTAAAAAAGTATTCCTCGTATATCTCAATAACCCGCACAGTTTTAAAAACATCCTAATCGCCAGCGACCCATTAACACCAATCAGAGTCTCATATACTAAATTGCCACAGAAATTCCTCCTCAAAGCACCTCTTTATTTCCTCTTTGAAAAAAAAAAAAAATTCGAAAACCGCAACGTCAAACGCGCAATTTTTCACGCCAAGCACATCAGTCTCCATTCATTGCGATGATTTACAACTCCTGAAAAGACGTCGCGCTGCACGTGCGCGCGAGAGAGCCGCGGCGCAAAAAACAAAACCGCTCGCTTTCGGTGTACATGCACACAAGCTATACTGCGACATCGCTCATCTGCTATATATATATATATATACACACATACTTATTCACGTTATTCCGTCTACTTTTTCCAAAAGTGAATGCGCTCGAAAGTGCAGCTCTTTACTTTCGTCGCGAATGAAAGTTCGGCAGAGATGCATGTGTACGTATGCGCGTGTGTGGGCGTGTACGTGTGCGAAGGCGGAAAACCCCGCGGTTCAGTGGGAACTTCCCAAGGATGCGCTAATCGCGGCTTTAACTCGCCACGAGGCGACTGCTAGGATCAGAGAACTGCGTTGAGTAGAAATGTCGTTTTATTTCTGGCTTGAATGAAATTTCGTTTGAATGAAAATTCTTTTTGTTGACCGAGACGCTGTTTCATCGATCGTAAACTCGTAAACGAATTTCATTGTATATAAAGCCGTAACAATTCCACGCGTGGCATGTAAATTTCGCAGTCGAGATATCAACATCACTTCGGTTAATAAAGAAATAATTGGAACGAAATTTCGCTTGTTTTCGCTCCAATTATGTTTATGAATGCCCTCGTTGTAATATCGTTTTCAAACAGTCTATTCAGCAGTCAAGAATTTAATTGCGGGAGATAATTAGGTTCGTTCATTTTTATCAAATTTCATCATAGACTGCAAACACGGTAGCCGAATCTTCATCGCAGACACGCCTAATCAAAATTATACGAAGTCGCGAATAAAAGATAAGCCGCGCGCGGATAAGTAGAAAGGGGACTGGACTAGCCAGACGGCCGTATATTAGCCGGGCGAGCACGTGCAGACTGTACTTTGATAAAAAATTCCTTCTGTAACCATACTCGCGCTCGCGTAATTTATTACGGTTTCCTTTTTGGCCGAGATATATAGGTATACGTTAATACGCCCAAGGATAAATATTTCGTGTATTTATGTATCGTACATTTTTCAGGATTTATTTATTTGGAAAGTAAAGAAATACATGCGTCTCCTGCTCCTGAATTTTTCATTATACTTTCTCTCCGACTTCATCGCGCTGGTTTCAATTATTTTATTTTTCGAGGAAGTGTTTTATACACCCACACACAGCGTAGTAATATGCGCGACGCGTAAGAGGATGTCTATCGAATTTCGTTCGCGAGGACGTATACTAATTACGCGAAATTTTATCCTCATCCTATACACAAGGCTATTAAAAAAAAAAATCCCCCACACACATTCGAGTATACATACAGCTGTCCTAAATACGTCAAAAAAAAAAAAAAAGTATAATCCCCAAACAAAAGACCATATAACGCATCGTCGCATTGAGCAACCCTTTCACGTCTCAGCTCATCACACCTATACTCCCGCCTCGACAATGATGATCGTGACTCAGTGGGCGGAAGCAGATCTCGCCTACCGTACGTCGCGCATACGCACATACACACAAAAGCCGGCCGGTCTAACTCGCTCTCCGCGCAGTCATCGTACCTATGTACACATCGGCAGAATTTTCGCGGTGTGTACTCTTATCTACAGGCCGGAGCGAAGGCCAAGAGCACGAGAGAGAGAGAGAGAACGAGTGGTGGGACCGGGCAACGTAGTGGGGACACAGTCGAGCGCGGTAAATACAAGTGCAACTCGCGAGCGGAGCAGTCAGGCCGAGGCTCTCGGTCATCTCGCTTCTTGAGAGAGACACACAGCCATACTCGTGTATACATTACACTATCCGGCGAAAGATCGCGTGTGTGAAGAAGACAACATGCAGCAGTGACCGTAGCTACGCGAGAGGATTGACAAGTTGTTGTTGCTTCGTTTCTCCTCAGCACACGGAAGAGTTTTATTCGCCGAGACGATCGGTAAGTCGATCGGTTCATTCATAAACAACAAGTCAGTGACATAAGACCGTGTGCTATACGTATAATACGCGTGTACGTGCGCTCATATATCGTACACGCAGGCGCTATAGTCGCGAGCGAAGATCGAGTTTTAATGAGCAGCCTTGAATTTTCTCTTGCGAAACTCGTGTGGATGTTATATAGTACATACCGATGCAGCCGATCGACGACGACTCGCTCGGCTCGAATACAGCAGCGAATTTTTCACACGTAGACAGCACGCGATTCTACGTCGCCGCGCATGCACCTCTTATCGGCTGCAATAATAACGATTCGCGGGGTCGTTAAAAATTTTAATTTACGCCGACGGGATTGATTAACTGGAAAATAAATCAACGCGAGAGAGAACTGAGTATGACGTATGTACGAAAGAGTTCAACGCGCGCGCAGTTCCAAGTAATACGTACGCGCGTGTGTATACAGATTTTCCACGGCCTGAAAATTTCTGCATAATAAAAAGAAGAGGATATCATGCGGGCCGTCGTGTAACACATGTCTGATGTCAAGCGTGAAATTATAACGAGCCTTTTCGCGAGGCTCCGCACGCACAGATGTCGATCGGCTGCTGATAAGACGCTTCATTGCCCCGCGAAAGGATGAGGAGGTGCGATTGTATTGGAAAAAGAGGAACATTATGCGATGACGAGTGCGCTTTTTTATTGGCTATCTTTTTTTCCGAAGAGCTTAAATTACGAATCGTCGTCAATCATTCAATTCAACGTGTCATAACACGGCGATTACGATGCTAACGAGTTAGCCGATAAAAATTTCGAAATAAGGACCGCGCGCGAAACTCGTCACGACGAAGCCAAAAAATATCCCTGACCTTAGAACTTGCTACACCCGAAATCCCAACGCTCTATTTCACACACACACACACACACATTTCCAGCACAATGGATAGCTATTCTCTATAAATATAAAAATCGGCTAAAGTGACGATCGCCGGCGCGCGAATGAATAATTTAATAGCATTAGCATAGATTTCGAGCGTCTACCTTGAAAGAGCGAAAGAGAGGAGAGCATATAACCGCTATATAAGCCATTAGCATATAACAAACGATCCGAGCAGCGCGAACACGACAATGGGGATTTTTCGAGACCTTGAATACAAAAATCACGTCGATTGTTCGCCCCGCGCGGTTCGATGCTCTTTCCTTCGTTTTATGCTGCACGGAGAGAGAGAGAGAGAGAAAAAGATGACAGAGCTCGCCAGAGCGGTCTGACTAAGCTGGGCATAAAACGGAAGCCTTTTTGGGATGTATACCTATATATATATATATATATATATATATATATATATATATATATCTCCTGGGAGTCGAATCGAGGACCATTAAATCACTATCGTTCTCTCTATCGAAGAAATGCCGGCTCTCGTAAAACACTGGAGTTATATATTTTCGGAAATTCGCGCAATGATTCAGCGGGGATTTTCTTATATTTACGTGTGTAATAACACTTTTTTACTATATTCGACGATAATAATCGCAGTGCCTCGTTTGCCGCTAATTGGCCTTTTGTGCTCGACGCCGATGGAAACGTGACGATATAGTCAGCGCTATCTGCGCTTCCGAATTAAAAATTCAAAGTGCGAAAATGAGTTATTCCACCGGTTGCGAGAGCCTGGTCCCATTGTCGACTATCTGCCGTCAGCATCCAGTAGATCGAAAGTGTCAGTCGTAAAAAAAAGTTTACGCTTCCAGAGAGAGAGAGAGAGAGAGAGAGAGAGAGAGAGAGAGAGAGAGAGAGAGAGAGTGAGAGAGACGTGAAATCCTACTTTTTTTTATCGACGATTGCAGCAGTCGTTTCACTCTACGTCGAGGTCGTAAATTTGAAAAAAAAAAATGAAAAATCCTCTGAATTCCAGACCAAAGCACCAGCCAAAAATAAGAATGAAGTTCCTGCTGACCTTGAGCTTTCTCGCGCTGGCCGCGGTGAGCCACGCGCAGTTCATCTATCCTGATGAATTCGAGTCGTTGAGAGAAGAGGAGGCGAGGCGACAGAGCACAGCAGGTGGATTGCATCTGCCGATGTTCGAGCCTACGGTGCAGAACATCAACGATGTCGAGTCGGCGCCTTACTACCCTCCGCCCTTGGCTCAAAGCGGTTTCCAACAACAGGACCAACCGGATTCGAGACCACCCGCGGCTTCTCCACCCGTCAGAGTCAATGGAAAGCCGACTAATAATCCTTTCGATACGTTCTTACCGCCTAGGTGGAGGGATCATGTGAGTTTGTTTTTCTGGAAATGCGTCGATGAATTTCAGTGTCGCATTGTTTGGATAACGTCTGTCGCGCGTAACGCGAGACGTGATAAAAGCTCTGCGGTTATCGGGAGTAATTTATGCTGCGGAATGCGCAACTGAAAAGTCGCTTATAAGCGCAATTATTTATGTTGAAAAAAAAATATCACTTACCAAACAGGTGATCAACATCATCTCACGAGGCGTGACCAAGTTTACCCTGGACATGGACCACGCGATCGAGAAGTCGAGTCCAGCCAACAGCCGCGAGAACCTCCTCTTCTCGCCGGTGAGTCTCACGTTGACCCTAGCCATGGTGATGCTTGCCTCCAACGGAAAGACCTTCGAGGAAGTCACCAAGATCCTGGGACTCAAGTCCGGAGTCGATATCTCCCATCATTCCGAGATCGTTCACCAGATCTTCGGTCTCCTCATCCAGCAGTCCGAGCAGATGCAGCTGCTCGACCCCACAGCGCCCCAGTGCAAACTTGCTTTCGGTATCTTCGTTGAGGTGAGTCCTTGAACAAAAGAAAAATTATATTATTTCGTGAAATTTCGCATTGTGAGACGTACAAATTTTCGCTTGAAAAATTAGGACGGATACCCAGTGCGCGAGCAGTTCAAAGCAGTGAGCGAGAAGGTCTACAAGAGCGAGGTCATTAGCGTGGACTTTTCGCACCACAACAGACAGGCCCAGAGCGTCATCAACGACTGGGTGAGCAACAAGACCAACCACAAGATCAAGAACATGCTGTACGAGCCGCCGAGCCCCCTTACCGACGTCATCATCACCTCGGCCCTGTACTTCAGCGGCGAGTGGGAACAGCACTTTATGGAGGGAAGCACCAAGAGGTTCGTACACGCGCATGCGTTGCTTGACGATCGGCGCGTCATTACATTATATCGTTTCAAAGAATGAAAAACAACGATGACTTTACACAGGAAACCTTTTACGATTGAGAACGGCGAGACTGTATACGTCGACATGATGTACAACGGAGGCTACTTTCCGTTCTACGAGGACAAGCAGCTGGGCGTCAAAATCATCGGTTTTCCCTACAAAGGCCACGAGGTGAGTTCGCAAATGCATCTCAACATGCAGATGATGCACTTTAACGAGATTATAAACAATTTGAGGTGTCTGACGTCTGTCACTCGAGAGTATACAATGACACAATTGAATCGCAGGTGACGATGTACGCCATCCTACCGAATAACCCGGGTGCGGCCGCCCTCAGGGAGATGAAGCACCGACTCACCCCCGAGATCATCGAAAACCTGATCGCTAATATGAAGAACAGCTCGTGCATTCTAAGCTACCCTAAGATGAAGCTCTCCAGCACCCTGAAGCTCCAGAGCGCTCTGGAGGCCTTAGGGCTGAGCTCGCTTTTCAATCCGTATACTGCCGATCTGAGCGTCCTGTCCCCGGGTCGTGCTGGCTTCAACCGCACCCAACCACCTCCACCACCCTCCGCTCCCAGCCGAGCCCCGACCACCGGCTTCAACGGCGGCTTCCGTCAACCCACCAAAACGCTACACTCGGACTTTACGTTCGAGCCACGCTTCCACGGCGCGCGCAACAATATGTACAGGTATGAGGATCGCACTGGCGGTTACAGAGTCGAGCAGTGGGACACAGGTTATAATCTGCACAAAATTCGTGACAACAGGCGAGCCAAACGACAGAGTCGACCGATCGACCAGGATTTCGTCGACTTCCTCAACTCGCAAAAGCTGCCGACCTTCGGTGTCGACGAGCTGCGCAACAGCGCCGGTATCAGTAATCCCGGTCTCTACGCCGACGACGTCATTCACAAGGTCGAGATGACGGTGAACGAGAAGGGTACCGAGGCTGCCGCCGCCACTTCTGTTATCCTCGACAGGAGCGGAGACTACAAGAGGTTCATCGCTAACAGGCCGTTCGTCTTCTTCATCAGGCACGATCTGGCCAAGGCGATATGGTTCTGGGGCACGATGAACAGACCCACACCGTTCTACGAGACTCCCTAGGCGTGGACGTAGTGGTACAACGCACGACTACGACGACTTGTGATTCTGTGGCATTTCTTTTTACATATATACGTTGTACTTTGTGACTTACATACGCACATATTACACAGGCGAGACGACATATCCGGTTCTAGCGAAGAGAGCGCGTTTTTACAATTTTTTTTGCGAGGCGCTGCGTGAGTGAATTGTCCAGATGCGACAATGCTACTATAACACTTAAAGAGGCTTGAATTTTATTCTTAAGAGTTTCATTTATTTTTTATTTAAATAGTATACGTCGAGCAAAATCGGCTGCTTTACGCGTTTTCCGATATATTTAATAGGTATGAGTGCAATCTCTTTAAAGTTATAATAACAGCATGTATCGAGATACGGACGAAGCTATGATTTGTTACAGTTTTATAGGCATATACTCTGTGTTACACTGCAGAAACTACATACACACAAATGCATGTCATACTCTGGAAAGCAACGAAACAGAGGAACTAATCGAAAAGTATTAATTCATTTTTATCGATTGTATTGCGTGTCATGTTTCACAGAGGCAGCCGTTACAAAGCAATTGCGTTACTTTTGACAAGGCATTCGAAAGTAATTATTTCAAAATAGTCAGTATGTATTTAATAATAATATTAATAAAGTTAATACTCAACGTATAATAATCATTGATGCTTTTTTTATTCAATATTTCATTATTAATCATTTAATTACACACTTTGTACTTAGTCTAGTCCTTCTTAAGTACGAACAAAAATGATTTACCTTATATTACGTAAATGCAGTTATATTTCTTTGAAAGGACAACGTTTTTCCGTTAAAAAAGACTACCTATATGACACCTTAAAATTTAGCAGCCAACGTAACGAGTTTTACGATTTACAATTCATCGTATTCACCGGCTGGTTTGGCCAAGTTAAAGTCCAGCACCTCGTCGGAGGTGAGAAACCGCACATCGCTGTCTTCGGAGAAAGCAGACTTGTTGGAGCCTCTGCGTCGCCGTCGAAGGAACACCAACGCCACAACCGTGGTTATCGTGACTCCCGTCAAAATGCCGATGACTATGACGATGATTCCAGAAAGGCCGAAGGTCGACTGATGTCTGGAGGATTCAGCCAGGACGTGTTGTGGTTCTGTAATCAGAATCGTAAAAATACGTCGTCAGCTTGAAGTAAAAACCGTACGAACATGTACATACGTGGAAACTCGTTACTCACCAGTTTGCACTTGCGCGTCGTCATCGGTCGGTTCGGTGGACGCTTTAGTCGTAGTGGTACTAGGAGCAATCGTCGTTCTAGTCGTACTCGTAGTAGTCGTAGTTGTCGGCATAGTGCTAGTTTCATGCACCCGACTGGCAAACGGAGTTTCCACGTGAACGCTCATTGTCGATGCGGCCGTGCTGTAGACTGCTCTCGTCGGCGGCGCAGTAGTTGCTCTTGTTTCGACGCTTGTTTCATTGAGCGTCGTTCTGGGTCGATCCGTGCTAAATGGAATTGTAGATTCGGTGATTTTCGTAGATTTGACCGAGGTCGATATCGTCGTTGTAGTACTAGTCGTGCTCGGAGCCGTACTCATTGTCGCAGACGGCTGGCCTTTTTCCGTCTGCTTTTCTGTCGTCGGATTAGTCGGCACAACGGCTATTGTGTCATTCGTCGATGGGACGAGAGTTTCCGCTTGCTCGGTCACCTCTGGAATATCAATGGGGCCGAAATAGCGCGAGTTGGTCGATTATATTTTGAATTTTTGGAAAAGTCGACCTACCGTAAATACAGTACTCGGCAAAGTCTGGACAACAGGAGGAGTTTTCTGCGCAGTCCAATGTACACTGGCACACATCTGGGTTTGAATACAATTCGGAGCTGGGGGTGGTTTCGGCTAATCCGTTTACGCAACGGTTCTGGCACGACTGCATCGCGTTGAAAACTTCTACTTCATCTATAAATTAATCAACGACACGTGATTATCCGCTTTGCATAAAATTGTTGAAATATCGACGGTTATTCCCGATTATAATTACCACCGTCAGAAGCGGGCGGGGACACGGTTAGATTCTTAACGTTGCACTCATCTCCTTGCAAAATAGCGATGTCATCAATGGCGATATCGCTGACGTAGCTCGAGCCGCGAATTCCCTCCATGATTATCTGCTCGAAATAGAGAAAAATCCCAGTAAAACGAGTCCTTGATTACAGGCGTACATAGATCTATACGTATGTAATGTCTTTAACAATGCAGACCTGGAAACTGCTATTCAAAGTGGGAAACTCGAACAAGCCGTGCAGCCACTGATTGCCCTGATTGCCGCTTTTGGTCCACATAAGTTTTGGCGTTTCCTCCACTTCCGGCTTCAAGTAAACATTGAGGCTGCCGATGGTAGTGCCGTACATGTGATACCTACGCGCGAAACAGCATCAGAACGATATACATACATGCGGTTGGCGAAAGCTCCCTTATCGGAGCACGAGAGTGAGATAACACATTTTTAACAATTTTACCAGAAGGAAAAACATCCTGATTCCGTGAGAGAGGCATTGTAGAGAGGCGATAAAATTCTGGCCGTGTCGTTGACTAATCTTCCTGACGCCTCGATGTACAAATAATATCCTGAAAATAACATTGCATCGTCATGAGTTTTTTTTACACAAATGCGTACAATACTAAATACAAAAATTACCGTCATTCCCAGCGCCGAGAGTGTGATCATGAGTAGGTCCGGTGCCGATGTGCGAGCTGGGCGTGTCGAATCGATGCCTGATCCAGTCGAAATTGTGCTTGGGATCCTGTTCCCACCAGCAGAGTCCATCTTTTTCGAAATCGCAGGAAGTCGGTGCGGTGGCGTTCGAATCTGCGTTTGAATGGGCGCAGTGAGTTCGCTTCGTCAAATTTAGCAATTAACGCGCTCGAGCTAGGTATGCATAGTAGAGTAGCGTTTGCGCAGCGGCTTACGTAATGCGGGAATTTTTAGTGAATATAGGTATAGGTATAGACGTGCGACGATTTTGGTCGAGGTGAGTGAACGGGCTGAATGACGAATAGCTTTTCGTTAGTAGAGTGTTTAGCGAGGAAAATTAGCGTACGGTAAAAGAGATAAAATGTAAAGCAACGCGTTGGACAATTAATTGCGGAGGATGAATACGTTTTTCATGTTAATGAGAAATCGGACGTATAATTGGTGGACTTATCGTCGAGATTGCCGAACATCTCAAATAAAGCACGACATAACTGGCGAGTCAGTATGATTTGAAATTAAATAAAATCTGTTTCAGGAGTATAAAACGTTTCAAATATTTGTCATTTTGAAATTTATAGTATAGTAGTTAAACATCTGTTTTCAAATTGTTTGCGCGATAAATATTACGCAGCCAGACTTTATCGCGCTATGTATTGGAGCGGTACGCTCGAAAAGGGAAATATTAAAAGCAAAGCAAGAAATGCCTCGTTTTTAACTCTGGCAAAGAAAAAAAAAAAAAGAAATAAATGAAACAGTCCTATTCAACCAAGAAAAGAGTAATTTTGAATAAACAGCCGAAATAAAACTCTCGGCATTGATCTCTTCCCAAGCAGAGCAGCGAGTCTCTATTCGAATAAATATCGAAAATTTCGATTCGCAAAAAACGCATCGATATCCGTTTCATTGAATACCTCCTCCTAAAAACACGCGGCAAAAGGCTGCAAAAAAGCTCGTACACAGCGGCAACGGCTGCAGCATCTGATAGCGCGATTGGACGTATATAAAGTCGGCCGAGGCATGCAATAAACGAAGCCGAAAATTCGCGAGGCCATCAACTACACGTATATACACGGGCAGTATCGCATCGCCGATGGCAAATGCCAGAGGCGATATGGTAAATCAGTTCTATTGGCTACATGCAGCGCACACACACGCTTGGCCGGGCAGTCTGTCTGTGTGTATAGGGTCTGGCTCTGGAGATGTGTATATTTACCGCGGCAGTAGGGCGTAGTGCCGTTCCACTGTCGGCCGTCGCAGTAAATTTCGGCGTTGCCGACGAGCACGTAGCCTGGCTCGCAAAAGTACATTAATATTGCGCCGTGGTACTTCTCGCCGACGACCGCGTGCTTCGGTGCTGGAATAGCTGGACAGCGCGTACCTGTGGGTCAGAGAAAACCGCAAATCTTTTTTTTTAGCTTGTACAGCGTGATCCAAGAGATTTTCTTATTAATGGCTATTTCATTTTTCTTTTTTAATTTGAAATATCGCAACGAAAGCTAACACTCGAGCTCGTGTGAGCTCGATGCAAGCAAAATTAATTTTTTTCACTGCGCAATACGATGTACGAACGCTCTCTGGAGATAAAATAGATTTTCCCTCGTGTATATGTTACTGAGCTAAATTGTTCGCTATAGAGATGTTGCAAAGAGACACGATAGATAATAAGTATAAATAGAATGGTGTATACATAAAACGCGGAAATATAAATCCGCGTTAGCTTTTTTATCGTAAAAAGTGGAACGTATGTGAACATTTGAAAAGTCGGCCAACTACATCTTGCCAAAAATACACGGTCGTGCGAAAGGATCAATAGATTCGTTTGATTTATTTAAAGAACTTGTTCGCGAGCGATATGGATTTCCAATTATTCTGACACATCTGTTATCCACGCGCTGATCACTTTTTCAATCCATTAGATACATTTTGCGTCGTATATAAACTAAAATAATTGAAATAAATGCCATTAAATTGACCGATCATCGAATATTAACGAAAAATACTCACTGACGCAAATGGGTGTAGGTGTATCCCAGGATCCACGAATGCAGGTCGAGTATTTATTACCAACGAGCTCGTAGTCGGCGTAGCAGCTGTACCTGATGATTCTGCCGCGGCCTCTCGCCCGGATTCTTCCGTTTTTCAGCCTCGGCGTCGGGCATTGGGGCGAATCGGCTGTTATAGAAGCAATAATCGATTATTATTTCATGATAAAGCGAATCCAGCTCTGTAAATATACAACGTCACTTAATTATTCGCGAAATCTGACGGATAGTCAGAGGAGTCTACGCTCTGTCTAGTCGCGTTAGGAAAAGTTGTGAATTATTGAATGCCGTTCAAAATTTAACGAATTACGCGCATTGGATAATTCATCATGAGCTGTATTTGATCTCTGCGATAACAGGTTTAGAGATGCACCGTTTGAATATTGATCGATCGATTCAATCCTCTCCAAATGAAATAAACAATGCACAACGCTAAATATGTCAACGAGCAATATATTCGAAGTTCATCTGGTGAATTGTCAGCGTGACTCTCAATGCCCACGCGCGTGTACGCGAGAATAATTTTTGCGATAACACTTTCCGCGCGTATAATTTACAAATCGCGAGCAGAGCTCGGTCCACACGCGACGACGAGTTATCATCAGATGGACGGGCGTCATCACGCTGACTCCACAATACGAGACGCACATTATTGGAAACGGCCCTCGGAATCACGGCCGATGAAAGCGCCTCGCAGAGCATCGATGCGCGCATGCATCGGCAAACGCTCGGACCTACAGCCCATCGAGTAACGTACATACATACACATACGGAATTTTCGTAGAACAGCATCGAGAATTAAACAAGCATCAAGCAAATCAATGGCCGTGAAGGAGTCGGTGACGCGTTGGCGTGCTTGCAAAGTGCGTTAATTAAAAGCGAAATCACGACGACGAGCTAACGGCCCCCAGAACGTTTACTCGTGCTGCAGCTCACTTTTTTGATTTTTATACATAGAATAGGAGAGAGTGAAGCGCGGAATAAAATATCGGAAGCGAGCGAGCGATTTTTTAAACTCGTTGGTCAGCGAGTCTTTTGATCTCCGATGCGATCGGCTTTTACAGGTATATAGAGTACGACAGTGAGTTCAAAAATTCATTTCGTTCTGAAATCGTCATATATCGTCTTTTTCGTTAAACAATTACAATCTGAAAAATATCTCTGTATTTCAATGTTCAGTAAGAGTCATTGAAAAAGCGATACTTCCAGCAGCCGCGGAATTATCCGAGAAAGGAAATAGACTTACAAGGCGAGCTACGTGGGCTGGCTGCGCACAGGGCAATAACAAGGAAAACCAGAACGGCGATGCACCTCATCGTGGCGGTATTCATTCTTCCCTTAGTTGCGCCTCTCGAAAGATCACGATCCTGTCGCACCTCCCGCACCCTTACACATCGCCAGATCTCACCCGACAGACACTCGGTGGCGCGAAAACAATTACGAACTGCTGAGCGACTTCTGAGCCGGTTCAAGACTAGGAGTACGATGACACGTGAACTATGAAAGGACGATGTATTCTGGCTCTTCTTTTTGCTTCGACTGACGCTGAGTGAATGAGCGCCGGGTTGACCGAAGGCGGAGACGCAGCTTCCGGCGGTGCGCTCGTGCGATTTCCCCTTATCTGCTTCCGCTTTCTTTTATCTCCGGTCAGCGCTTGTGCGCCAGGCCTTGAAAGGGGTTTCCAGTCCTATGGCTGATTCGGACCTGGACTTAGATTCTTTCTGGGCGTGTTGCTGTCCGAGTTCCCCGTATTTCGGCTCTTCTCCAGATAGACGCTTTGGATGTTCTTTAGCTTGAAGGATGATTTTGCATTAGTACAGTTATCTCATAAGAGTTTCGGAAGATAAAATTTGGACGCATACAGACCTTAGAATAGTGTACGGGACAATGAAATTCAATTAAGTAAATTAAATTCGAAGATCGAGTTCGAGTAATGAATTTCTTTCTTCTCTAAATGATAATGAACATTTCCTGCGCTGCTCTAAGCGACCTCGAGCATCATTACGATAAGACCAAATCCTATTCTTTTCGCAAATATGATTTCATTGCTATTTTCATGAACGAGTATTATTATAATTGTATAAAACCAACAAAAAATGATGTGCTTCTACAAAACTGTATACATATATCGTAAGCGTTCAAAAAAGACCGCTTAGAGAACGAACGATTCTACTCCAATAAAACTTGAAATGAAATTATTTGCAACCACCGACTTAACTTTTGCTTAACGACTCTTTGAAACTTCATTGCCGCGCGTGTAAAGTAAAAAGGCGTGATAATATAATGAACCGCAGGGAGATCGAGCTATACACCAAAATTATTTTACCAAAATAAATATGCATGTATTTATCAGTTATACATCTTCAGCGAGCAAAATGAACGATCACAATTGCACACTTTCTCGCTGAATCACAGCGAACGGAAATTCGGATTTACATCATATGTATACATACCACCGATATTTCTGGTTTATACTTGCAAACATTCGTAAAACTAACGAAAACTATATTGTCTTTTTTTGTTACTGCGTAACGTCATCAGTATTAATAAGCAAATACCTACGAGTTTCTATTATACAATGATTAGAGTTTTTTATGGCAAGGAAATTATACATTTACTTTTACGGCCTCTTCTGATGAGCATTATGATTCACCTGTTGCAAATAAATATCGTTTACTTTGTAAACCTGGAAAAACACACACATATAAATGATCAATTACACGGTTGAAAAAACGGCTACAAATCAATATACCTCATTATTACTACGATGATTGTGTTGTTGATACGCAACCTGGTGTGTATACACTGGCGACGGGATTTGCACCTGTACCGGCGCAACGTATCTCTGATTGTGAACATCTCTGTGTATCGGTATATTCTGTTGAGAAACAAAATTCTGATCCGACATGCTGTTTGGTATGAAATTCACGATGTTCCTACCAGGGCCCGAAAATTCGTTGCCAGTGAAACTCGGCTCCCTCTGTACGTTGTCGTATTTTACGGCCTCTCGCGAATGACACGGAATCGAAGACACAGCGTAACGCGCATACTCCGGCGCAGCTCTCTCGTAGCCAGGATTTATCACCTGGCTGTACTGCTGACTAGAAGCCGATGGCTTGTGCGTGTGCGAGCAGATATTGGTATCCTCAACACCGTAGATTGGTCGTCTCTGTGGCATCCTGTTGCCCTCGATGGCGATGAACTTCACCGGCTGACGCGAACTTTGCTTCTGCATACAAGCCATCAGAGACTCCTGATGCTGCTGTGAACGCTGAGGCCCATGACTTTTGTACATCTGGCATTCGTTCATCGCGCAACAGTTATGGACATCGGCGCCTTGAATGGCGCGATTTTCCACAGACTGCAATTGGTAGTCCTTACACGCTATCACGCTTTGTGAGTGGCAGTTGCCGTTGGAATTAAACGGTGCATCGCATGCCTGCAACGTGGGCCCTCTGTTATGCACTGCATTTTGAGGGTTGCAAGGTACGCAATTGCTGTAGCATAAATCTTTACGTGAGCTACAGTGAATATCCGGCGCAGTGAACATTTGATCCACACTATCTTGCGAGCAGTTTTGACTTGAATGGAGAGTCAAGCGGTTCGTTCTTTCTTGTATCTCACTAGAGCTACCTTGTGACAACTGGAATATTTGGAAATCATTCAAGTCGTCTGAAAAACTCACTTGCTTTTTAATTGGCGACAACTCAAAACTTTGAGATAAAGTGAAGCTTCTTCTGGCCTCATGAGGTGCTGGAAATAAGTGCATCTTCTGCGAAGAAGGATTTCTCTGCAATCTTCTGACCTGCATAGGAGCACTGATTCTCGGAGGTTGATTGTATTTCGCGTTCATGTATACGTATTTACATTTTGGAGCTTCTAATGCTTGATTGGATGTCAGATTACTACAGTTTGGAGTACGCTCACTTATCACATTATGGCCACTGTTATCACGCATTAGCGCTTTCTTACTTATTTCTTTATGCTCTGGGCCTTTTTCTATACTCAATAAAACCTTTTCATCAGACACGCAGTCGACAGTAGGCCGACTTTTTCTCAAAATACTTGGGATATGCTTTGTACTTTTGGATACAAAATAGGTTTTCTTAACATTATTGTCACCTATATGAAGCTTCTCCTTCTCGTAATGAAGACGGAATCCTCTGTCGAAATCTCTTTGATTATCCGAGCTACATAGTTTAATCTCTTGTTGACTGTTAAGATCAACATCATTCAAGTAACGGGCGGTAAGCTCTTGACGATCAGGATGTACTAAATCCATTTTGTTAGTCATCCTTTCGCTATCGAGATCAACGTTCACTTTGACTGATGAAGGGACTTCTATGTCGCTGTGTCCACTCTTAGACGAAGCTGCATACTTTCTTTTTAATAAGTGATGATTTGGAACAGTTCCTACATCCAGTATATCTTTTTCTGCATCATTATTGTTAAATGAAGCATTTGAATTATTATCTAATTCGCATTTTAAGCTTTGCGTACTATGAATCTGTAGATTTTTATTTTTCTTTAGTGTCCTGAATACAGCTGAATCAGGTTCTACCATGATTTCAGAGGTACTTGATTCAGTGAGTCGATCAACTGACTCAGATCTCTCTTTGTCTTTAACATTTTTTTGTTGATTAAAATGATTTTTTAATGTACTTGCATATGTAGCTTTTAAAACTGCTTTTGCATTCTTGAATGGTTCTAAATTTCATTTATATTTCAATTAGTTTATACAAATTTGTATACAAAATTATTAGTTGAATAGTTTTTACCTTCAAGAATATTTCCAAAAACATCTTTGAACTCATTCTTTGCTATCATTTTACAAGTTTGAATGTAAAACTTGATTAATTTTGGGTCTGTAGGACTTATATTATGATTATTTTTTTTAATTGTATTATCTACATTTTTTGCAGGTACATATTCACTGAAAAATATAACATTCTCAGGTGTCGATTTTCTCTGAGAAAATCTAAAGAGATTTCGAGTTAATAAATATACAACGTGAAATAAGTGAAATGAGACGACTTGCATACCTTATTGCATCATTATCCTCGTATTGACTATTATTATTATATTTGGGATTCCCATTATTTACAACAGAATTCTCCTCCTCAAATAAACGCCTTTTGCATTTATCCTCTTTTGTAATGTGCTTATTCGTGAATACAAACTCATTGTTTGGAGAAGTTATATTTTTTAATACTTCATTGCTATCTGATTTCACTGCAGTAGTTTTTTTTCTGAGCCTGTAAGTTGAAATACAATGAATAAACAGACAAAATAAGAACTCTAGTCAATTTTAATTATAAATAATGTTTTACCTTTTAAATACAGGACTAGGTTCCAAATTTTCAACCGATACAGGGTCATCAGTGTCAGAACTATCAGTAAACTCCTTTAAAACCTTTGAAATTTCCATTTTTATCGCTGGATCTAAATCTTCTACAGGTGTACTTGGTTTTGGTCTATGATAAGTAAAACTCATAAATATAGCTTTGTACCATATTCTAATGTCATATAGCAAAAAACTCATTTACCTAAGAAAGTTACCACTTTGGAAAATTTGCAATGCATCATTGTTCAATACTGCTTGTTTAAATCTTTCAGTAGATGTAAGGGCTAAATTAATTAAGATTCTATTATATGCTTCGCTTAATATTATCAGACATTAATCAATTTCACTCTACTTACGTCTTGTCAGCTGCTTTCCCTTTATTCCAGCTCTAAAGAACCCTTTTAAATTCAACTATAAAAAAATATTGGACTCATTATTATACTTCTTATCAGAATACATCTATGCTAGCTTCTTTTTTCAAATAATTATTTACTCACAGGTTTCTGTAGTATTTTATCACCGATGATTTTTGTATTTTCAGTAGTAGAATCTTGATTTTGAGGATTCTTTTTCTAAATAAAAAATTACATGAATTCAATTGTTCAAATTTATTGAGATTCATGATCAAATCGCAATTTGTCACTCACAAAACTGAAAAGATGAGAATCATTCCCCTGGCTCTGGTCTTCCTCGTTCCTGGAGCTGCTTAGCAGTATAGGATTTGGGAACTGCACTGCTTCTTCCTAGAACATTGTCAAACCCTTATCCACACGTCAATTTCACCCAAACAGCAACAAAAATCAAACAATCCTCACAATATCTCTCCTCTTCGAAGCAAACTGTCCAAGAGTCTTCTCCAACTTGGATCTGTTCCTCTGTTTGATGGGCCTGCCTCGCTGTCACAAGAACATACACCAAAAAAATCATCAGCAGTGAAGATAATCCTTACATTATTATAACCTACAAATCAACAATCAGTCTATCTCTCCCAAGCCGCTTGAATGTCGCAAACAACGAGGACAATAAGGTCGCGGTGGAGTCGAACGTAAACACCGCACTGTCAAACTGTCTTGGCGGCCAAAGTCGATGCTACACATAAGAATGAAAACAAAACGTCGCGTGAACTCACCAATTTACGCTTGGCAGCGAGAGCATTGCGCCTGATTTCCTCGAGGTCCTTGTTGCGCTGAGATCGTCTGGGCTCCTCGGAGTTGCTGTTCCCGCCGGTGGTGAACTGCCAGGAAGTAGCGCCGGACACCACCGGCTTACCCATCGTCTTCGAGCCACTCGCGGAGATGCATCACCACAGCATCTCCAGCGGGTGATCGGTCACTTTTTTCACTCGAGAAATTACGTACTTGTTTCACCTAAACGAAACGTGCAAATATATATATATATATATATATATATATATACGCGACAATACACGACCGATCGCGCGGCGGACTAAGTGTGCTCGCGGCTTCGTCGGCTAGCGACTGACTGGTTTCGTCAGCTTATTGGTCTTTAAGTACTCTGTGGATACATACACGTACGAGTAACGTAAGTATGTATTAGTCGCCAAGTTTAATGACAAGAATTCCTCAATACTCATAGCTACAGGTATAAATTTGTATCTGTATATACGTATGTACATATATATATATATATATATATATATATATATATATATATATATATACACACACACTTCCAAAGCTGAGCTCGCGAGAAGTCTTTGTTTTGACTTTTTGCCGGTTCGGTCGAACGCTCTCGCGGTGCAGCGGCACACAGTCGGTCCGAGACGGCCGAGCGGAGATGACGCGAGGACGCATCGATTTCACCTTGGGAAGGAGAATCCTTAGCTCGATAAACAACAAAATATGCGGATATAGGTATGTGTTTTGGTCATTAATATATTTGGGTTAGGGAAAGAAACGTGAAAATTGTTTGGGAGATGTTTTAGCTTCGGTAAAGATGGCGGATGAAGCATATACGACACTTTTAGTGCTTCTGATATTGGGGTAATGCACAAGTTGGAACTTGAGGTAACTAAGGGAGGACGGCAGTTTTGTGTGCATTAAGTTATAGGCAAAGTTAGAACATGGATTGCTATTGTATGTAAATGCAAGTATGCGGGTGCATAAGCGTGAACCTATAGCCTCGTGGAATAATTTTCTCAACTTGAATACTTGGAAAAAAGTTTTCAAGGCATAAAATCGCGCATTGTACACGTACGCACACGTATTTTTTTAACGTTAAAAAATTGATGACAAAATGTAGGTTATGTCGTTTCCTCGGAAACCGCGAATTACGACGTGCGGCCAACAACGTGTCCGTGTATACATATATTTCACGTTCGCCTCGTAGCCGAGAGGGCAGTTCCATAATTAACTTTAATAAACCGTCATTCCATTGTTCGCGGCATACATACGTACTTGCACAGCGAATCTATTGTGAATGCGATCGGTGTAAATAACGTAACGCCATTCGGCGGGTAAATGCAAAGTAGCGTCGTTCCGAAATTTGATTATCAGCCCGAGCCTCAACCTGTTGATTATTTTAATTCGGTAAATGCCACGGCGAACACGAACCACCGACACTCATTGTCTGTTTGTTTTAAAATTGCAGCTATATGTATGTACGTACACCGCCTGCACACGAGGACATGGTCATATTTCAAGTACCAGCGCCGAGCGACGACTCAAATGTTTGGAATTGCAGCCTGGATTTCTACTGTAATGGGAATTTGGGATAACGACCGTGAAGAGGGTGAGTCGACTGTTAAATTAGCGGATTTTTTTTTCTTAATCGAAATCGATCGACTGATTCGAGATCGTTTCTTTCAGGTGACAAGAATCTTTCAATACACTCGTGCATTTCACGGAAATGGCAAAAATCCGAGGAGTAAAAACGCAATCCGCGCACCAGCAACTTCGCCATTTCAATCGAAGAGATATATACTCGCAGGCAAAAGGAAGCTCGAAGCCGCAAACTCGCTCCGAACTTTCCACTGATTCTCTCTCTTTCCGACCAGTTTTTGACGGCTTTCGACATCCAACTGTGAGAAAAGATTTCAAAGTTGCTCTAATTTAAGGGCGCATGCATCTTCATCGGGCCTCGCCGAAAATTTATCTGAAACTCGGGGAATTCGGCGAGATTAAAAACACTTTGTAGGATAGCGAATCTCGAGGGGAAAAAGAGTAGGTATACGCTCTCTCGGCTCTATTAAAACTGTAACTTCTCCCGCTCAGACTCGCTAGCTTTTATAAAAGACATAAATTCAGCCAAGACGATCATTAACACATTTAAAATGGACGCGCGGTATGGTAAATTTAGAACAGCGCGCTCAGGATAAGCGCGTGCAGTGCAGCGCGCCGGGCTACAAAACCGCCGCAGTTTTAATATTAAACGACAAAGTAATAAAAAGTCTTGACGTCAAACCCTCAAAGTATACCGCGCGCGTATCGTATCGATCTCCCTCGAGCTCTCTCGCTCTACTGTATGCGCGGTGCAGCTTTGTATTCTCGCGCGGCGCGAGAGCTTTGTTTCAGGAACTCTAATAAGTTCCCTGCTCGCTTAGTAGATGGCGGGAGTCGGCCCCGCAAAAAAAATCTCTCCGAATGCACGACATTACGTCTACTCTATCTCTCGCCTGTATGAAGAACATGTTCCGCGGAAGCTTTCAACAGGAGTCGAGATTAACGGGCAAATTCCCGCGTTGAAATTCGCTGTGGATTTAGTTCCGGCATAATTTTACGACGCACTCAACCTGAAATTCGCGTTTTCACATTCGAAAGTCGTCGGTTCGCACGCTGCGCGTTACATAAAGCTCTCCGAGCTTGAAACTTCCGGAATCTGTAAACATTATGTGCTACGATGTCGCGGCGCGGGCGCATTTCAACTTTTCGCTCCGAGCAAAAAGCGCGCATAATTAGCTTTGTTTCGTGGAATTTTGCGATTTCAACTCTACCGTAAAATCGCCCGTTACGCATAATTATGCATATTATCCTACTTGCCGCCTCGGTCTTATTAATAACAGTGGAGTTACTCCTCGCATCCCGAGCCGCGATTTTTAGAAATACGCATCGATCGGAAGCTACCTTTTCCTCCATTTCTCGGAACCGTGACATTGATAGATTCGAGTGAATCGTACTCGATCCGGAATATAATAAGCGAAGTGGCTGCATTATTCCGGATGACGGAGTCTCTTACAAAGGTCGCTTTCAACTGGTCGACTCTAAATATTTTCCGTCACCTTATATCCATCTGTAAAATACCTGCGACGAGACGAACTGTAAAAAAACCTGCGCGCGTGCATCCAGCGTTTGTTATTGGAACATCGTCTGTTCACTCTGGGCAGAGAGAAAAGAATCGAAGCTCCGCCTTTGACATTTCGAGAAACGCATTAGCGAAAGCCCGAAGCAATGTACAGGATAAACCGCAGAGAGACGACGAAGCCAGCGAGGCAGGAAGTTCTCCGAGCCTCGGAGGAGAGAGAAATTGCTAATAAATAATTCATTAGGTAGGTTTAAGCAACCCAGCGGGTCGATGCGAGGCGATAAGGTGACGAAAAAGCCCGAAGACATGTAAATCGCTTGATTTTCCATCCGAGCGACGTGCACCATTCCGCATACACACCTACATTCTTCAGAGGCGCTGTTGCAGTTATCGCACTTCATGAAGCAGCGGATGTCGCGAGATCGTTCGGAAAAGAGGTACATCCAGTTGACCGAATTCCCTATTCACGTTCGCGCGAGAGAGACGACCTCGGAAATATTAAAGGAGGTCGGCACGAAATTCCCAGCCTCGCGTCTCAGACGTAAGCAAACGATGAGAATCTGTCTCTTTTCTTCGCGCGAAAGTGTGGGCGGCTCTCCGCCTACCTGTCGCGCTGCGAGCTTTTTTAATCAAAATTTTGATTTACCGCGTCTTTTGACTTTGGCGCTCCGAGAATTCAGGTGGATTTTTCAGAGGCGCGTCGAGGAGGCTCGCACCGACAGATGCTTACGTAATGAGAAAATAATGAATGTATTCATCTTTTTAGGTGATCACGTCTGTGCAGCACGTTTCCGAAGGACGTGGATATCTTCAGTCCTCGGGAATTCTTGGGAAATTCCCGAAGAAAGACGGAGGATGCGAGGATCCACGATTTTCTTTCTGGCTGTTTTGCACGTACTTCGCTCCTCGATTACAATTCGCTCGCAATTCGTGAGTGGGTTCGGAGGGATCTCTGCGGCACCGAGACCTCCTGAAAGAAAATGGGACGCGCAGGTGCCGTCAGCTCCACCTCCTGAATCCGCAAAAGGTAAGCTTTCTTTCGAAATTCTAGACTATGTTTTATTCAACCACGTTTGTTCAAAAATTAACGGCGCCACGAGCGTTCGGAGCACGTGTCAGTCGGATAATTATTGCGAAATCATCAAAAAGGCACGCAAATGAGAAGCAACAAAAAGCAGGCCTCTGTCGCAGAGAGACAAAAGGAGCGACGAAAAACGTTAATAACCCGGAATTATGCCGCGAGGCGTTTCCTCTCGCAATGATACTCCTCGCTGCTGCTGCTGTAGCGCCGCGAGGCTAACAAACGCCTCGCACTACATCACCCGGGTCCTCTCGAAATCCCTCAAGAGAAATCTGAAGTCGGCCGCGGGCCGGAGAGTAACTGCGACCGATCGGTCATCCCAGCCAAAGTGAGAAAAAGAGACACACAGGAGTTACACGGGAGGGCGAGAGAGAAAGACCCGTAAATTCCGTCGTCCACCGAGTTCACGCACTGAGCCTCTCCCCGGAATAAGGCTGAGCTAATTTACATATAATTAACCCCGGGGCCGGCCCCGGAATAATAAACCGTCCGCGCGCGCCGCTGCTTCATTCCGCAATCTCTCCGTTATCCGCGTAAACATTAACGTGCATCCCTATATACTCGCACTGTGTGCACGCATTTTTGCGCGTCGAGAGGGATTTTTCAGGCGCGCATCCGGCGGAGCAGCGCGACACACAAAATACACTCATCGATTTTCTCATTTTCTAAAAACGGACCTCTCGTAAAGATCCGCTATTGAATTTTTCACAGCCAGCTCGCTACGTCTCTTTCCGTCGATATTCTCGGTGTAAAAATACATAAGCGCATACCCTTACACTTTTCCGGCTCTCCGTGTACGATCGACGTTTACATCACGCCCTGTTATGTATATAGGAATCGATTAGTTTCAGCCGCTCGTGGCGTTTCGATACGCGTATACTATGCGCGCGGAATAAAGCCTCGACTCGTCTCCGTGTCTACAGCGGCGGGGTATCAGCGCGAGTACGTCGAGGGAAGAGAAGAAGGAGGAAATGCTTAGCAGCCGCACTTCATGCGCAATTAACCTACATCTGGGCTGACCTCGCGTTCGCGCACGGCCAGCGTCAACTTGCATTACATGTCCGGCTGAACTTTTCCAGTGCGCGCGGGGTCTTACAACTTTCCGTATAAGTTTTTATGTTAATTGCCGCGTTACAAGTCGGGTAGATCAAGGGCCGGCTTTAATTTGTTTATGGCCCGCCCGTTAATTGAGTCGGTGGAGATTTTTCCGCTAGTTAGTCGCCGGGCTTCTTCGCGCAAATGCTCGAGATTCGTTATGACGAGTTGATGCGATTTTCTCCCGCCAGCTCCGCGGCTTGCTATAGTCTTCGTCGAGAAAAAATCGAGTTACGAGCGCGTTCAGATGCAGCGAAAAATTTGCCCAAAGAAGCGTAGCCAACTTCTGACGCGCACTGACCTCTCGCTCTCGAAAAACGCTATAAGCGCGGTATGAGCATCAGCAAGAACTGCGCCAGGCAGTCGCAAAGCACAACATTAGCCGGGAGCGTTATCATCCCCTCCATGAGCGTATACCGTTAAACTCGACGATCAAAAACTCGGGGCTGAAGAAGTTGTGCTGCTGCAGCAGCAGCGGCAGCAGCGCGCGCGAGTTTCTCAATTCGCCATAAAAGTTAGTGTGTTTGCGAGGCGTCGGAATATCATTATGTAGATGCATTGTTTGACGTATCTCGAGGCTGGCGCTGTCGTGTGCTTCATAACGTTTAATATTCATCGTCTCCCGACCCCCTGTATACGCACGAAGCTTCTCCGCAACACAACTAACATTTGCTCCTCCGCGCCTGGGCGTACCAGCGCGTCGCTCTTCGTATGTGTGTCATATACGTGTATGTGCAGCGCTTGCGTCACTCGCGGGAGCCGAATTTTTCCCTTTTTGCTCGGCGCGTATAGCTTCTCTTAGAAACTTTTACTGCAGTTCGTGCGACGCGGCCTGAAAAATTAGCGCGGGAGAAAAGGGGTATAGGGGCTGTTTGTTTTTTCAAGTTGCCTGCGAGCTTTCTCGCAGCTTCTAATTAGCGCGGATCTGTTCGATCATTACGAAGCGCCGTCTTCAAGAATAGGGATACTGGGTATACCTCAAACCTCGGGTTCTCTCGATCAGAACGCACTACTCAGGAAAATAAACAAGCGTTTCTCGTTAATTTAACCTACATAAGCTTAAAGAAGACAAGTACGCAAAAATAAGTATGTATTACCACCGCCAGTTTCTGCTAAGGGTCGAAGCATAGGCTCTTATCCGACCCTGAAAATCGCGAAATTAGTCGTGAAAGATTTCCTGACCATTGCCGATACTCGCGAGACCGTCGCGGTCCAGGCGTCTAATCGAAACAAAATAACGCAATGTACCGTAGCCGTTCCCTTGGTCGAATCGGGTCCGTTTGATCATCATCGTCGAAGCGCGCGACGCGGAATTGGCCGGAAGTGTACGCGAGCAATGTTAAATCGATTAACCTTGTTAGTCCGGGCTAGACCGCCGAATTTCGAAATGGATAAACCGCAGGGCGGTCGCGTGACGGCCTGCTCTGTAGCTGCACTGCCGCCGCCGCTTCTCTGCAAATTAAATTACCATTGTAAATCGCGAGTTGCATAACTGCCGCATCGAAAAGGTGAACCGGCAGCTGTTTTCCTCGGGATGGGATGGATTGTTTTCGGAAATCGAGATCTGATTAGTCGTCGTCTTTTTACACGATAACGATCGCGTTGGCCTTTGTATCCTATATAAGACAAGCTGTATGAAAGTATCACCGGGGGAGTAATAAATATCCCGCTAAATATTCGGCTATTCTTTTCAGCGTGCGGCGGTGTTGCAGAGCCGGAAGACGGACTAAGCGTCGAGAAAATTTTCAGCCTCGCGGTAATGACGTCAGATCCCCGCGGGTAATCGTGACAAACGATCGGTGCGTCCGACGTCGCGATGTATACCGCGCGCGAAGCTCGTAAAGTCACCTCCCGCGCCGTAAATAATCGCGCTGTGCTGACGGTCAAGCTTTTTCTCCCTTTTTTTTTTGTTCTTATCCCGACGTTTGATTTCACAGCAGCTTCGTCGCGGACTCTATACAAACCGCGGCGAGAGAAGCATTTCCCTTTTTACGACCCGCAGCCCTGAGCATTTCTTGAGAGGGACGCGAAGTTTCAGTGTATAGGATATAGCCGATGCTCCGTTAGCGACGGTAACGCGAGAGAAATTTAAAGTGCACGACGGCAATTCGATACAGCGGCCGATAAAGCTCTCGCCTGTAGGTATACCTATAGGAGCCTGGAGTTATGCGGAATAAAAGGAGCAGCTCCGAAATTTATGTCGCATCCGTAAATATGTATAGGAGCGAGGGTAACGATTATATGCAAATTAATTTGTCGTTGCATCCCGATGAAAAATAGTCGGCGGGCAGCGGCTGCGTCGTAATCTTGTCGTGGAAAATTGCGCAGCCCTGGGCCGAGAGAGATAGCGCTGATTTTACGGCGATATACACGTTGGATAATGTATACGTGCCGTGAGTAAATATATTTCCGATACATCGACAGAGAGTAGTATAGTTTGTTTGATATTGTAGATACGATATAATTATGGGGGCGTATAGATATAGCCCGGCGAGTTTGTTTTGTGTATGTAAAGCAGAAAATATCTACTCCACGTGTGTATAAGGGAGCGGCGCGTATTTGCATGTCCAATTTTCGGAAAAATGGGGCTCGCGAGTAGGCGTTTCGTTTTCATAAACGTACCGCTGCTGCACTTTACTCTCTGCGCAGCGAGAGAGCGAGCGGATTGATATCCGAAATTTGTCTGCTTTATTGCGCGTAATGGAAATGTTCTGTATACCTTGAATTTAAAAAAAAAATCGCGCTCCTGGAAAAGTTACCGCTGAATAACAATAATAATCGCGTTAAAATTCGCGGATGTGTTTCAGTCGTAAAAATGTTCATTAGCCTTTGTAGTAAAACCATTCGGTTATTCATCATCCGGATAATTAGCTCCAAAAAGCGTATCACGCAGCGACCGCACACGTATATGAATCAGCCACCCTATATACACACACAGTCCGGCAAAACTCTGGCGCCGCAGCCCAGCCATCGCTCTCTACTCTCTAGCGGCGCAACATCCAAGAAAGCCTTTAGCCGCTGCCGTGCGCTGCACCGCCTACACACTCCTGGCCGAAGTTGATTAGCCAGTCGAGCTCACGCTCCAAAACCTCAAATCGGCAATTTGCGTTAAACCGATTCCGCCCCTTTGTCACCCCTAATATGTACTGGATCAAACGCGCCTGCGTTTGCCTCGGCAAGAAGCCGCTAGCTACTCCCCCCCCCCTCTCTCTCTCTCTCTCTCTCTCTCTCTCTCTCTCTCTCTCTCTCTCGTTGCGGTAAAGCTGACTAACTGCCGTTACACACTACGGCCCATACAGACTGGCGCAGCGATACTCTTGTCCAAGACTTGAATCTGACGTCTATGACAGCTCGTGCATCGTATCTGCGCTGGATCGGCTTTTCTTTGAAGCTCGAAACGCTACTGTGATGTGTGTGTGTGTTTTTTTACAGTCGACGATTGATTTCTCGATGGATTAACTTCTATTTGCCGAACCAACGGTGAAATGTACACTGGCTTCTCCGCGCGGAATAGGAATAATATTTCAGAATCAGGAAAAGTGCGGAATCGAATATCCGCAGGGAAGCCTGTAAACGAGTAGCCGAAGCCGTCGCTGGCCTTTCAATTAAATTGCATCCGGCGAGAGCGCCGATGAAAATTCAACGTTCTCGCGATGTAAATGATATCTTCTCGGAAAATCGGCATCGACGTGATCGACCGTAGCGCGAAACTCCCGGGCTGGAAAAATACGGGGAAAAAAGAGCACAGAGAATTGAGAAAGAGGATAGCCCGCACGCTCTCGGACCTAGGCGTATACTACCCAGGGGATTCCGGCGGCGGGGAAATGCATTAAACAGCGAGCGAGCGAGAGGCGCAGCGGCTCTAAATACCAACAGCCAGCGGTGTTTAACAGTTTCTTCGGTAATGGCTTTCCCTTCTCTCTCTTCTCTCTGTTGGCTGAATAATGCCAAGTTGTATAATGTATATGCATCGCGCGCGCGCGCACGTCGGTGTAGAATTTCGTTAGGAAAATCCGCGCGGGGCGCCCTTACGTGGCTCAAATTCAAATAGGCCGCCTTAGCATTGTCGAGCTTGAGCTTGCAAGCTCTAGATCGTCGCCGTTCAAGGGGGTAATAATACTTTGGTCCTTTTCGCCTCCTTTCTCCTCGGCGGTTTTTCTTTTATCGTCCGATTGAGGTCGCCAAAATTTCCCGTGCTGCAAGCTTTCTTCCTTCGAAATATGCACGCCTTCTTTCACACACCGACGGTGAATCGCGTCTGCGGCCGCGCGCTCTTTACTGCAGAGCGCGGAGCACGTCTCGAATAGACCATTTCCGTATAGCTGTAAGCAGCTACGTACTGCGGGCTCTGTGATGTACTTTCGCAAAGTAGACAGCTGAGTAGAGAGGGCGAAGTAAAAGAGCGATTATTTTCGGATTTTTTCGACTTTTCAAGGCGACTTGAAAGAAGAAGCTCTCGGAATTTACATTCCTTTGCTGTACGTAGTCGATTCGGGTCTGAATAGTCGCTGTGGATTCTACGACTTTAAACGCGGATGTTTCTAGCTCTCGTACACGTGTCTCTTAAAAATCTCGCTGGGAGTAACGCTAATCAAGACCGACGTGCGCTGAGGGTTACAAGAGAGCGAAATCATCCTCGGAAATATTTCCCGCTAACGAACAACGCTCCGTGCTCGAGTACCTCTGACTACTATCGCACTGCGGCTAATAAGATCGCGAGCTCGTTAAGCCATCCGCGCTTTCGCGCAAAAGAACAGCTGGTCGACCTTTGATTATCGTGCTTCGGCGTAACATTCCGAGAAATCGATTCTCTTCCCGAGTAGTTCAGCCATTACGATCTCGCTCGACTGTTTCGCGGAAAATCAGACAAAAATCCACATCCCGGTACTTGTTACGCTTATTTATCAATTGCCGTGTTCGGAAGTAGCAGCTTTTTCCACACTTAATACATGAAGCCAGGGGCTTTCGCGGATGCGGGATGCGTTTGATTAGAACAAGTGGACTATATATAGCCTTGCGCTCGCCGTTATCGCTTTACATTCCCCTCGTAATTCCGCGTCGTAGGCGAGCCATGGGCACTCGACAATTGGATCTCGGGCGCGGGCACTTTGAAAATAAATTCGAAAGCTGCGCGTTTTACGCTTCCAAAGGGAGATGGGTCTAGTTGAGCGTTGTTTATCGAGCTGGGCTATTACTTCCTCGAATTATATAGCGTACATCGTGCGATCGTTCGCTTTCGAGATGAGAAACGAGATAGCTGCAGGTGAAACAGGCAAAAAATCGACCTCAACCTTGCTCAAAATCAATCTCGCTCTAGAGCCCCTTACACACGCTCGCGCCTATCGTCATAAGGAATTCAAAGCTCGCGGCTTCGGGAGAAAAATCAATCACACACGGCTATACCCGCCGCACTCGACTGATCATTAAAAGCTCCGGGATAAAGCTCTCGAGGTTGCCCCTGTCGCATATGCAGGGTCGCGAAGCTCCGGCTCTGAATAATTGAGAAGCGCGATTACGTAATTATCAAGGCGGTGGAATTGGCGAAAAGCTCGCGTCGCTGCCGCCTTGAAAGCTCGGCGCGTATATAGAGTTCGGCCTCGATTTCGTCGTTACCTTCGCGCTTCCCACGCTTATACGTATACGTATATACACACACCTGCGCGGCCCGGAATCGATGAATGGATCTCTATCGTTGCGGCTCTGTATACACGAGCTGAGCGAGTTTTCTCTCCGAGCCGCAGCGCGCAGTTTTCGGCTTTATAGACAGCCTCGCGCGCCCGGGAGGATTTTAAGCTCTCTCGGCGAGGGGTTTATTATCGGACCATTAACGCGAGGCTTGCTACAGCGGCGAGAGGCTTCGGTCTGCGCGTGCTATGTATGCGGCGTAGTGAGGTCGGAATTTTCGAAGCTCCACCGGCAGCTCTTGAGGCCGAAATTGAGTTAAGAGAGGGGGATAATTCGATCCGCACCGAACGTACGTGGCTTTGGTTCTTTGTGTAATTGGTTTTTCCGTAAATTCGAAAGCCGAAATTTCGAGCTCATAAGATTACAAGTCCGAGCGAAGCCAAGAAGACGCTGTAGCAGCAGCAGCTCGGGCCAGAGCCACAAATTCCGGCTCTTAGCGTCGTAAAGCGCGTTTATCGTCGGTTCGTTATCATCGTAAGCAGCAGCCCCCGGGCCAAGCCGGCGCGGCAGCGGCAATATCGCTACCCGCCGGTACAGCGTTAACCCCCGCTCCGAATGATATTAGATGGCTGACGCGTAACGGGCGTGACTACTGCGCGTATTGGCCGCAGCGCCCGCGCGTGTATATATATATATATATATATATATATATATATATATATATGTAGATGTGTATATATATATATACATCTACATACACAGGTAGAGTGAGAGAGGCTTGTGTGGTGCAGCGGAGAAGCCAACGGCCGGAGCTCGTCACACTGCGGTCGTGGTGTGACCGCAGCGGCTATGTGTATAACACACTGCAGCCTCTTTTTCTCTCTCCCTCTAAGCCGCGCGATGCGCACTCGTCGGCTATTATCGTTAGCGGGCGCTGCACTCACAGGCCCGGGGAATAATTAGGCTCCGAAGCCGGCGCTTTGAGTTTCCTCTTTCAAAGCGCGCGCTATCGAGAGTCGGCTAATTCCTCGTTGCGATTCGCCACGGGAGAAGAACACAGCGTTGCGACGACTGTATCCTGATAAGGAGCCGTATATATACCGTACACTTTATACGTCGCGCAGCAGTCGGATATATCGCACGCGCGCTTGTTATATTCTAATTGTCGTGCGAGTAGCACACAGAGAGGCTGGGCTTTCGTAATTGCAAGTTAGACCTAATTAAGCCTTTGCCAGAAAGAGAGAGAAAGAGAGCTTGCAAGCTCGCGTTACAAAGGGCCTTAATGTCAACTTGGCGTGCGATGCGTTATCTCGCTGCTCCTACTGCGACAAAGAAGTGCAGCAGCAGTCGACGTGCGGCCGGTGACGCGCGAGTAAAACCCGGACGAAGCGAATTGCGATGGGGTTTCTTATTTTGCCCGCTGGCTGCTGCCGCTGCTGCAGAAGCTCGGATGTGTCTTTTGAGCTGAGCCAGCTTTTTCCTTTCAGCCGCGCGCGAGAGGGAGAAGATTGAAATTGGAATTTATTTCTCGCTTTGACTGGATCCCAGAGAGCGAAGAGAAGGAGGGGGTGTGTTTTCGTACTAGATCACGCTGATCTATGGAACTCATTGTGATTCATCGAGCTGCTCCGGGGATTTTTGGTCGATTTCATCGGAATTCCTCGATTTTCCCCAACGATGTATAGAACGCTCGAATTAAACCGTGCACCTCTTGGCGCGATAAAATACGCATAGAGCGACGTAATTACATTTTTCGCAGCAAGCGAGAAGACAAAGCGAGAACGAGAACCCCCCGAAGTTCACTGCAGTGCCGAACGCGAAAATTCCGCCAACGCTACGTTGCAAGCTCGCGCGTCAATAAAACTCTGCCCGAGAGATAGCACGAGAAAGAATCACGCGGCTCCTCTTTCATCAGCAGGGGGGCGGACAGCATCCCCGGCAGAAGCTTCTGACGCTCGACTCTCGTAAATCACAATTAAATTTCAGCGCGTATAACGCGCCGAAGCAATTAAACGATTCAACCCAGCCTGATACATCGCTTATATATACGGGAGAAACGAACTCGTGCGACGTCTTATTTATCCCCCGTATACCGGGCACGCGGGCTATTAGAGCGGAAAATTGAAAGGGACTGCGTCGAAAGTTGCGCGAGAGAGAGAGAGAGAGAGAGAGAGAGAGAGAGAGAGAGAGAGAGCGAATTTCGCGCGCGCTTACATTGTAAAATGACGAAATACGTTATATATACGGCGATGACCTCCTTTCGCTCTGTATAAGCGATTCCCGTCGCTGAAAATCAATTGATGCATCGCCTCAGCCGTTATATCCTCAAGGGCCGCACGCGTGTATAATATACGTTAGTATTTCGATCCCTTTTCCACTCCGGGATCGGCCGCGTATAATGGAGAGTGAGAGCCGATGCCTCGTAAAATCTCGCCGCGCGCACGCGGGTGAATTTGAAAAAAGCACAGCTTTATGCGGCCGGGGATTAAATTCGCGCTCGATTTCCTCCATCATCCTCGTCAGCGATTCGAAAACTCTCCGTTGTGTGTGTATAGGGAATACATTTATTATGGATAAACTCTCCCGCAGTGTTCGCAAGGACGTAGTTTAAAAGTCAGATATTCCAAAATGGGCCTCGGCGCTTAAAAAAAGGAACTTCCGCCCGCGCAAACTTGGCCCGCGGCGCTGAAAGAAAACAGCGAGAACCAACTCGGAACTTCGTATACGCACAGCGTGTCGGCGAAGGGGTTAAGTGCGTTTGTTCGTTGCGCGCTGAGAATTCCCGAGCACTTGCAGCGGACTTTGCAGGAAAAAATAAAAGAAATCGATCGTGACGATTCGAAAAATAACAAGAGCGTTCATCTGGTCATCCACCGGCGATTTTTCCGGACTCGCCCTCCTGCAGGACTACAGCAGGACTACAGCAGCACATCAGTAGCGCGGTAGTAGGGGGTGGTGAAACGGTCGAGGGAGAGAGAGAGAGAGAGAGAGAGAGAGAGAGCTTCGTAGAGCCGTCGTCAGAGGCGCTGGCGCGCAGGAGCCGCGGCTCATTCGCGGCGAGCCCGGCAGTGCCGCCGCAGCCGCAGCCGCTCGCGTAGCCCTTGGCGCACGTTTCTCTCTCTCCTCCGCCTCCTCCTCCTCCTGCGGCGGCAAGAGCTGCGTGGGCGCGACTTCCCGGAGTGAGAGAGAGAGAGAGAGAGAGAGAGAGAGAGAGAGAGAGAAAGTGTGTCTTTTCCTCGCTGTCTGCACGTGTGCTGTGATTATTCGTCAGTGCGTGTGACTCTGAGTGTACATTGCTTTTCTACCCCCCGTATGTAGGTGAGCTGGCGAGAAGTGTCTTCTGTATACTCGGTGCGTCGGATAGAAGGCGACAACGTGGAGATACAGTGCGCCGGACCACGACGACGAAGATGATCGAGTCCTGCCGCAGCGCGTGCTGATCGCAGAAAGGTGAGTTTGAAATTCGAGCTTTCGCGCTCTCTGCAAGCTCTGTGACGGAATCATATGCGCTAAGAGCCGCGTGACCGGCTGAGGAAGCGTTCGCGTAAACACGCGCTCGAGAGTCGCACACTATTTTTCCGATGGCGGCGAAAACAGCCGTTATTTATCCAGCGTTAAAGTTCGGCCGGGCGCGAGCTTGATTACTCTTTCAATTAAGGCCACTTTGGCTCGGCGGATGCAGGGAGAGAGAAGCAGCATTCCTCGAGTCAATCCTTTAGCGCTGGCGCCGTCGAGGCTCTCGTCGATCTCTTCATCCGTGATTCTGGCCTCGTCGCCGCCGTTGTTCTTTTCATCAGCAGCCCAGCACGTATAGAGCGAGATTCCTCCCTCGCTCGTCCTAATTCTCCGAAGCGAAAGCCCGGATTCGACTCTCTACTTTATACTTTGCTCTCGAGCTTTACTTTAGACGCGCGCGCGCGTCTTGACCGAGATTTAAACTAATTTCAAAGCTCGCGCGCGAAGCCGGTCTGTAAGCACGAAGCTTGCGTATATCGGAACCGAACGAAGAGGCGCGTCTAATTCGATCTCGGCGAGAGAGCGGCTAACCTGATCGATAAACGTGCGGCGCCGAGATGGAAGCACGTGCGAGTTGGCTGAGAGAGCAACCCTCGCTCACGCACGCATATAATCGGCCCGAGAAATTTAATTAAGCGAAAAGTCGCCGCCTGAATTATCCATCCCGGGTAGTGAGTAGCCACTTTCCAAGTTCCTTTATTAAGCCCCCACCAACTCTTCGCTTGTAGTGCAGATCGGCCGCGAAATTGTTTATCACTTTTTCGAGAGCTTGCATCACGCGTACGTGCGTACGTACGTCTACACACAGTCAGATACAGACGAACGGACGTAAAGGTCTGGCATGGAATATTCGCTGCTCTCGCCGCGAAAGTGGGATATATGGAGAGCGAACTCGCGCGCGGATGAGTGACGAGTCTGGCAGGACAGAGAGCAATAGGGCTTCCGCAATCCCGGAAAATCTATTTTTCCCCGCATCGTCGACGCGTATATACACACACACACACCCACGCAAACACGCACACAGGTGCACGCGCCGCGGAGCGACCGAAATCATAAAGGGAAATCGCGGGCAAAGCCTCGCCCGCGCGCAGGTATATAAGCTCGAGAAAGTGCGAGAGCAGCAGAACCAATAGAAAATTTATTTGAGGTTTAATCACATCGCCACAATGACAGCATTGTTCGACGACGAACAATGGGCTTCGCGCGAGGCCAGGATTTCTCTCTCGTCCCTTTAGACGCTTGCCTGCCGTGTACGTCGACTTCGCGCTGATTTGCGCGCGCTGCAGCCACTTTCCTCGCTAAAGTCTCTGTTTTCGCGCGCCGCCTTTTCTTCTCCGGGGCTTCGTTGTGTTTGCTTTTTTCAGCGCTAATCATACGAGTTCACGATAATAATAATCGTATCGCTCGTCGCTGAAAGCTCGGATGTGTCGAAAGTCGAGCTTTCAGCCGAATTACCGCGAACGTACACCGGCAGCGGATATTAATTATAATCAATCAGCGGCTCTCTGATGGACACTTTTGACATTCGTTATACTCGTGCAACCCCGCGGATAAAAAGCGAGAGGAGCTTTTATATACCCTCGCGCAGCAGCGCGAACTTTTATTCGTACGATCGAACGATCGCTGCGAGCAGTCCTTTATCGCGACTTTACATCCCTCGAAACTTTTCGAGACTCTCGTTCATATTTCAATTCGTTCTCGTGACTCGGTTCTTATCTCGATCGCGAGTATTATCCTCGCGCGTTCAATTATCCGACACGCACTATTGTTTCGTGAACACGGCCAATTAAGAATTTTTTTACTCTATATATTCCTGCGCAGCGAAGGAAAAAACTTGCATCGCTCACACGCTTTCTCTCTCTCTCTCTCTCTCTCTCTCTCTCTCTCTCTCTCTCTCTCTCTCTCTCTCTCTCTCTCTCTCTCTCTCTCTCTCTCTCTGCACAGCCCATATATGTAATATTATTTCTCCTCGACTTGTTTATTAGACGAGCCCGCTGCCGATTAGTCATCGCCCCGCCCCCGCACACACGCGAAATCTTAACTTTGCTTGCGAAAAGAGAGAGCGAGAAGCTTTCTTTATGTACGTTGAGGGACTTTCTCTCTCGAAATCGTGACGGATCGCCTTCTCAAGGGATTCCGATCCTTACTTCTCCCTGTGTGTGTGTGTGTGTGTGTGTGTGTGTGTGTGTACACCTCTATCTCGAGGATGACTGCCTGGCTCCCTCGTTCGATACACGTGTCGCTCGTTTTTTCACCTTCTCTCGCTCCCTTTACGAGGGAGATCTCTTCGTCTCTCGTTCGCTCCGCCGTTGTTTTTTCTTCCCGTGACTCGCTTTTTCTTATTGTATTTCCCGGCTCTTTTTCGGCGCGGGAGTGAATTTTCGGGAAAACACGGAAAATCTTACATCTCCGAACTTATCGCACGCTGCAGGGACAAAGCAGTCCGTCCGATGAAAGACGATTAATCAATTTAAAGGAGCGCTAAAAGCTCCGCGTTGTTCCCTAATACGATCGTCTCTTCACGGCGCCGTTCATCAAGCCTAAGAGAAAAAGCTCTGAGCATCGCGCGAAAAGCCATACTCGGAGTCCTGCCGGCTGTAAATTCTTAAAAGCTCGCCCGGAAGCTCAACGGGCAGACCTTGACTCGGTGACCTCTATTCCGCGGAAATTATTCAGCGCCTCGTGCGCGAATAATCGCCGAGATTTTTATACACCCTGGCATAATCGAGCCGACGAGTAAATAGAGAGAGAGAGAGGAGACAGTCCGGGTATCGATTACGTCGTGTGTGTGCTCAGTCTGCGAATCGAGAAGGGGGAAAAGCTCTTCTCTGAGCTGATATTTAGAATTTAATTATGTGTGTAGAGGCCAGAACGGCAGAGCGGGAGAGAAGGACGAAGATGTGTGTATATATATAAGGAAATGGAGGAGCTTATCGCGGCCGAGGCATCGGCTTTCACCCTCCGAAAGTTTTCCGACCGGCGTGGCACGACTTTCCGCCCGGCGAATCTTTCTAAAAGCCGCCTCCGAGATAAGAGTGCTATTTTGTTTTTACCGCTCTCTCTCTCTCTGTCTCTCTCTCTCTCTCTCTCTCTTCCATCCTCGTGTACTCGTTCTTCTCGTCGCAGTGGGCGGAATTTATCGCGGCTATTGATGCATTTCTCTCCCGAGAACTTTCCCAAATTTTTTGATTTATACAACCAGCCTGTGTTTACCAGGAGCGCTTCGCGTTGTTGTTTATTTACTCCCGCCTCGATGGGATCAATTCGCCGCAAACAAAGCGAAAATCGCGATGATTTGTGCTGGTAACTCTATTCTCTCTCCTCTCGTCTCCTCTCGTATACACAGGGAGAAGCACACGTATAAGCTCGACTGTTACACGTATACCGCGCTCGCGTCCCTGGCAACCGGCCACCGACGGACACACAATTGCGCCACAGTCCTGCCCTCTCTCTCTCTCACTCTCTCTCTCTCGCGCGCGCAATATTGCCGAGTAACGCTGCTGCGCGGGACTATTCACTCGCTGGCTACATACCTCCATATACCGCACTGCAGCCGCGCTGTGTCTTCGTACGTGTGCAGGGGACCAACAGCGGCTCTTCTTATCGGCCGGCTACGGCGTATTGTCAAGCCGAGCGGAGAAGTGCTTCTCTCTGCCCTACTGCAAAAAGCTCGTCCGAGCGTATCCCGGAGCTTACTACTGCGCCGGGGGATGTGCTCTTCAGCTGGATGGATGGTTTAACGGCTGGCGATTAGGGGAGGCGAGAGCTTTATTCGCTTATTTTTCTTCCTTACGAACGACAAACTCCTATATGTGGGGGTGTTGAAGTTTCTGCTCAGTTCGCGAGCGAGAGCTGACGTCAAAGCTACCTCCGTAAACAGAGTAATGCTGCGCACACAAAGCCTCCCCCCAATTCGTTGTCAATTAAAACGAAGAGGAAGAGAAGAAAGCAGCGTTTACTCTCTTGATATCGCGAACACGGCAGTCAAAGGCTCGCTTATAATTAAATCCACGAAAATCCAGGTCAATATGTCGCGCGCGCGGGAGAAGTTATCATCGCGCGCACAGAGAGCAGCAGTTCCTTTTTTTTTCACGAGGCAGTAATACGTTACGACGTATACGCCCACGTGGCTATGCTTTATTTCACCTTCTTTTTCATTTCGCGGTCGAAAACGAAATAAAAGCGAGCAGCAGATTGCGAGCTTCAATCCAGTCGCGGAAGTTATTACGCTGGCCGGGCTCCAACTTTCTCTCTGCCTCTCTCTCTCTCTCTCTCTCTCTCTCTCTCTCTCTCTCTCTCTCTCTCTCATTCGCCGGTGTCGATCGATTAAATATTTCGAGCGAGAATTGATTAAAAAAGCCCTGATTTCGCGCCGTTCTCTAATCGCGCGAAAAATAATATCCGATGTGGAGAGAGAGAGAGAGCTGTGAGTTCATTCGGCTGTATACTCGCACCCGCGCGCGCGTTTGATGAAATCGAGGGCCGATCATTGCCATTCATCCGACAACCTGTGGCGGCAGTCGCGGATGTAGAGCGATGGAAATCTATCTAATATCGAGAGCTCGAGTATAGACGAAAATAAACGGCATGACGAGGCGGCGAATTCACTGGCTTTTTCGATGCTTTCGATGATTATTGTTTCGCCTGGAAACAAGCGAATCTCTTTTCAAAAACAAATGCATATAATTTCCCGTCCGATTAACGCGGCAAATTAATACGTAATTTAATTACACCGAAATTACACGCTGCTTCCAGGTACACCTATACACATGCATTTATTAAACGTCCGTCGATGTATACACACAATTTCAGCGTCATTGCTGCCGCGAACACACTTGGTCGAATAAAATTTAAAAATATCCCCCAGCTCCACCGACATCAGCATGAATAAAAGACCGAGGAAGCCTCATCAGTATTCCTCGCAATGCTCGGAGCGTAAAAAAAGCTCGTCGATCCCAAAATGACTCTCGCTCTAAATAATGCATTAATCGAATAAAGTCTCGCAGCCGGAAGAAGATGTGGAAAAACAACTCTCTGAAAAATGTACATATATATGTATAGGTGTACACGCGCGAACGCTTCTTTATATCCCCCTGCGCGTCGTCGTCTGCAAAATGATCCGGCAAAGCCTCGGGAGAGAGAGAGGAGATCATCGGCCGTAACGGGGAACGTAAGTAAATTAAGCGCGAAGGCCTTCGAGCTTTTGAAGTGCTACTCTCTTTCCCCCGCGCGCGCATGTGTGTGTACGTGTACCACCCCCTGGGATAACTTATCGAGAGAGAGAGAGAGAGAGAGAGAGAGAGGAGTTTAGAGAGGAAGATGTCAATGGGTAGCGGGGCGTGAGCTCGTCAAAACGAAAGCTCGAGCTTTAAGGAGCGTCAAAGGCTCTCTTCGTCGACGGCGCTGGCGCGCGCGCGCGCGTGTGTGTATAGGGAAGGCTTCAACGTTGATTGATTCGAAATTGTTTTTACACTCTACGGCTACATCCACCCCCGCCTCGAGGGATTAGGCAGATACAACGTAATCCAGAGGCTGCATCGGAAACATCGTGTAACGCGCGCGACCGGCCATTAATCATATCCTTTTTTTTTCATTCGGAGACGCCAGCTATAGAAGAGGAAAAAAAGGAGAAGCGTGATTTCTTATCGTCGCGAGACACCCTTCGCCTGCACACTGTCGCACTTACGCATTCAATTAGGATACCCACTGCGTGCGCTACGTCAGATAAAAGTTTATTTTCACGGGAGGTGTATCTTGAGGCTTGAACTTCGGGGGCAGGAGTATTAGTAGGAGGGCAAATGACGCGAGAAGTTGGCTCGGCAGTTCGTCCCTCGATCGTCCTCGCTATATGTATAAGCGTGCGCCGAAAGATCAACACGCGACGACGAAACTTTCTGTTTGCAGCTTAATTCCGATAACTAAGGCAAATGTTATTACGGATTCCAAGGCTGGCTTTCCCTCTACATACACGCGGCTGGTATACTCGGGAGGATCGAAAGATTGTCTAGAAATTGCTTCCTCGCTTGTACCGAGAATTTTGTAATTCCTACTACTAGATTGCGCAAATCTCGGACTAATGAGGCTCGCCGATCCGAGCGACGATAGTAGGGGGTAAAATGAAAAACAAGGTCATAAATGAAATTACCCATCTGCAGAGCGGGGGAGTTGATTCATCAGGCGAAGTGCAGTCTCGCGCCGCGTCTCTCCTCACCTTGTAGCCGCGACGAGCCGCCAGAGCACAACTGATTAATGCGGCGTCTCGCGGCCGATAAATCAGCCCTTAGCGTAATTAGACAGCGCCCGCGAGCTGCTGTGAGGTATATTATCTACGTGTACAGAAACGCGTACGGCGTATCGTTGTCTGTGTGTGTACTGAAAAAGCATAGCCTCCCAGATGCTCGTTACAACGACGGCCTCGGAATTTTCTCGCTCGGATGCGTGCAGATCGATATCGCTGAGGGAGAGGAGCTCTCGCGTAACGTCGATACGTCATGGCCTCTGGAAGGTAACTGACACGACGCGCGACACTCGGGCTTGATTGGCTCTTAAGAGTATAGCCTTTTCTTCTCCCGTCGTTTTCGCAGAGCCATGCAGAAGTGACTTCTTCTAATTTTAACGGAATTCCGCAGCCCCGAGATATTCGTCTCGAATCCAGCCCTCGATTATTAAAGCCGTAAACTGCGAGCGCGTTAAAAAGAAGTCGCAGCGGCAGTACACAGCACAATAACGCGGCGCTGCAAGATTGTGTTCTACACCCCCACCCTTGCGAGCGTGAGAGCCATAAAGTTGTTATACTGCAGCAGTCGCGCTGCACGTGCGCCGTGTATTCGCCGCAGTGTGCGATACGCACACAAGCTCGGTAAGTGTAAACACGTGTCGCTGCTGTGTCAGATGGGCGGAGACCGCACTGCCTTGTGCCCTGTGTGTGTGTATATAGATCGATGTAAGTGCAGCGTGACCCACCCTAAGAGCGTCGCGTGGCATATTTCTCGCGAGCGCATATTCGGAGGACGACGTGGCTGCTGCAATCCTCTTGCGACCGGCTGTCCCGACGCGCGTACACGTGTATCCACTCTGTTTCATGAATTTTCGCGCGAGGGAAGAAGCTACTCCCTCTTGCGCAGGAAATAAGCTGCTGGGTCTACACTTATGCCCGTCGACTCGAATTTGGGACGGGAGACGACCTGATGCGACCTGGCAAGTATACGCCGCCTGTATTCCGTGCATCTGATGGGGATTAAAAGACGGCGTTGTCCGATGGCGCTTTGTTAAGAATCTTTGAATTCCGCTGTCGAAGCGATTATTCGAATTCTTGCCTCGACGAGACGGGGGAGTAATTCAATACAGCGTCGAAATTCTTACTCGATTCCTTCGTCGTTGCGATGAATCACGACGGGACGACGTTCCCGGTTAAATGTTCCGCGATTAAGCGAGAACGTCTTCCCTAATTTGGGAACTTACGAGCGAGATTTTTCACCCGGCGTGTAATAATGTAAATCTCCCCTCCTATATATAATATGAAACCGCGTGTAAAAATAGCCCTCTATGTATCCCGGCTCACCCACTTTCTCTTTGGATCGACGGAAGTCGCCTCTACACACACGAAGCGGCATTGAAAATTAAAGGCGATCGATTGCATATTTTATTCGGACGCCTTGCGCGGTCTTTTGATTTTTTCCCCTTTCCTCTCGCCGAGCTGTGTACGAGTGTATGTGTGTGTGTGCGAGTTTCGCGAAATCGTAATTTACGCGGAGACAAAGGAATTCGTTAGCTTATTTTTGTAAGAGACAGGCTGAAACAATGAACTATTTAAAGAGGATTTAAAGAAAGGGATCTTTGACAAAAGAAGGGGCCTCGAGAAAGCGCGACAAAGAGAAGGAGGAGGAAGAAGAATGCATTGTGAAAAATGTGCGTCAGACTGCGTTATAAAGCCGCTGCCGACGCTTCTGGGTCGAGTAGTAAGGGTCAGCGTCTGCTCGGACTGCCTCTCTCTTTCTCTCCGCGCTCGCGTATAACAGTCGCGGAAAGAAGCGCCTCAACTTTTACGAAGAAACGGATTAAACTTTCCTCCCTCCCTTTCTCTCTCGGCATAAAAATGTCGCCGGTTTTCCGCTCGTTTAACGTTACCCCCTTCCCGGCACTTTTCACCCATATACTCTGTATGTGAGGCGGTTACACGTAATAACGAGGATAAACCGTCTCGGAAGAGCGAGAAAAACAAGGCCGCTGCGCGTCAAGACTGATTTACAGCTCGGGATTAAATCTCTCGCGTTCGCCGAATCTCGATAAGGCAAATTGCTCCTCGTAAAGCGCGGCGAGAAGGACGCGCGTTATTTATTTTTTTTTTCGCTCCATACACACATGACGGAGACTTTACTCGCGAGATTACAAGCAGTGAGAGGAGAATGAAATTCGACAAAAGAGACGGCCGGCATATAAGTGCGCGCGAGGCTGGAATTGCTTTGACTCGCTTTGTGGCGGCTCATAAAAAAGTCGCTCCCTTTGAGGAAATATTTGCCCAGCGCGCGCCTGTGTGTGTGTGTGTGTGTGTGTGTGTGGAGATCTGACCACAGGGCAATAAAAGAGAGCAAACGCGAATAAAAGGGGCCAGCGAGGTGCGCGCCCGGAAAATCCATCGTGTATAGAGGCTGGCTGCAGTGTGTATACGCTGCTGTTGCTACTGCCTCGTAATTTGTGTGTTGCTTCCGTCTTGGTCTTGTTATCGTTCCCTCGGCCGGCAGCTACTTTCGCGTACCGCTAAAGGCTTTCCGGATGAAAATAGCGTCCAAGAGCTTCGTTAGGCCGCATTTGCCTTGCCATTATTATTCCGGAATTTCGCAGCAGAGACGAGAAGCTCAGCTCTTTACTTTACTCTGAGCGACGAAAAAAGCTTAATCGCGGCCATTCGTTTCGTTACAGCGACTCCGCAGGACGTGCGCGCGAGTGTATCGTACGCGCATACAGCCGGAGCAACGGAATTAGACTGCAACGCCGGGAATAAGAAGAGGACTAACGCGGCTCTTAATTCCAGGCCGCGCCCATTGTCGAGGGTAATTTTAGCCGTCTGCCCTCGCGAAAAGCGCAAGCTGCTCTCATTGTCAGCCCGATTGTGGGCGGCGTTGATAATATCGGGAAGGAGAGAGAGATTTGCGCAGTGGGTACCTCGGAGCGCGTATAAATCGCGGGAGGACTATCGGGAGAGTGGTTCTACTCGAAATTGCTCTCTCCGACTGCGGTAATATTCGTAAGCCCGTGTCGTTGTGTGTGCTCTCTCTCGAGGAGGAGGAGGGGTATCGTGTAGAATGTAATTGAAAGCGGGGATTTGTTTGAGTTGTCGCTGACTTTACACTGTATAGAGAAAAGTTCGGGATTCGCTGAGCAATCTCTCGATAAACCTCAACAAGCCAAGGGGGGTCACGATTCCGCCGTTTCGCTGCAGATGATTCGTAAATAAAGCCGAGGCGCGCTGAAGTGGATAAAGAGCGAGAGGAGAGGAGGACGAGTCACTGGTTTACCGAGTCTCTGGGGCATAAGGATGCTTGGCGTCCGGCCAGACCGCCAGGCCAAGAAGCCCACCTTTCCGCGCCGGCTACACGCGTACATGCATGTGTATTGCTCGTTCTCTGTCGATTCGAGAGCGGTTTTTAAATTTTTCTCTCCGAACGTTCGACACTCCAAAAATAAAATTCAATTAAGCCATCGTCGGCCGCTTCTCCAGGAAGCGACGAGGAGAAGGGCTCGGACCGAACTTTTCGCCGCGGCTCGCAGAATTTTCGAGTTTACACTGTCCCGCGCTCTCGCTTCTCTTCATCCCTCGCTTTACAGCTGGGCCGCAGGAAATTACGTACGTACGTGTCGCTCGTGAATCGCTCTCTGAGCCGGTCATAAAGATTCAGGAACTTCGGGGAGGAAATAGCCGCTGTCCAAGAGAGAGAGAGAGAGAGAGAGAATAAGAGGGACCCCTTTTTTCTCCTCTCGCGCCTCGTCGTCTCTTTTATCGCTGGAAAGGAAAACTGAATTTTTCCAATGGAAATTTCAAAGAAGAAACGACGACTGAATCCGTTTCCCATGTGGCCCGGCCGGAATCGGGGTCAAGGGAGTGCTTGAGAATTTCGGCTTCTCTCCCTGCTCTAATGTTTTATCGATATACGCTCGGATGGAGAGGGGAAATTTCGCGCGCGCGAGTGCAATGCGTCGAGAGGATAAGAATCGCGCGGTGCGAGAAGAGAAAAAAAGTGTACGCGCTGCACGCGAGCGAGTAAACACAGCGGTTAGCCTAACAAGCAATGAGACTAATGATCCGCGTTAGACGCCAGCAGCTACTACTTTAACGAATAAACACATACGCGTACACGGGATTATTAATAGTATGTTATCACCGATAAGTCAATTAGGCCGAAGCCTGCGTATGTGTACGTGTATATCTCGTAAGCAGAGAGGGGAAGGGGGTGGGGTAGCGTCCCACGACGGACATTATCTTAATCGCGATCTCGAGATCGCCACCCTTGAATTTCAGAGCTAATCTATTTTCGTTTGCCTCTCTCGTAATACACACAGGCTCCGGGAGCAATGAAGAGAAATCGAAGAGTCAGAGCCAACGTGTGAGGCGGACACCTTCTGCGTGTGGGTGGGTGTGAATATGAAGAATAAATGAAGTCGTCGGGGAGATAGATTCTGCTTCTACGACGAGGGACATTCGTTTGAGTTTGTCGCGGGATTTCGCCGGTATAAGCGATGATGATGTGGAGTTAAAAACTATTTATGACTCCGGAGCCATTTTTCTTCTTTACGCGCACACGTACACCGCGATTGATAAATACTACACGTCTGTGAGTCTAATAACGTCGCGATAAAAGCCATGCGAGAAGAGAAAGTTAGTCAAATTAGCGCAACAATGCCCCAGCGTTTAGATCGACGTCGGAATAACTCGGCGCATAGTTCGCGGAAAAATTCCTCGTCGCGCTACTGAGCAGCAGGAGAGGAAAAAAAAAAGAACACACGCATCGGCTGCGCGCTAACGAAATCCCGCAGGCTCAACTCTCGAACTTCCTACTCGCGCGATCCGTTATACGACGACGCATTTTTTTGCTATACGACGGCGAATCGATACACGTCCTCATTCATCAAACGCACGTATACTTCGGCGATGCAAAAAGCCAAGTCGCTCTTTTTTTCCGCGGGGTTGACTCTTCCATATCGATTAGCCATCGACATGCGGGAGAAGAGTATGCGTGTGTGTGTGCGTGCGTGTGTGCCAGCTAGTCTAAATCGAGGGGTCGAAAGCCCCCTACTGGGCTCAATGAGCCATTATCATAATGCAACAGTTTGCGCGAGGCTGTGTATACCTCCGCAAAGCTGTGTGTGTATATATATATATATATATATATATATATATATATATATATATATATATATATATATATATATATATATATATATATATATATATATATATGCGGGGAAATATCGCCGAAGGGCCTACTAGGCGGTAATTATTCTCGAGAGTCGATCTCTTTGCCGGCCTCGACGATTTGCGAATGCCGATATCGTGTTACCACGGGGGAGGAAAAAAGGAGTATCGATCCGCCGATGTGGAAACTGACGCGTCTTGAGGAGGGTCTGAAAGACGATCACTGCTGCGCTGTTATTTGTTAACGAGATGTTTTCGTGGCCTGGCTTTGAAAGCTCGGCACAGACGTAGTATTAATTGCCACAGAGCTCAAAAATAGAAATCACAGCCCCGCACACGCACCCCTGATAACCTTCCCTCTTCAGCAAGCCCACTAAAGATTCGAAAGTTGCCTCGTGACAAAGTTAGAGACGAAGTGATTGTTACGCTATAGTCTATGCAAAAACACTCCCTCGATCGAGCCGACCCGCGAGCGAGAGCTTCTTCCCAAGGAAAAAAGGGTCCGATTATTCGCGAAGGAGAAAAGTGCGCTCGGCGCTCCACTCTTGCTTGTTATCTCGGGCTAAGATTGCAAAACAGCCGCGAGCGCAGTGTCTTAGCCTCTCTCCCCCCTTCGCGGCACGATAAGGGAGTTGCTCCAACTCCGGTGAAAGTTTGCGCGGATGAAATTCAGTAATGTATTTTTCTTGTTAACTCGGGTAATCTCGGCCCCCTCCTCCCTTCTCGCGAGCGCAACAAAGAAAAAAAACGAAGAAGAAGAGCCATTCGACGCGATCGACAGTCGCACTCGACAGGCGCGATGATGAACGCGAGAAGCCGGATATATATATTTTAATAACAGATAGCTTCGTGTATAGGCGGAGGTTATATCTCGGACTTAGGAGAGACGCCGATCAAAGGGGATCTACTCAGGCCTATGGCAAAATTGCGAGATTACCGCGCGCGGGATTCAGAAACAATTTTTAAAAGAGCCTTTTCCCTCCAGCTCCTTCCGCATATATACTTGTATACACGCTACACGAGAGCGGCGACTCCATTGTAAGCGCGCCAAGCGGATTTAGTGGAAGAAAGAGATGCACGTGTGTGTGTATATATATATATATATATATATATATATATATATACACGTGCATCTCTTTCTTCTATTATATATGTATTCTTTGAGCTGACTTATTGCGTCGCGTTTTTTTTTTCGCTTCTCTCTTCCGCCGTCGACCGAGCGTTAAACATTGTTCGAGAGCGGAGAATCGAACGCGCGTCGCTGCAAGTTTGAATAAGTGCCGTGTACTCTGCAAGTTTCGAGAAGAACGTCGGAGTTATCGATAAGAATGGGCTTCGCGAGAGTTTCCAATTATTCGCGTCTGTTTTCTCGCGAGATGTATCAATCTCGACGGATATGCTCGCTTTCTTTCCTTCCTTTTTCCTTCGAACGAGAGCTACGCAAAGTTCGATCGTTCGACGACGACGATGATCAGCGATTGCCGCGAAGTACCGGCGTTTCAATTAGAATCCGGGGCTATAAAAAGCTCGCCCTAAAACACCTGGAAACTACAATTTCGAACTTTCCCTGCGAGCGCGTATAGTCTCCCTCTTTCGACTCGAGGCACTCGCCTCTGGACTATTTTTCCCGCTCCTTCAAGTATTTACGGCCCTCTTCCTTTGCCGGGGGGGGGGGGGGGGACAAAAAGTCGCGACGCTGCGGTACAGAGAGAAAGAGAGAGAGAGAGCAGCCCGCAGCTACTCTGCGAAATTTCCCACGCAGAGATGTCGGCCGCGGGGATTATCGTCGTTCCGGCTGCGCGTGTAACGAGTTTTTAAAAACACTTTTGCTTGCTTGGGATTTTAATGCGAGAGAAGCTGGTCTGGTCATGGGAGACGAGACGACGACAGGAATTTCCGTTGACAATGAGAAAAAGCGTCGCTGTGGTGATGTGGATTCTTCGCTTAAACTTTCATTATCTCTCGCTCTCCAAGTTGGAAGTTCACCTTTTCGCGAAACACTTAGCGAATCGTCGTTTTGTGTTTTTTTTTTTTTTTTTTTACTGTACTCGCCTCATCTTGTTGCATAATTTATAAACGAACCTCGTGTTTCGTTTCTGGCGGGATTAGCGCGATGTGCTCTTGGGAGCAGCGTTAAATTTTGCAAAATCGGAAAAATGCGGAGCTTTTCAGCGCGCCGCCGAAGGAACTGGGCCACGAGAGCTTTCATGAATTTCCGAGAAGCTATGCTGAAAAAGGGCAGTTTTAATATTTGCTGGTTTTAGCAGAGAGCGAGGTTTTCTCCCTGTCTCCTTATAATTAGGTTAAAACATGTTATACAATGAAAAATAAACAAAGCTCACGTCGGGATATAAACCCGCGGGCAAATTGATTCGAAAACGCCGTAATCCAAGCTACTTTTTCGGCAACCCGAGCCATAAACCGACGGTAGAATAAATTCCCTCGCGTTCCACCGTATACACACGGCTGCTCGATCTCGCTCCGAAGGATTAACGCGAACTTTTGGTTACACCCCCCTACTACTCCGAAAAAATAAAACTGCGAGTGAAAAAAAAAATAGAGTAGCCTCTCCGCGGAATCGATGCAGCGGGATTTTATAGAATTTCGTTATTCCTGGGCTCTCTCGTGCGCAGCAACGGATGAAATATCGCGCGCTAGCGCAACAGTGCAGGCTTAGAGCCTCGTGCACACACACGCGCGATATGGGCGAACTTTATTGCGCGCAACATTCGGCTAACTCGACGAGCCGGTTATTCATTCATCAAGGACGGGTCGGCGGCGAGAAGCTAATTAAAATTTTTTTTCCCCGCAATCTCTGCGGTTCGCTGCATAGCCCAGGCCATTTTTACACACTCGCTCTGTGTGTGTGTGTGTGTGTGTGTGTATAGTGCTGCGGCGCTGCTTTATTTATAAGAGCTTTTCGTCCGGCAAAATTGTGCTGCCGCTGCGCTGCTGTTGGCGCCGGTGCGGTGTAATCAGTTTTTGAATAGTCAAAATCTGACGGGCCGGCTTTATTAAGGGAAAAGTTCTGCGCGGCGATATATGGTTTATATTTCGAGATCCTATACCTCTGACGCTTTTTTAATTAAACTTTCGGCAAACAGCGACGCGAAGTCCGACGTAAGAATTATCAACGACTTTATTCCATACATACATGTCAAGTCTGTGTGACGCCCTGCAGTAGCCAGAATAAACGTCATTTAATTAAGTAAAAATCTCTTTACGATTGTAGCCCACGCGTACTAGCTACCTTCATTAATTACGCGAGAGCGCAAAGATCAAAGGAACTCCGCGGCGCCTCGAGAGAGTGAGAGAGAGAGAGAGAGAGAGAGAGAGTGTGTGAGAGAGAGAGAGAGTATGAGTGAGCGAGCTCGACTACAGCGCCGCTGATGTGGGCACAAAGTTATGGTTTCATCGCGTAAGACAGCCGGCGAAGCAGACAGCCGCTCATTAGGCCAACGTCGCTACTGAAGTATGCCTAGCCAAGACCTTAGCTCTACACGTGTGTGTCTGTGTGTGGGTCTATGTAAGGGTGAGGGGAAACGAAGGAACGAACAATGGCTCAATCACGCTACAAAGCGCAATCACGCGATTCCAGTCGCGCGCAGCCCGATGGATATAATTCCGGGCCTCGCAGTCAAAACTCTCCCTCGAAGGATCGGTTCGCCAGGCTTCACAATGTAAACGCTGCCCGCTCGCGCGAGCGAATGGATATTACTCGCGATCGAATCGCGGCTCGGGGATTGATAATACGTCCATTATTTGCGCGACTCTATACGATCGACCCGTGCGCTCAAATCAGCCATAAATCAATCCCAACGAGAGCGAGCGAGTGATATAGCCTCCGGACTAAATCCGGATCGTCGCCTTTTTTTCCTCGAGCTTCTCGCGGCTCCGCTCGATAATCGATGTGTATACGCGCTCTTTTTTTCCTACTTCTCGACGCACAAAAAGAAAGCCGATCGGCAAGGTCGAGAAAAAGTCTCTCTCGCGTGGGAGAGCATCGCGGAAAAAAAACACGTGTGTGTAGGCCTTCATCTCGGCTATGCGTGACTCGCGAGAGAGGAGAAAAAAACAGTGAAGCATAGCGGAGAAGACAGCTGCTTATAGTTCTCTCTCTCGTGCCGGCCGGCCGTTATTCCGCCCCGCGAGTCTATACACACTACACAGCCCTCGAAAGCTCCTCGAGAGAGTGGAGAACTCGAGGCTGGATTATCGATCTGTGCGGCACCGGTGGCGCGAGAAAGGAAACGCGTCACTACCGCACGCTCTGTGTGTGTGTGTGGAGGCTCAGCGCGACTACTGGCGTGCGATGCTGCTGTCTAAAATTATGTTACTGTGCCAAGGCCGAGAAGAACCTTGGCATGGCACGGTCACCCATGAATACTGAATGAGAGAGGGACGTTATTACTTTGATTGTCGCCGAGGCGCTGTGTATATATACGCCTTGAATTCTTTCCTCGCGGCCGACTACTACTCTCCGATCGATTCGCGGACGAGTATAACGGCTGCAGTTCTTGAATTAATTCACTGTTGCAGGCGGTAATCGCCGAAAGTCTCGATAAAATCGATCCGCGGGCGACTCGTTAATATTAATCACGGTGACTTCTTGACATTTCAGCGCTGCGTCTCGCGGTAAACGAGATTAAACGCATTAGGCATTGAACGATAAATGCGCGCGGCCCTGCGTAGGGAAAAGAGGATTAGCGCGGCGCACGTCGTCGCTGTACAGGGTAAAAATGAGCGGGATTAGTTGTACTTTCTGTACTCGCGCTCGGTGATGCTCTCTCACTCTCCGAATCCGAAATTAGGCTCCGTCGCGCGCGACGTCATTGATTATTCAGAACGTCTGCGCGGCTGGCGTGTGTGTGTGTACTATATTCAAATTTCCCGGGTCTGCACAGAAAAGGGAGGGAAATTTTCAAACACACGTGACCCGTCATTAATTCTTAACGACGACGATTTCACACCCACTGTACACACACGCACACACGATGATGCAGCCCCTAGCGCGTATTTGCTTATCTTTGATTCAGAGGGAGATAGACGGACCGCCTCTATAATTATTAATCAGCGAACTACATCATTATGCGGAATGTTTATTAAACAGGCTTTTAATTAAAGCTGCCATGTACCTTTTCATCGCGCGTCCCCGCGTATAAATAATGAGCCCCACACACAAAAGCGCGAGAGAGAAAGATCAGACGGGGGTGTATAGGTCGCGGAATACTTGGCTTTTGGCAAACTCCACTGCGCCGACGTGAAAGAACGCGACAGTTTCGCCCCGGCAGCGAGATGCAATTAAGTGCGCCGTTACGGAAATTTATTATCGATTATCTCTCTCTCTCTCTCTCTCTCTCTCTCTCTTGCTCGCGCGCGCGGTAATGGCTGTCCCGTGAAAAAGCGCGACCTACGAGAGGAATCTATCGAGTGTTTGTGCTCTCGAGCCAAATGGCGATTTTTTTATCCTCTTCTCCGAGTCGCGCGTTCCCGATTTTACGCTCGGCGTCTTTGGCTTTTATTCTCCGCCTTCCCAGAAGCGAGGATTTATTTGTTTAAGGAAAAACAATTTACGGGGACGGCAATTATTATTCGCTCTTTCTTTCCGAGAATTGCTCGGCCTTTGATGCAGTGCGTGTGCAGGGTGGGGGTACAAATGCGGCGAGATAAAACTCCCCCGCGAGTTATGGAGCTTTTAAGATAACCCGTCGCTTGCGTAATAGCCCCCATTAGCGGGGGATGCGCAGGCGGCACAGCGCATCCGTCAATGCGAAAAATTCTAAAAACACACTCGCGCGCTACGACTGCCATCGTCAGGATCTTGAAGAAAGAGTCGAGAGGAGAAAATAAAAACGGCATTCTTTCTTTTTCAGAATCGAGTTCCGCGGGCTGCACACACAAAAGGGATAATGACGGCCGAGCGTCGGAGAATCGAGTTTGGCTAACTGGCGTCCCGGTCGATCCACCGGAGAACGCCTGCAGCAGTAGCAGCAGTGGCGAACTCCTAGGCTCGTGGCCTCGAAATGAGAACGAAGATGAAGATGAAAACGAGGCGAGAGCTGCGGAACAAAGGCTCCTGATGCCGCGTGATCAGAGATGAAACGCCGCGCGAGGGACTGAGGTTAGAAGAGCGAGAGATTCTCGGAAGATGCCGTGAGCGGAGCTATAACGGGATGGCAGCGAGGAGGCGGCATCAGCACAGCTGAGAAGACGAGCGAGCGAGAGAGCGCGAGAGCAAGAGAGAGGGCGAGAGAGTCGCCACAGCGACGAAGAAGAAGATGGCGGGTCGCGCGCTGGCGGCCATCTTGCTGCTCGACGCCATTTTGTCGTGCCTCGGGCAGAAGCCGCTGAACCTCGGGGGCATCAGGAAGCGCGATGTTTACATCGCCGGGCTATTCCCGTACGCGACCCACGTGCCCGAGAGCATCGTGGGTCGCGGCGTCATGCCGTCCGCACTGCTCGCCATCGACCACGTCAACGAGAACCAGAATATACTGAGGAACTACCGGCTGCACATGTGGTGGAACGATACTCAGGTCAGTCAGTTGTGTTTGTTGTAATCGCGCACTCGATTAACCTTCGCGATCCCTATCGCGCTCTTTAAATCGAATCAAACATTCACGAGGCTGGCCAAGCGTGCCACTGAAACATTCAAGACTTGCCTCTCTCTGATTGTTATTGTTTTTCCCTCCGTCTCTCCCACCATCGACCGGCGGGAGAAAATTGTTTCGCGCAAAATGCTCGTCGAGGCTAACGGGGCGCGCATAAAAAATAATAGCCAGTGTCTAGCCAAGGAATACGGACTCGCGCGATTATCAACCGAGTATTTGCGTTTCCAAGAACCATAGCCGGACGGTTTGAAAATAAAAAACAGAGAAAAAAACACACGGCAGTCCCCTCGGCATGAATTCCAGCTGCAGCCTGTATGAAAAATTCACGAGGCTGGCCAGAGTCGCGGGCCGCGTTACTGGTTCAATGCCACAGGCGTGAAAAGCAAAACTCTCGGCTGGAAAAACGCAAGGCTAGGCGCGAGTATAGCTACGTGCTGTCATGCCATTGTAACGTATCGATTGTCAGCGGCCTCAAAGAAATTCCGGCATTATGCAGGGCCAATGGCGCGCGACTATAGCCAGCCAGCCAGCGCTACTGTTATCAGCGTTTGCAGCAGCGGCTCGCTGCATTTACATAGCATAGGCGTTGCTGGGCCAGGGCCAGGCTCTATACGCGGGGGCTCTTCCGACGAGAGACGGAGCGCGCAGGTATGCGTGTATTCGTGCATGTAGTCCCTGGTCGCGTGCCGAGCCCTCGACATTCTCGGCGACAAATTACACCACTTAGCAGCCAGTCACAAGCAGTTTCCATCAGTGCGCGCGCGCGCGCGCGTCGGCTCTTACGTTGACGCCGCTGCATTATGCTCCTCTGAGAGATCGAACCCAATTGACTTTATAATGGATTTATAATACGCGCTGACCTTATTCCTCTCTGCCGCCAGCTCATACGCTCCAATTAACGCCTCGATAATTCCAGTCGCGCTCATGCGGGAAAATAATAAATTCGCGCAGCTTAATTACGAGCGGACGATGACTGCGCGCGCGGGCGCGAAAGAGCAACTCGTCGTCGGCGCAAGGTTCGCGTGCCTCGGTTCGCTTGTAATTGTCCCGCAGCTGCTGCCCCGTAACGAGGTTCGCCCCGCGGAATGTAAGCGTCAAATTGCGGTCGCCCTGAGCGGAGACGTCCGCCGCAGGCCAGTCAGACGTCATTATAGTCCCGGCGTTGCAAGAGGGAGAGCTCCCTCTCTCTCTCTCTGCAGTGATAATCTCGACACTCAGGCGGACATCTCGCGCTCGCTGACGGGCTGAAAGGACTTAATCGAGCCGAGACGCGAGTGCTATGTCTCTCTCTCTCTCTCTCTCCATCTCGGATGCCTGCAGTGTCTGTTGTGTTTTCCGGGGTTTGATTCCGAGCACTATACTCTACGTGTTCGAGGAAAGAGTTTCGAAAGCCATACCGAGAAGCGTAGCTTTATACCGCAGCAGACCGCAATCAAGCCGAGTTATCGCGCCAGTTCTCCGCGTAGATTAACGAGTCAAGCGTCGCCCGTCGCGCGCACTCGCTCGAATTCGAGTTTCCGGCGAATTCCTCGCGATCAATTTCTACCTCTCGGGACAACTCCCGCAACTAATCCCGCCCACGAGTCGACCTCTTAATTTCATCGCGCGCCCCGCTTGATCCATCTTGATCCCGAGTAATTGAATAATTAATCTCGCGTCTTATTTTCCCGACGGCGCAGCTCCGAAGGGAAAAAAAGACGCCAAGGAGAGAATCAGCGATCGACACGCGCGCGTGTAATACCGGTGTTCTCGAGTGAAGAGAGAAAAAGAGACGAGGAAGCCGCTATCGGCGAAAGTTATTAAAGTTGCAAATTGAAACATCGGCTGGCGCGCGAGGAAGGAGAGGTCGAGGCTCGCGATCTAAAAGATTTCCGACATGGCAGCGCTAGTTCGCTCGTCGTTCGCCCGCGGAATAAAAGTGCACTTTCACTGTGTTTACCACAGCGAGCGTCGATTCTCGTATTTTTCAGCCCGATCGGACTGCATGTTAAATTACAGTGGCTCTTCTCTCTCTCTCTATCTCTCTCTCTTGCGCATCTCGCGTCATTAGCCCCGGAAAATACAGTATCCGCCGGCGTTTTTCGCCCGATATCGTTTCTTGCGCTGACCACCGAGCGGATCCTCTGGTGTCGCCGCTCGGGATCGAATTTCTCCTGTGTACTGTAATGCATGGAGCGGAAGAGAGAGAGAGAGAGAGAGAGAGAGAGCCATCCCCAATTAAAAGTTTTTGCGAAAAAGCGAGGTGCACGACTAATGCTCTCTTTTTCGCTCCTGTATTTTGCGCCTCCCCCCCCCCCTTTCTCGCGCTGTGTTTCCGTTCTATTGATCCAGGGGCGACGGGCTAAATCGAGCCAGACACACACAGCTCCGCGACTTCTTGCCGAGATTAATTATCGCGACGGGATAATAGACACCGAAAGAGCCCCGAAAGTTTCCTCGACCTCGTCGTGTTATGAATCACGCGGAACTTGTTTCCCTCTCTTGTTATATACATCTAGGTACGTTTATGCGACGAAGGCATGGAAATGTTTTGGTTGCTGTAATTATGGAACGGCTGTACGCGGGACATAATTAGCCGCGGGCCGATAGGGTCATATAATGGATTAGAAAATACATCTTGATTAATTAACTGCTATCAACTCGACACCGGCATTTACGACTGAACCGGCAATTACCGCCGGCACAATGGCATCAACCTTTCCTCCACATCACGTGCACACGCGTTATAGGTGGAGAGTCGCGCGGGGCTTCTCGCTATACTTTATTAAAAGTAAATTACGTAGCAGAAACGACCTTTTAATTGAATGTTCCGCTTAATGTAGCCGGACCAAGCTCTTTCTCCCCGGTAATAAAATTAAAGAAAAAATTTACTGCGGGCCAGTTTAATAACCTGGAGGAGAAAGCGGCTTCGGAGCGCGTTAAATCCCGAAAATCAAGATGCGTAAAACTATCCGAGTGCGCCGAGGGAGGGATCGGGAGGGAGAGAGCCAGTCGAGGGGCGGATTGTTCGCTCCGTTTGCTAGACCGATTTCCATTAAACTCGGCCGGCCGGCCGCCCTCTAGCTCCCGGGAGAGCTTTGCACGTGCTTATATACGTGGCGCGACCGAAAAGAGTAACTCTCCAGGATATATGTACCAGCTCTGCTCTTCTTTCCTCCTCCGAGCGAGGGACGATCGATCCCGGCTCTTTTCAAAATTGTTGTGATATCCCCGACTCTCTCCTCCTTCGCGTCCTAGTTTGAAGTTATGTTTGATTTGTTCTCTCCTGCTTGGGCGCGAAAATTCGTGTTTAATAACGCCGGAAAAGTGGATTCTCCGGCAGGAAACAAAGTTCGCATCCAGTTTTCGTCATTATTACCAGACACACACACACACACATAGAGCTTGGTGGTATAGTTTCGGCTGCGCCGGAAACTTTCCCTCTCCCGATGCTCGAGACACACAACAACGCTGGCGGCGCGTCAGCCTGACAGGCCAATCTACGCGAATTTTCCGATCGCGAGTTGGACACCAGAGCCTCTTTTTCTCCCTCGCACTCGGATCAACTTCCCCCGGTGCTCGCGCACTTGACGTCATCCCCCGGAGTTATAACCGGGCCTTGTGCGCGCTGCGCTGGAAAAAGGGGAGATATCGCACCGCGCGAGTGTACGTGTGTGTGTATATAGATCCGTGACAGAGAGATTTTATCGCTGCGCCGGGAATGGGAAATTACATAAATTTCGCTTAAGAATTATCCAAGAGGTTAATGCATGCATGTACACAAATTTATGCGAATATTAATTTCGAGCTGGTTAAAACTTTGAAGCCGAGTTTATACGCGACGCGCCACGGGTATACGCGCGCGTACTCCCTGAGTTGCGAGTAGCGTGTTAAGTTCGCGAGAATTTCGTTAATTAGCGGACATATATTCCGCCGGGCGTTAAAGCGCTGAAAGTCGATTTGAAAAAGAACTGGTCAGCGTCGCGACACAATCGTCCGTTTTTCGACAGTAGCGCCGCATACGAATGCGGACAATAAGAGCCAGTTGCAGCCAGGAATTCGGCTATTCTCTCTCTCTCTCTCTTTCTCTCTCTCCGGACCTAAATTACCCGTCGCTTTTGTGTGCGGCGCTCTCAAAAATTCGATTCGGCGCAGCGAATAGTTGGTCGAATTCCTCGAATTTCGGCCTCCTTTTTTCGCGAGCGCGAGCGAGATTTGATTTATTATTCCGCGCGTTTTCCGCCGGGAGCGTCGATTTTTTTCCAACCCCTCTCCCTACCCACTGCCGTAAACACATCAGCGATTGCGGTAGTTTCAAAGACGCGATAATTAACGCCGAACAATCTGCTGTACTCTCGCTCGGTTTTCCGCAACAATGTCTCATTGGCGCGCGCCTCGCGCGAGGATCGTTAATTATCGCCTCTACCGCCGCCGCCGAGTGTCTGTCTTATCGGAAAATTTTCTGATTGGCTGCTGATTAATTTCCTGTTTCGGAGTTTACGTGTGGGGCGAAAATCAATATACAGCGTAATAAAGCTCTCTGATTGATCGATCTTTCGTTACGTGCGCGTATGTGTGTCCATTACCCGGAAGAATTTCGACTCTCACGCGCCATAAAATCGTCAGCCGTACACGCGTACTCTATCTCTCTCGAAAATCTATAAATACGCACACGCTCGGAGGCGCATAAAACACAGCCGGCGTTGGGCTGTTGCAGAGCCGGACGTCCGCTTCGGAAGAGCCCTTTTTTCCTCTCTCTCTCTCTCTCTCTCTCGAGCGGCTGATCACTCGCTGAAAAATCCCTCCGCATACACACACAGAGCAACGGCAGCTGCCCAGTGACCTATGCGCTTTCGACGCATCCTTTGAAAGGCTTAATACCCACGGGGGATAAGCAGTGGCTGCTGTATGCATCGGGGAGGGAAAAAAGAGAACGTCTCTCTTTGCATGGACGGGAGTGTGATCGAGGAGGTATATCTATATACGAAGTTTCATAACGCGTGTAGGCTGAGAGCGCGATATAGCCGTCGAGCGCTTGCGTTTTATGGGCGGAGGCTGCTGACCTAGATCACCTCTCGCTCGTCGGGGGGAAATCGAAAATCGTGAGACAATCCCGCCTGCAGTGCTGCAAGCTCATCCGGAGAGGGCCGTCAAATGCGAGAGCGAGAGAGAGAGAGGGCGACTGATGGAGTTCGTGCTGGAGCTTTTCGCGGGATTATCGTTTTTAAGGGCGTCGCGCGGAGCGAGTTGAAGGGACGCGGCGGCGCTTGTTATACCCTCGTAATGACGCTGTATCGGGGCTGTGTATTTTTCTGCGAAAAATTCGTTGCTTTGATTCTCGTTTTACCTCGCGCGGATTTAGGAATTAACGAGTTTTAGCCATCCGACACGTCCATCAAATTCGAAGCGGCCGGGGATCGCGAGAACGGAGAGAAAAGTTTTTTAATCGCTTTGACAATTTCGGTCGCTTGATTGAAAACAATTTGCCGCCGGGGCAAAAATTGCTTGTTTGATTAAAATTCCCGTTAATTGAGCTACGAGCGCTTGCGCAGCGCGCGGTAGAGTCTGTTAATTATTTCGACTTGGTCCGGGCTTTTCGACGAATCTAAAAGCCCGCGATAATTCAATCTTCTCGTTTTCAAATTGAATATACTCTAATTACCGCAAAGAGCTTCGTTAATTCTTGTTCGCGTGTATAGGCTTTTGCGTTATTGCGCTGTAATAGGTTCGCGAATATAATGAAATTTATAATTGAAATTTTCGTTCTAATTGAAATTCCGCTCGTTGCGAAGCGCGATAACGCAGAGGAAAAAGAGATAATATCGAGCATATTCGGCGGCTCAAAATGAAAAACCAACAGTTCGGCTATATTCAACTGCCGACACACACACACACACACACACACACACATCTCACGGCTCGTTTTAGAGATCCGGTTAATCCGCGTAATCGCGCCGCCGGTGTACATACATACGTAAATGTTATTTAACGTTCGGCTCGCCACTTCCAGAGAGAGAGAAAGAGAGAGGGAGAGAGAGAGAGAGAGAGAGAGAGAGAGAGAGAGAGAGAGAGAGAGAGAGAGAGAGAGAGAGAGAGAGAGAGAGATGGCTAAAAGGTCTCAGGGCTAAGATTTCTGCAAACAGTGCTCGACCATCTCGAGTAGGCAGAGAACGAGCCCGAGTGTGTTCTCGGAGAATAGAGCTCGATTTTAGAGGCGATTTCGGCCTTGGATATTTCCAAAGAATTCGTCGGTACAATTGCAGATCGTTCAATTCACCCGCGTCACTCGAGCATTTCCGACGACGTTAATTAGATGTCTCTCGACCCTTGTTTGGGAAATTGTCGCGCGTTGATTCCCGTACGCGCGCATGTATAACACGAGAGCAAGCGGAGAAAAAGCTGCACCGACGAGCTTATTCTTTTGCCGCAGTGGCGGGAATTTTTTTGCCCGAGTGAAAATACGAAGTTTTCTCATTATCCCGGCGCGGCGAGCTTTCGCTTGTTTATTAAGCGAGAGAGAGAGAGAGAGAGAGAGAGAGAGAGAGATCCGGCCGGGGAAGGAAAATCTCTCCGACTGCACGTGTAACGCGCATGTTTGATAAAAGGAGGATAGCAGCTCCTAATTTCGCTTTATCTCTCGTTAGCGATTCTTCTTTCGTCGTTGCGCGCGTACACGCGCTTAATTAAAACGCTCGAGCTCGATTTAGGGCTTCGGCTATTCCGTTTGTCGAGAGTCTCCGCGAACTTTCCGGATCGAGAGCGATATTCGAGGGAAGAATTTCCGAATTGCCCGGATGCTATAACCTAGACCTCCGTCGGCTCTCTCTTACTCTAAACGAATTCACTGTTTCAATGAAAATGTAGATTGATAAGGAGAAGTTGGAACAAGTTTAGCAAAGTCGTTTCGAGTTTTCCCTCCCTCCGGTGTATATACACTATACTGGCTTCTCTCTCTCTCTCTCTCCCATCTCTTTTCTCGAGAGTCTACGCGTATACCTGCACCCGGGCAGTTGGCCAAATCGGCTCGATTTGAATTTTCCCGCGCGCTCGCTATACACCACTCGTCCGCGCAGGTAAGAGAGTGGATGTATGCCTCGCTAAAGAAACAAAGTGTGAATTTCAAAATTTTTCCCTCCCCAGTACCGTATATACTTTGAATTTATACAGCTCATCATCTCTCTCCGAGTTTTGAATTTGACCCAGCGGTTTGTGCAAAAATTCGCCAACTTTAACTTGTAAAATAAGCCCGCGAGCGCATTCAAATTTCCCGTCATTCGAGAACGCGTGAATATTCTTCGCCGTGCGATTCCAGCAAATACACACCTTTGTACGACCAACTCGGCAAATTAGCCCACGTGCGTTTCGATACTCGCGCGCACGATAGCCTGTACAAACATCAGCGCTTTTACAACTGTGCAGAGAGCGGCTGCATATAGATGTGGGCGGGCGACTCGCGTGAGTATTTAATTACCCGTACGCTTGAAAAAAAGAACGCGCTTCACGCTGCTGTTTGCGTTGGGCGACGTCGACTGTTTGCGAAGCGTTTAAAAATCCAACCGTTATACATTGCAGTAGCTGATCTCGCCAAAATCGAGAGGCTGCATATACATGAGGGGGTGTATTGTTAGCTCCGCGGAGTTTGCGAATTTACATGAAATAATAAAGAGGACTAAAAGCTCTCGAGCCTCTCTCTCTCTCTCTCTGGCGAACGCTCGCGCGCCGAGAGATAGAGCCTTTTTATACTTTTAATTGGATTTTAAAAGTTTCCGCAGTGGCAGAGCTGGCAACTTCCACCCCAGCAGAGCGCGATACGTTAAAGTGGATGTGTTTGAAGACAATGGAGTTTCCCCGTCTCTCTCTCTTTTTTCTCTCTCGCTCGCGGAAGTTGAGTTACCGGCGAGTTCTGTATCCGTTATGCCGAGGAATCCCGAATACACTTGCGCGCTCGATGTAAGTAGGCAAAAGAAATCCCGTCGGCGAAAGAGCAATTACAGTTGAATTTTTCATGCGAATAAAAAAAAGCCGCTCGCGCACTCTCGCTTCATAAAGGAGATAAATTTTTCCGATGACTCGTCGTGTCCGGCGCGCGGAATTTTCCCCGGCGAGCCGCGTTGTTTTTGCCCGCGGCACCGGCGGATTGGAAAAAGGCAGGAACGGAAGAAAGTTAAAAAGAGAAGCCGAAGAGAGGTTAAACATCAAAGATTCGATTAATGGTTCGGGAGACTGTGTAAGCGCCGCCGGTGAAATCGATTTAGCCGCTCCGCTCCCTGTCCGCGCCGACGTTACGTCATGCCGCCGCGCGGAGCTTTGAGAGGAGGAGTTTTTAAAAAAAGCGCTGACTGATGTTTTTTCATTAGATTCAATTTTATCATCGCGCTCGCAAATGCCGCCGCGTCAAACAAGTATTAGCATACGGAACTCGTTTATCGCTGATGCAGCGAATAGCCCGAGTGTGCTCTCCCCCCCCCCCTGCCCTCGTGGGATACACGGGAATATTTTTCAACGGCCGACACTGCGAAGGTGGAAATCGTGATGTGGCGCACAATGCTGGGCCGAGATTCGATTAGCCCGTGCTTACGCGTACGTGTTAAAATTAACGAAGAGCCGAGGTGAGTCGTCCCTCGCTGAATAATACAAAGGCGTGGAAACCCGAAGAAACAAACTTTGCCCGCCCTCTGCTTACGGATGCAAAAGGAGAGTCGATTTCTGATTTGCTCTCGCTCGGGATCGCCTAGTTTTTTTTCTCGTTAAGCAACTTTTCCCATCGCGCCACGAAACATTGCCGGAATCCCAAGCGGCGCCGATAATTCATCGCTGCGATCTCCTTAGCTGATGAGCTGAAATTCATAAATGTGCGCGAGGTCAACTTGAAATCCAGTGATGATTAATCAAAGTGTCGAGCTTTTTTCGACGGCGATACACGTAATGACCTCTCGTTGAAAAATCGGACGTTGATCGACGCGGAGGTATTGGTCAGTCGATATCAAACGCTGGTTTGGGCAGAAAATTAGGAGGTCATTAATCAAGTTTTTAAAACCAGATTTTTTTATTATACACAGCCAACGGTTATCCATAAAGATGGATCTCTTGGTCGATATCGAAAAGCGAATTCCGGGCATCCAGAATACGGATTTTTAATTATCGTCGCGTTTATTATAAGCTCCTCCCGACGTAAATGTCGATTGCGTTTCCGAGCAGCGTATGTACATCGCGAAACGATTCGTGCAGTTGTCCGTCGTTGTTATCCATGTTCCATTATCAAAATTCCGCGTGGCAATCGGATATTAATCAGCGGGAATTTCAAAATTCACTCCCCCAACGTATTGCAATCGCCGATGAAAATTATTTCAGGTATAATTTACCCAATGGTAATGCACACCGGTATAGAAAACAAAGTTACAAAGCCCGTAATGCGCTTCGCTTTATATCGCAACGTATAATACAGCCCCCCTGCAGGCTTTTGAATTTCATCGTTGCGAAGCGAATATAATAATCAAAAACGTTCGTTAATAATTACGCCGGGATCTTAAAACTCGAATTCCGTATATTACGCGTCATATCTATAGCTCGATAACCGCAAACGTCCGCCGCCTGGATCGTTCGTTTTCGAGCAAACGTCATAAATCGACTTCGGACGGCCGCAATTTACGCGACGACTCGTCGCATGTGCGGCTCGTTTAAATCGTCGAATTACGGACGGAGCCGCGCACTCGACTGTTTTTCCCTTCGCCGGAGAGTCGTTTGCGAAAGTTCACCTCTATTATACAGTCTCGACTCTATCAATTATACGGCCGGCCGTAATGACGCGAAAATATCAATCAGCGACGTTGAGCTCGTCTTCTGCCTTATAACCGCGGCATATCGGGATGAGGAGCTCGAAAAGGTATATATGTATAGGGGGGAAGAAAGTAGAGTCTCGAGAGTATGCTAATGTCGCGGCGGAAAGACGCATGAATATGCACGGCCGTCCGTGGAAAAGCTGAAATTCATACAGCGCCATTTCGCCGTTTCTCTGTTTTTTCCTCTCGCGGACAGGCGCCAAATTCGAAGCGTTCGCGATATTAAGATGCAAATGGTCGAAGTTGCCCGGACGGAAAAAGCTTCGCGCGCGCGCGCGCGCGCGATGAAAGTTGCTTGTTTGTTATGCCTCTCTCGGCGAGCCTGCTAATAATGATCCTTCGCTCGTGCGACGGAAACTCCGCGAGGAGAGCTTCTTTTGTCGTCGGGATTGTTTTGGGAACTGCTGATAAAGTTTCGCGCCGGAGCACCAGGGAGATAGAGAGAGAGAGAGAGAGAGAGAGAACCTTATATACGCTACATTATGTTATGTAAACAGCCGCTAGAGTGAGAGTGTAAACGTTGGCTTTCGCCTTGTGCGCGTGTGTGTACGAGAGGGGCAATAAGAGCTGCGTGGATATATGGCTCTCTTTGTTTTTATTGCTGAGGGGCTTTTCCAGCCGTTGTTTTCGCTGCGAGTGAGAGGAAAGGGGTGAGAATGCATCTTTTGTTATATAAATCTTGAGAGAGAGAGAGAGAGAGACGGGGGGAATCGTTATCGCCGATATTTGAAGTATACCAAGGCAACTACTACGGAGCTTAATTCGGAGGAAGGAAAATCCCGCGAGTAGATAGAGCCGAGTACGGTGCGGCATAGTTAATCAACCGGTCTCTGCTCGTTAAAACACGCAGCGGGATTTTTCAGCAGCTTCAATTAGCAGCCGTTGTCTTTGACTCGTGTACGTCTGTATTGGAAAAGACATCGATGCACGGGGACGCAGTCGATTGATTTACGCCAAGCGCTGGCCGTACCGTGTATTAAATCCTGCGCGTTTTGCTTCCCGACGATGATGCGACGATAATCGCGGTCTTGTGCCAAAACGATTTGCAACGAAACGAAGCTCGTGTACACGAATAATCCGCGAAATTTAATCATACGGTCATTCTTTTTCCCCCATACATACACACACATATCGTATCAATCTTTCCTCTGACACTGCGCGGAACGTAAACAAGCTTGCGAGAGAATCCATCAAATTTTCTTGTCCCCTTTGGCGAAAACCCGCTGAGTCGGCTATATAAGCGAGAGAGGAGAGGAACGGATGGAGGCTCGTTAACAAATTAATCCGGCGCTCGAAGAACGTATCACGCGTGTGTTTTACGGCTGGGGTATAAAAGTTGAACGCTCAGCCGGGCGTCACACGCGAAGCTAATTACCCGGGGCGAAAAGGCCAATACACTTCCGCTCTGAGCTCGCGTGCTGTCTCTCTCTCTCTCTCTCTCTCTCTCTCTCTCTCTCTCTCTCTCTCTCTCTCTTTTTTTCGAGCAAACGATCCGAGCGCGATAGATCCTACCGGTGAACAGTTGCGCAAACGAGTAGCCATTGAATAATTCTTCACGATTATAGAGGAGAGGAATACGCGCTATTATACGCCGTTCGTCGGAATTTCGAGTAGGAGAGGAAAAAGAAAGCCGCGACTGACGCGCCTCGCAGGTATGGATAGCAATTCCCGGTGAATATTGAGCGGAGGATGCTCTCCGTGATATCGAAGAGCGCTGAGAGCCGTCGAAGCTACGGTGTGTATATAGTTATGCGCGTGTTCATCTGCATAATGCGGGAAATTCGCGTGCGAAAGAGAGAGGATGACGGGAGCCAGCCGAATTACAGCGGTAATATAACTTCTTATTACCATATCGGCTTTTTTTTCTCTCTCTCGCGGGCTCTTATCGACTCGCTCTCTCTCTCTCTCTCTCTCTCTCTCTCTCTCTCTCTCTCTCTCTCTTGGAAGAGCTGCCGGCACACAGCGTAAACTATTTACGAGACCGAAGAAACAACACTGCCGCACATACTCGGGGCCGTATCTAGCTCAATAATAAACTCGACAGCAGATCTCAAAGCCCCCCGAGAAAGAGAGGTCTCGACAATGCAGCCGCGAGTAGTAGTTCCTGATGCACTTTTAAGTGGCTCGGAAGAATCCTTCAATTTTATATCAACCAGAAAGCACTCGGAAGCTCGCGGAAAAAAGGGCAGTGAGAGAAAAAAAATGTCTGGTCGGGTCAGATTTTCGAAGGGTACGTCGATACGTCCCGACCGCTTTGGAATTAAAAGGACGAAAAAGCGAGAGGGGGGAGAACACACGAGTGTGTGGCAACTTATTTTACAGGCGCGGGAATCGCGAGAAGCAGTACTCGAGGCTCTTAAAACTTACGAGAAGCGGAAGGAGAGAGCCCGCTAGCGCGCAGGGCGCTGCAGTTTCAGTTAAAGTTGATGCTCACTTAACCCCGTTCCATTGTCCGATGTGTAACACACAAAGCTGCGCGCTGAAAGAGAGAGAGAGAGAGAGAGAGAGAGAGAGAGAGAGGAGCCGGTGTGGTTCATCTCATGGGTCATTGCCAGGTTCTAGCACGACGCCGTGGGCCTAATTTTACGTTTCTGGACCAGTGCTTCTGCCTCTGCCTGCGGAGAAGTTTTGCCCGTGCGGACGTAATTGTTTTGTTTCGACGACAGATGATCGCGAGAAAGGCTAACGGTCCACTTGGCCATTCAGTGTGTAGTTGCTGCTGCTCTGTAATCACCACTCAGAGTCGTGTATACAGCTCTACGTCTCTCTCTCTCTCTCTCTCTCTCTCTCTCTCTCTCTCTCTCTCTCTCTCTCTCTCTCGCGGAAGGCCTTTTCAATCTTTTTACTCGTGCTTTTGAAAAAATATAACGAACTGCCTACGCTCTCGCCGAGCTTGAGGAGGTGTACTGAGGCAACATTCAAATCTACCGCGTTGTACACAAATTGAGGTCCTAATTATTTTACTAGCGTATAAGTTATGCAAACAAAAAAAATCAATGTTTTGTGTAAACCTCTCACTCCTGCAATCATCATATCCCGAGATTCCAACGCACTTGTATACCAGCTCTCCCTCGCGTTGTTTCCTGTTTTCGACATGTGCAAAGCATCCCCCGGGGCCAAAAGTTGCACAGGAAAAATACAGGCCGATGCGAAGAAGCTATTACCCGCGCTCGTGCGCGTGTACCACACATGTAACATGAATGAAAATTGAATGCTCGCGCGCGGAAGCGCATAGCGACGAAAGGGCGGGCGCATGAAATAATGGAATAACTCGCTCTCTCTCACTCTCGTCGAGGGCCAGCGGCAGCAGCGTCTTTACTTAGTGGCCCATTGTGGTATTGATTCGAGACCCCAGGGAAATCAAGACGAAACGCGCGCTCACGTTAGGTAACCCTATAACCAGCGGAAAACCTCTCGTCGCTCTCTCTCCGCTCCGCTAAGTGTTCATACTCGGCTACTGTGCGTTCATACATATATACATCGCGCAAACTCCGAGAGCTGGAGTCATCTTACGCAACGTTCGGCCGACATGCAAACCCGCGCGATTGTTGTTAACGGTTTTGTTGCGCGCGGCGGAACGTGATATAATTTCAAGCCATTGTGCGCAGTTTCCAGCCGCGTAAAATAATATCGCGCAGCAGCCACGATAATGGCGAGAGTCGAATGCGCTTTATTGGAAAATAGCGCGAGCTTTTATGCTAATTTGCCGCGGGATATGGTGTGTAATTTTCCGATACGGTGTTTTGTTTGGGATACAAACTACTCTGTCTCTCTTTCGCGCGCTTGCGCTGTTTGCGGTGAAAATATAGCGGGATTTTGGATTGCTCTGTTTACGAGTTGTTTGAATTTTGAAATTGCGATTGCTACGGATGACGAGACAATATTTGCTATTTACCGTCGCAGCGATAACAGTCGCGCTGTCGATCTATGTATACGTGCGCGTCCTAGATCTAATGGACGAGCCTCGCTGCAGCAGCGGCACAGAGTAGCATGCAGAGAGAAAGCAATATTTGGGTAATGTGTAACTGGGAGCGTTGTAAGCTCTCCGACATAATAGAAGACGACACGCGCACATATAGAGATTGCTACCTTAGTAATCAGAGTTGTTGCTTCTTGAAAGTCACGCGATGTTTTCCGTTTGGAATTTCCACCGAGATCAACTCCAACGAAACCATTCCTCAGCATTAGCTTGCGCATTTTTTTGCGAAAACAAAACCTTCTTTTCCACCTGACAAAACGCAAACTCTTGAGCAACAATAATTCACTCGGCAGCTTAGTTTCTCCTCGCAGTTCGCGCACACACACGTAACAATGCGCGAGATTATCCTGAATCCCGGTCTAAGCCGAAGCCTCCCCTTCTCTCTCTCCTCCGTGTGCAGCGCTTTAGCGTCGACGAGGCCGCGAAATTCCGCAGCGTCTTGAGAGCTTGTCCAGGTGTTGCTCGCAGCAGCTCCGGGCATGAAAAGGATCCAATTTCACGGCAGGATGTTTGAGCTGCTCCTGCAGTGTGTTGCCTCGAGCGTCTCTCTCTACGCAACGTTGTATGGTGTATATATGTATATATGTGTGTGTGCACATAGCGCGTATGTATGCATATACGTATAGCTCGCTGCGGCGAAGCCTTTTACTCATTAGATGCTGCTAGGCTCTCAAACTTTTTCGGGACAGATTTTTATACATTTCATGGTCGTGAAAGCCAGCCACTATTGTTATTAGCCGTACCTTTATCACATTTCGCAGGGTTACAGTTTCGAAGAAAATACATTATTTACAGAAATTATTCGTAATGTACGGGTATGCGTATGATGCGTTCTCCAACTGATTAGTGTGCGATGATTTTTTTTCTGAACTGTACTGACACAAGTCTATTGATGAAAGGTAATCAAGTACGGTCTATCGTTGATCAGGGACGACCATTAGGAAAAAATCAAGAAGAGAACAGTTTATAACACGTCCTCTCCAAGACTTTACCTAATGGGCGTCCTCTTACCGAGGACGCCCATTCCCGCGGTGGTAGACTTCTTCAAATACCTAATGAAAAACATATTTACATACATACATACATGGGTTACATACAAAATTTATTATCAAAATAAGCATGCAAACATAGAATAGTGTACACTATTATACGGATAAATAATATTACGGTTCATGAAATAAATAAAAAGAAATTATATTTAATCAGGCATGCATACATTAAATAACATATAATATAAAGGAAAACTGAAACAAATAAAAATGTACATGTGTCAGTAATAATAATTTTATTTGGGAAACATAACATTATTTTATTGGGCAAGGACATTAAATAGAATATAATGGTAGGGAAAACTGAAACAAACAAACAAACATTGTCAGTATTAATGATTTTATTGGGGAATATAATATTATTAGACCTGCAGGCATTAAATAAAATATTATACTAAGGAAATAATAAGTTCGGGGGGGGGGGGGGGGGGTGAAGACATCTGCTACCTCGCGACGTCGTAGAGCCGGCTGAGCTGGACTGCCGAGTTAGGGTTCCTTATATATCCTCGATGACATTTGACTAGCAGGAATCCGTGGAGAGCCGCGCCTGAAACAGAAAAAAAAAAGTGTAATAAAAATGAAAAAATGATTGGGGGTCCAATTGAGGATAATAGGAAAGTGGGATAATAAACCAACAATAAAAAAATGACTCTAAATTAAAAATGACTCTAAATTTAAAAAAAAAAAAAAAGAAGCATCGTCAAGATGACAGACGATCTGACGAACTGACTTGTGTACCTTCCAAATCGGCGAGGAACAACTCCTATGCAGGATTCTTAGATCCACGCCGAAGCGTGACAACCCACCGGTGGCTGAACCCCATTGCCAAAATGAAAAGTCCACCGCCGGCTCACAGAAAGCCTGAGCAGCTTGACGATGCATTTTGTAATGTATTGATTTATCATACCACCGATGTGAAAATGAAAATGAAATATGAAATGGGTGATTCTACTTAGATTCGGAAAAAGGGAATGGAGTGAAGACATCTGCTACATCGCATCATAGCAGGAATCCGTGGAGAGCCGCACCTGAAACAGAAAAAAAAAAGTGTAATAAAAATGAAAAAATGATTGGGGGTCCAATTGAGGATAATAGGAAAGTGGGATAATAAACCAACAATAAAAAAATGACTCTAAATTAAAAATGACTCTAAATTAAAAATGACTCTAAATTAAAAAAAAAAAAAAAGAAGCATCGTCAAGATGACAGACGATCTGACGAACTGACTTGTGTACCTTCCAAATCGGCGAGGAACAACTCCTATGCAGGATTCTTAGATCCACGCCGAAGCGTGACAACCCACCGGTGGCTGAACCCCATTGCCAAAATGAAAAGTCCACCGCCGGCTCGCAGAAAGCCTGAGCAGCTTGACGATGCATTTTGTAATGTGTTGATTTATCATACCACCGATGTGAAAATGGGAAAATGAAAATGAAGAATGAAATGGGTGATTTTACTTAGGTTCAGGGAGGGGCGAGGGGTAAAGGCATCTGCAACCTCGCAACGTAGCAGGAATCCGTGGGAGAGTGCACCTGAAACAAAAAAAAAAAAAAAAAAACAAACATGGAAAAAATAATTTGGGATCGGGGATTTGATTCTCGAGAATCCGAAAGTAAAAAAAGGGGTATGGAATTATACTAGAGGGGAAGGGGGGGGGGGGTATCTGCAACCTCGCGAAGTCGCAGACTGAGCCGGGGGGGGCCGGGGTTCGGGAGTGGGGAGCTCCTTCCAGTCCCGAGCCCCGGATCCGACTGAGCCAGACTCCCAGCCGAGGGCTCCTTATATACCCGCGGTGATGGCTGGGCGAGGGTGGGGGAGTGGGGGGAGCTCCTCCCACTGCCGAGCCCCAGAGCCGACTGAGCCAGACCGCTGGCCCAGAGCTCCTTATATACGCTCGGTGATGGCTGGGCGAGTGGGGGGAGCTCATCCCACTGCCGAGCCCCAGAGCCGACTGAGCCAGGCTGCCAGTCCAGAGCCCCTTATATACCCTCGGTGATGGCTGGGCGAAGGTGGGAGAGTGGGGCAGCTTCGTCGAACCATCGCTGTTAGCCAAGAAATTCGTTGCAATGCACCCATACAGTCTTCGCCTCGTCATGGAATTTGATTAACAAAAGCCAAAGCATATGCGTAATTGATTGGTGTTTCAAGGTTGGTCCTCCACCAGCGGACAGGAAGAGACAGTCGCTGTTCCTTCGATCAGAAAGCAGCAGCAGTCGCCGGCCCAAAGCCATCTAAGCGAGATAACCTTTCCACGAGATAGGTCTACTAAAAATGTATTATAAATGCTTGTGACCTGTTTTGGAAGGGAGATACAGGTGGAGTGTCGGTCGAGCTAGATTGTATTCTTGTTTTAATTTGCCTTGGTGACTAAATGTATGTTGTTGAGTCCCGTGCGTCTGCTCTCAAATCGTATGATAGTTTAATATTCATATAGGTTAGGTAGTTATACGCAGACCGATATACATATTGATTCGTTTTATCATAATAAGACGCATAGCGTCGTTACGCAATTAGGCTGTCGAACAGTTATAAAATACATTTTCTATGTATAATGAGGATTCGCAGAATTTTCAAAGTGAAATTGTGCTCTAAACTGCGTAGCGCGTATTCGCTTTTGACTTCTCTTTATTGTATTGTGCGGAACAACGTTCCAAACTGCAAAATTATATTTCCAACTATTATTCGCACAACAATAGTTTCGCCGTGCGAATTTCCTCAACGATTCGCAGAATTTCTCGCGCAGAGAAAAAGATTCTGATTAAAGCTCGCGCATATACGTATATAATCAGCATCATCGTCCAGGAATAAAGCAGCAGTTCGCGATTCTCGCAGTCGGGAAGGTAGTTGCGGCGGATTTGGATGTCGAAGGAAGTCCGTCCAACTCCTTTCCGTCTGGGGGGACTCGTGCCGTCGACTTTTCCAAGAGTTGCCCCGCCGACGCCAAGTTTAATCCTGCGACAAACTCTACAGGGCTGCTGCAGAGCTGCAGCTGTCTCAAAGAAGATCTTCTTGGCCTCCCCTCGAGCGTGTCACGCGATCTGCCGCGCGACAAACTCACATCTGCAAAAACAATTTTCAGTCACGTCTCAGCTCTCGACTCGCTGCGTTTTGATTACGAGCTGAGGAATGTGTGATATTGCCTGCATTATGTGTGCGAGAGTGTGTACCGAGCTTTTTGTCGGTGACGTTCATGAAGATGTATTCGAGACGGAGGAGCTTCGCTTTTGGTGCGAATTAATGGATGGATCGATGATATGCTTGCCGACGAGACGATGTAATGGGACGATGGATAAGTGAAATAGATATCCGAATAGAAATCAAAATCTTTTCTCTATACCAGAAATTCTGCGCGTATCGAATTATTCCACGATTTTTAAATATGAAATGTCGACTAGATCCATAGAACATTTTTTTAAAAAGTATTATATCGGATTTTTTAATACTGAAAGAGCGGTCTGAAAGCTTTATAGGAGTATTGATAGTGACCGTGCTGAATTTTTTTCGGATCATAGAATTTATCAAATTTAGCTATATTTCCGTCGTCAAAACTTTGTGCGAGTTGTCAATTGTATGATTCGACATTTTAATTACAGTAACATCTTACGGGAAACAATCATAGCCACGTTCAGCCAATGTAAAGCAAAGCAAAGCAAACGTAAATACAGAAAAAAATGCAAAAAATCAGCCAATAATCGTTACGTTTGCTTTTTCCTGCAGCGAGATTAAAATATCCAGAATTTTTTCGATGCACCCGATGAAAATTCGCAAAATGGAAAATTCCCCTGTGTCAATTTCCATCGAGGCGCAGAACTGGTGCGAAATTGTCGAAGTAACACACACACACACACACACACACACACACACACACACACACACACTACAAACCGCACATTCAAGGCACTGGCCATTCCGATCAGCGGCAGCAGCTGCAGCAATATTTACGAGCAGAAGTGCATTTAAGTTACGATACAAACTTTATCCTTCTTTTCTCGGCCGGAATCAACCCGATTCCGTGAACTGCGGCAGCAGCAGCGCATATAAGCGATCGCCGTGCACTCATGTAAGTGCAGACCCGTAGCCGAAAACAAAGCTACGCCGACTTATTTATAGGCGAAGTTGTTCCACGCCGCGCGGACAAAGTTTCCCAAAGGATACACATTCCGGGAAGATGTATGTGTTCTTGTGTGCATGGATCACGTGAAAACAATCCTCTGACCCTCTTTTAAATATATTAAAGCTCCAGATTCGTCGAGGGGGTTGTATTAATGCTTTAAAGGCCGTTTAACGTCGCACTAGCAACTGGGACAGGTCTACATTTGGCTCGTTCCATTTCGGGTAGCTTGCTGTCTCTCTCTCTCTCTCTCTCTCTCTCTCTCTCTCTCTCTCTCTCTCTCTCTCTCTCTCTCACTCGCGGGGGCCGCGATTTGATTAACGATCATCGATAATTAACAGAAGAAATATATAGCGCGTGAAATCACGCCAGGATCGATATGTACGCAGAGTGTGTAACACCTCTAGAGAGAGAGAGAGAGAGAGGGGGGGGGCATATCGCACTGACGTTTTTGATACATATTTCAAGCGCTATCCCGAGCCTATGCCTCAATTTCCTTTTTCAGCTGCATGTACGTTTCGGCGATATAGTGAGTGAGAAAGAGCGTTGATTAACGGCGAGCAATTAACGGCGGGAGTAAATGAATGACCGACACGTGGACAGAAATAAGAGATGCCAGCTGGGTCTACGTACATAGAGGGAAAAAAAGCTTCCGCGTCCGTTGAGAAAGACGGATCTGCTGCTGTGTTCTGATGTGTTTGCTGAGTAGCCATCCGGTTCCACGAGATAGTTCCTCATATACAGGAATCTTTCGCTTATGAAAAACATGACGCTTTTATTCGAAAAAGCCGCGAGAAACAGTTCTCAAAAATCCGAAGCCCTGCACGCCCGTTCTTTTTTCCGCAAATCGTCCACCACATAACTTCCTCTCGAGAAAAAAAGCGTCTCCCGCAGGTTTGCGCAGGACAGCTCGAACCAGTACACACACACACACACACACACAGCGCTTGCGAATTCGATTTACATAGTGACCCAGATGAGTCTTTCTCCCTCCCTCTCTCGGGCTTAGTTTTATCGCGCGCTCATATACAGCTTCGCGTAAATAGCGCGTCCTCAACTGCGGCTGCGGCGCTATCTTTTCTCCCTCTTTCTCTCTCCACTCCTCTACCTCCAAGATTTATACGAAAGCTCTCTCTTTTTGCCGCAGCGACTTCCACGCCTCTTTCTATCCGACACTTTTTTTAATATCCTCCAGCGCTGCCGGCGATATATTTCCAAGTGGGAAAATTATCGCTACTCGCGCGTTTGCCTTACACACCTCCGCGTATATAACGTGTGTAATGTATATGCATGTATAACTAGAGAAATCCAAGTGGGTATGCGGGACAGTCGAGATATAACGCGTTTCTAAACAAGCTCTCGCCTTTGAACTTTCCGCGCATCAGAAGTAGTAGTATACGTGCTACGGGGCGTCTTCTCGCGGAAAACATTCTAAATTCAGCGGAAATGCGCGACTCGACGTCTTTTGAGGCTGCAGCGAAACACGACGCGCCCGCCTGGTCAAAGCTGCATTTCAACGCGCGCACGACAAAGATTTCGAGGATGTGCTCGGGAGCTTTTTCAAGGTGGGGGATATAGAATGCGTAATTACTCGCTGTCGCTTTGAGCCAGCTCTACTGCTACTGCTGTTTTTTGGCTGTATTATGAGCACGTCGCGATTTCTCGAGTTTCAAACAGTTTCAGTCGACGATCTCCGGTTGCTGATGTAACACACGCTCCGCCGTGTTCCATTTTCAGAGCCGTTTTCACTTCTTAATGGGACACTCGAACTTTTGTTGTTCGCACTTCTGAAGACTGCATCTCGAGCAAAGTTGTTTTTTTTTTCACACACACACACACACTCGACAAAAGCTCGCGTAAATAATTCAAAGGCATTTTTTAACCGCCGCCGCCGCGTGTTTGGCTTTGCCCCTCATTAACGAACTCGAAAAGGGCGCACGAGAGAGGAAAAAGAATCTCGGCCAAGTCAAACGTTTTAATTTCCCAACCGACGGACCATCAGACGACGACGACGAGGACGACAAAAGCCGCCTTTAAGTATCGCGTTAAGGGCTGGCAACTTAATCTTTCATCACTGTGAGCCCGCGCGACGCACCTGGGGAGGAGAGAAAGAGCCCGATTCCCGTCTTTTCTAAATAAAGAAGTCCGGCGCAGCTCCGAAAATAAAAGGTAAAAATGCCCTTTGTGTCTGGCTCTTTCTCTTTCTCTCTCGCTCGCGTCGTGATTTATCGTGTGTGCGAAATATACGTTGCAACGCGTCTCTCTAGGGCGTAGTGTGACATTAATAATTAATGGGCCAGGTTCCCTCCCGCAGAGGAAGGACCATGGCGCTAATATTAATGAAGCGTCCGAGATCTTTCCGGATTAGAGCTTGTTTAGCCCCTGTTTAAATTAATCATATGCAAGCCACAAGCGCTTGTAGCTAGCCTATACGCGATTCCCTTAAACCGAAGAGTATCATCGCGAAATCAGAGAGCGCAGTTGTGCAGGGAGGAAAATTCGTATTCCGGCAGTTTCAAGTTTATGGACGAGAATGTGCCCCCGAGCGTTATAAGGTCAGGAGCGAGCTAATCCTCATTGAGCCGAGCTTTCGCGTAATCCGCCGAGAGGCAAGGAGAGAAAGTCGTCCCCGAGAGTGAGAATCGTCGCAGTTGAGAAGAGAGAGAGAGAGAGCTAGAGGAAAAAAATCCACTTTTACTACGCTGCTGCACCTGCGCGTATAAGTCCACCGTCTGAGCTGGCCGGATGGCCTCTCGGAATATTACGCGTAAGCGCGCCGCTTTTTAAACGTCCGACGACTTTGGAATAATTTCTGCGAATAAAGAGCTTTTTGGATTAGCGCAAGTCCGCTCGTCGGAATCGAAATTCCCCGGATACACGGGCGACTAATTCGAGTCGCTGTGTATTCCGCGAAGTAATCTTCGAATGTGGCGTATAAGGGAATTCCTCTAAGGACGTTGAATCGCTCGGCGCTAATCTGGAAATGAAAAAGAAATTGAAACTGCGCGCGCAGGCGCTGTAGATGTTGGCTCTGGGATTTCCTCGGGGTGAAATATTTAAATTCGCTTGCTCAAGAGAGAAATCTTCATAGCGAAATTGCGGCATATGCCAGGGGAAAATGTCGCGTCGTGAATTTCGAGAATTGCTTATTTTAATAGCCTAATGCGTTTCACGCGGAATAGCTCTCCCTTCTTGCACAAAACGCGTCGCTTCTCGCGATGCTGCACAAATACATCTATTTTCCAAGCGAAGCTGACGCTTGCACAAATTTTTAATCTCTCCCGGGCGCTACTGCGCAAACAAGCGCTACATCAGACAAAAAGAGCCTTTATTTATCAGACGCGACGCGAGTGTGTAGTCCCACTTGAAAACTCGCAGGGCGACACACATTTCTCTGTCGAGCTCTCTTAAAAAAAGGAAAACCTCTTCTGCAAAGGTCTCGCTTGAAGAAAAAAAAGTTCGTCAATATAAGCGGCGGCCGCCTCGTAAATACATTGTCGTAGTCGGCGGCATTGTGCGGCGTAGCTCGTGTAAGGATTAAGAAAGCCGCGGGACAAGAAGTCCGCCCGCGAGCTCAGAGACAATGAGCGCGACGCGACAATGCGCGTATAAAGTGCAGGAAAATAATTTGTTTCTTTTAGGCGTGCGCGCTCTACTTTGGTTTCTAAAAATTTCGTGCTTTTTTTATCTTTTGCGATTAATCAAGCATAGTTTATGATAAAAGACAGTAAGCAGACTCAAGGTCAAATCGCTCGCCCCGTCGGCAGGAAGCTGTGTATAGAGCCGAGGAAAATCGTCCTTTCTGTCGGAATTATACTTTTAAATGCGCGTGCGGTAATGGAAGTCGTCCCGAAGAAACTGCTGCTGCACTTCTTTTGCGACTCTCCTCTCATTCGCATTCCCCGCACCGCTATCTCTCTAATGGAGCATCCCTTTCTCTCTCGGCATATCGATTCATCGTGTCCCTCTGCCATTCCTTCCCCTGTCACAGCCAGTGGTAAGATCCTCTTCCGCGATTCTTCTATCCCTCGAGTCCCTGCGATTACGCTCCGAAAGCTCGCGAAGCTCGGAAGAGAAAAAGATCGGTCTCGATACCTATAGACAGGTGAGCTTTGATTCGGCCGCATCCGAATTTTACGCTGCATGCATATTTATCAATAAAAAAAGGCGCCTCGTCGCGGTTGCGCAGAGCAAACAATGCTCGAGTTCGGCGAAACGGCCTTTTTTTCGATCCGTGCGCAGAGCCGCAACCTTGTTGTTTATTTACATCGCTGTGTGTGTGTGTGTGTGGACGCGCGGAAAATCTTCGCCGGCTGTGTAAGCGCGCTTGTTTATACAAAAGATTACACTTTGGACCTTTGAGCGCGCTGACCCGATTCCTCGCGAGAGCGTTCTTTTAATCGAGTCCAAAAGCGTCTTCTAACGCGCGTGTGATCTTTCGGGTTTCATTTTTGCAGCAAAAATAAAAACACGAGGCTCTCATGCGGATTTCTCGGTCAATCGAGTTATTTAGCTACTCGGCGGGTGTCGCGCTCTCCTCTCGAGAGTGTATTCTCGGCGGCCGATGATCGATAGCAGCAACGTTATCTTCTATTTCCGAGGCGCGAAATCGCATTATAACTTCAGCATCAGAATAAAATTGAGCCGCATAGTGGCTTGACCCAGATTCGCCGCGGAGCATCGAGTGGATCCGTTACACATGCGCGCGCCTATAATCATCGCGAAATATGCGCGGGATATGGAGCTTCTTCTCTTCTCTCTTTTTGCTGTATCGTACACGTCGTATCTGTAAACAAAATAATGTATAATATGCGCTTTAAGCAAGCTTCTCGGAGAAACTTTTAAAATTGCATCTTCGAATGACACGAGACATGTTTATCCTTTTCTTAAAACTACCGCGTATATTATCCACGAGAATCAAAACAACTCTCGGAGCAAATCCATACATCTCGAGCACTTGTCGTTCAGCGCGAGTGGCCGTCCGCAAGAGGAGGACTGCGTCGCGGCCGCTAAATAAAAGAAAGCCCTGAATGGGAATTCGATTTTCTGTCTTCGTCGAGAGGCAGGTAGAGTGCAGAGCGGACTAAAAATAAAGCCGTCGCGCACTTGCGCCAGATATCCATTCTTTGCCGCCGCGGAAAAGTTGAACGTTCTCGAAAGCAATTATCGGAATTTCCCTCCGTCTCTGTACGTTTTATGAACGCTAATATATTTTTCATTCAGTTCAACCTCGCGCGCGCGTATCATCCCTCTCTCGTTACACATCAGTCACACTTGTATTAATTCGTCGGAGTAGTATATATATTTAATTAAATCATACGCGCGCGCCGACCGCGAGTGTAGAAATATTTGCGCGGGAGAATAGCGCTTTGATGTTGAATTAAAAAAGTCGGCGCGGATTAAACCGTGCAAAACGTGCGGGAATTCGCTTAGCCGAGATAATTATCGAAGATTGACTGCGCAGCAGCAGCGGCCTTTTTTCGCGAAAATCAAGCGCCGCTTCGGCTCCACTTTGTTCATCTCCGCGGTGCGTGAAACTTTTGAAACTCGAAAAAAAGTCGGTTAAATCGTTTCTTTTTTCTCGCCATCCCGTTATAAATCGCCCTAATTGACACAAGGATCGCGAAAAATTAAAGCGGCCCCTCGACGACAACATTAGCCGAGAGGCAGAAAAAAAGTCGAGCAAATAAAATCACGTCGCGCGTGCGTGCCATCATGAAGCCACTTTTCCCAATTTCACCCTCGGCTTCGCGGACAAAAAAACTCCGCGCGCGAACCAACTAAAAATCATGCAAATTCTCGTACGCGGCCGCGTGGATTAATCGCTCGGTGGGGTCCAAAGGAGAAGCGCGTGAAAAAAAGCGAGGAATTTTAGAGAGGGAAAAAAGCTTTAATACCGGAAGCAGCGGGCAATCAAGCAAATGGACGTGCCGATACGCGTAGCCGAGCAAATAGTAACGGCGGCGGCGGCGAATTCTGAAATTTTCCCCCGTCGGCATTTGTTCGCCGGATTACTGCATTTGCCCGTCCGCGCAAATATAATCGATATAAGTGACGGCACAGAGAGAGAGAGAGAGAGAGAGAGAGAGAGAGAGAGAGAGGCAGAGCAAGAGACAATTCAAATAAATCCTCTGACGTATCATTATATTTCTGTGATTGATGGAACGCTTCCTCTGCATGTTGTTATTGTTGTTTGGGCTTGAAAAATATAAGGGGGCGGAGGGGAGTCTCGACAAACAGAGCCAGGGAAAAGTTGCGTAATTTTATGAAGATTGCAAAGTTTCTCGTTACGCGTGTACACGCACCCACGGCATTCTTTTTGTTCGGAGGGGCGCGTATGGAGAGAATACTTTTATTTCGAGATTGAATGTGGAGGACTGCGTGTATCGACTGGTGCCGACAGTTTTTTTTTTTGTTTCGAGAAGTGTATAACTCTTTCATCCGATATTCGTCACGCTGTCTGTCCCGATTTTTCATCGTATCATTCTCGCGGAATATCCATCGAAAAAAGAGCGAGAAAAGCCGTAGCGGACTTAAAAATTCCGCTAATTTTCGTCCAAGCCTGCGTCAATCAATTGCACTCAACCATCGATCAAAGCCTCGACAAAGCCGCTTTAATTTTTGAGCCCGGTGCATTTCCCGGAAACACGTAAGAGGCGGCGTGTCGTCGATGGCGCAAGTGTAGTTTTAATTAAATCACGCCGTGTCTACGGCGCGGCGCGAATCAATGTAAAGTGAACAGTAAAGGCGAAAGCCCCGAGGAGGCTGGAGAGCACTTTGCGCCTCGATACCCGCGAGTTCAACGTCGCTTCATTTTCTTCGATAATTCCCAAAAGCTTTTTTTCGCTTTAAATCGTCGCTCAATTGGCCGAAACTCGAGGCGCGAACTCTCGAGCAAGGAGCACCCGCGCGCGCACTTGAGCGGGAAGATAGAGCGCTATTTTTTTGGCGCGACCGCAGAGCGGATGAAATCGAGCCGCGCTCTCTGTGTGTCAAAATAATCTTCGTTGCGGGGACGCGTTCGCGCAGAACGGAGGAGCATTCCGCAACGCTGCGTTTGCCAGGTTGAGAGGGGGGGATATTTTTGCTCGTTTCGCCTGGAGTTGCTCGAGTGTCTCTCGGCGCGTTTTTCTGCGCGCTCGCTTTTTTCGACGGGAGAGGACGTTTTGGCGGGCGAGAGAGAGAAAGAGAGAGAGAGAGTGTTTGGGGCTTTGTGTACGGGCGACGCGGCGGGACGGCGGGAAGTGTGAGGGATCGCCGTTTGGATTGATGGAAATCAGGTTTGGATAGGTCGTGGCGTTTATATAGGAGGAGAATGAATGCGACTCCGAAAAACACTGTCTATACGCTGAGCCTCTGTGCCGGGAGGTCCGAAAATACGTTCCGTCCCGACGGGCATCCTCCCCTCCTTCGGCAGTGTCCCATCGGCAAAGTACGTACACGCGTAGAGTACACGCGAATCACGGGCCGCGGCGATAACGTTATATCGAGTAAATGGGCACTCGCGGCCCCATGACGACATACAATCACGCACACTGGGCAACTCGATACGTTATAGTGCGCTTTGATCGAACGCGTACACGCAGTTTACGCTCGACTCGCTCCATTTTGGGTGTCGTCTTACTCGCAGCCGATCGATGCGCCGCCGCCGAGAGGAAATCAGCCTTGCGAGCGTCCAGCGGACGTAATTTCTCCGTTGCGCACTTATTCGCGACTTCCCAAATCGAATCGTACTGTATAGCAGCGAGTATCGGCCGGGAAAAAGCGGCCAGATTTTCGCAAACTTTTTCTCGACTAATTCCGTACGCTGTAGCTACACGCGTGTATTATACGAGCCCCGCTTGACTTTTTACTTTCGGAGCTTCCCCTATATGCTCCTTTTAATTCCGGCCGTTCATCAGGATTTTTTGCAATCTCACTGCGCGTTTCCTCTCCCCCTACACACACACACACACACACACACACATATACTCTCGGTCTTTGTTTCCGAAAACTATTCCCCCGTCGCTCCTGCTCGCCGATATCGAAGGCAAGTTGCGGATAGCAGTTGAAGTAATGAGCGCCCGATAAGGCTTTATCATCCTCGCGAGCTTGCGCCAAGTGCATCTGTTATTGGAGGCTCCTCGTTAGAGCCTCGCCGACTGCGAGAGAGGGCGGCTAATATACGCTGCAGCTGCAGAGAGGGGAATGACTCCGGCTCGCTCTGTGACCCTCTTTCGCAGCTTGGCTTGCACGGATCCTCCTCTTTTCTCGCCTCTTTGCCTTTTTACGCCCGGACGGACGTACTTCTCCACTGGTATATACTACGTGACACATGGCTCTACCTTCTCACTCTCCCTCCCCCCCTCCCGAGCGCGATGCCAATGGTTAGGCTCGAGTTTGGTCAGACGCGCCAAGTTTGAAAATTCTAAAAAAATCTCCCGTCTAGACTTGTACGAATAATCGCAACGATTTTTCCGCTCGACCGCAAACGAAAACAGCGCTTTCGATCAAGAGAGCTTCGCCGCAGACTCGGCAAAATAAAAGCCAGCGCGCGTTTTTCGCTCGATTAATTATGCAGCGGCGTCGCCGCTGTCCCTCGCTCAACGAAAACAAAGATGCGGTTAACGAGCCAGTTAGAGTGTAGCCAGCGCTGTAGAGACCGCAATTAAACCGCGCCTTTTTCTTCGCGCGCGTACAGTGTTCCAGAGGCGGTGAAAAAAGCCCCCGCCTAATTGGATATCTGCCACCGCCGCCGTCGTCGATGCGCGAAGAGAAAAACAACGTCGAACATAATTTTGGATACAGACTCTGTACTGTAATCGAGAGAGTCAGCCGATAATGGTCTTGTTTTTTACGACTCCTTCCGCAATAAATTCTCCTTAGCCCCGGCGACGATGAGCGCCCCCCACGCCTCAAAGCCGCCGGAGTTATATTAACCCGAAAATCGTCCTCGAGATAGAACGCTCAATGGAAAGAGAAATCGTGCGCAAATGGGTCCGTCCAGCCCGATTACCGAAGTCGGTTATTCTGCAGTAAGCCCTCTATTCGCACGTATAACGAATTCGTTGCCGCTACTGCTACCGGTGAACGGCGGCGCGTCTTTGTACAGCCGTCAAAGGCCTCCGCGCGTTACAACCAGCTTTGTGCGCTCCGCGGGGTGGGGAGAAGGCGTCGAGCTTTTTTTACGGTTAGGCGATTATCGCGCGGTTAATTCGCCGAGTTTTAATCAACGCGCGACGTTTGTTTCGCCACTTTCTCTCTCGGTCAAAGGCTGCGCGCGCGGTAGGTTCGTTACGTGGATTGAAACAAACGCCGTATTCGTTCTGTGCGGCTGCGCTTTTTCACCCTGAGCGATCGCGGCTGCCTTAATTAAAAACTCGACCTCATTCCGCGATATTCCAAAGGGAAGGGCTAAAACGCTTTCCGACCACGGCTAACCGGTCCTTTTTTTTCACCGTCGCCCCGAGAGCCATCAGAGCCAAGTATATCCAAGGCCAGACCGATCGCCTCGATCCGTCTCCTGCCCGCCGAACGAGCCAATGTAACGCCGTGAAAGCTCGCTTTGGAAGATCAACGCTTCCGGGGCTATATAGCTCCTACTCGCGATTAAGAGATCGTCAAAGCTCCCTCCGTTAATGACGCCTCGGGCTCGAGTTATCGAATCTCGTTGTGCGCGCGGAATGCAATTTTTCAGCCAATCGCCCCGAGCTGCTGTATAATCTCGCGAAAGAGAAGCGCAGTTTCCAGCCCCCGGGGGCCGATTCCGCACGCCAGATAATCCCGCGTAATTATTAATAATAGCGAGTACACAGAGAGTGGGAGAGAACAGGCTGGGCCGCAGGTTCAATTACTCGCGACATCGGGTTTAATTATCCTTAGAAACGCGGTTAGTGCAAGCCCTTACCGGCCCGTCGCCGCCGTCAAACCGTCGGCGTATAATTATTGCCGTGCATTAAAGGCTGCTCCGCTCCGGCGCCGTCTTGAGTAACCTACGCCCCCGCGAGTGTAGTTGAATTTCGGGCAAGAGTATAGGGCGTACGCGTTGTTGTAATGTTTGGAATTAATCAGATTTCGAACGCGAGACAGAAGAAAAACAAACGTCAGCCCGTAATATCCCGTTACACCCGAGCAGCGCGCGGATATCAACTGACCCGCGCGGAGCCCATTAACGTCCCTTCTGTAGCCCCGAAATAATGTATTTATAATCACATGCCTCGAGCTTCGTCAGTCCACACACGAGTATCAGGAGAATTTCAAATCTCTTCTCTCGGCAGCCCCACACATACACAGAAAGCGAGGGAAAGAGCCACCCCCGGCGCGGTCGGCTGTGTATACACGCGAAATTTACGCGAAAGAATAAGGTGAAGGACCCTAGGCTGAAAATAGCTCGTGGCTGTTTAGCCAACCGCGCGCTAGTGGCGTCTCGGCCGACTTTTCCGCCGAGCGTCTTTCGCTCGCTATATACTTACACGGTAGCGCAGCTCATCGTTTTTCGCCCTCCGGATTCGCGTGGCTCCCCACTTTATATTCCACAACTCGCAGAGAGAGAGAGAGAGAGAGAGAGAGAGAGAGAGAGAGAGAGAGAGAGAGAGAGCGTCGGCCTCATTAGGGAAGCTGCAGCTTTCCTCAATGGAACTTTCTCGCGGAAAATACACGTGTGTGTATGTACGTACGTACGTTTAGCCTTCCCTTCTATTTTGTGTCTCCGCTTTGTCCCGTGTCTCTGCTTGCTTTCTGTTATTTTTCTCCAACGCTCGAGCTTTTTCCTCCTCCTACGCTGCTTAACTCCCTCTTTCGTGTTTACGTATTTTTCCCCGCGCGTTCGTACCGGCTGGAGTAATTTTTATTTGTTTAACGAGAGCAGTCGCTTTAACTTCTTCTTTTCTTCCTTTTCTTCGCTATTGCGGCCACTGGGTTACTTTAAATTCACTACTCTTTGTACTAGCGCCTGTTAGCTCGGAAGTGGAATTGAAGGTATTTTTGAAATGATTCGTTAGCCCCTCTAAAGCCGTCCCGCACATTCGAGCGAAGAACAGCAGCGGCATTTGTTTAACTGTTAGCTCGCCGGCGACGTTTGTTTGAAGCAACGCCGGCAGCGCCTCGTCCTCTATACAGCATTTGTCGGAATGCCGGCTCTGACCCGAAAGCCATTTATTCAAAACTGACGTAACTTATGACTTTGCCGCCGCAGTGACTTGTCCCCGAAACTTTCCCTTCAAATTACCTCTCTCGTTCTCGCGCTCGCGCGTCCTGCTTTTGCCCCATTACGTGTACACACTCGCGGCTATGCGCATACCCGAGTTTATGCGAGGATCTTTGTCTCGAGCTTGTTTTTCCGGATTTTCCGGCTGTAACGAACGACGCTGCTGCGAAAATAATACTGAAATTCGTCTTTTCTCTCTGTTACAGGTGAGGACACCCCGACTCTTTAATACGTGAGTAACGAAAATTCCAACGCAGAGGAACTGCGTCATCGTTTCGGCCGATCGAAGCACGATTGCGCGGGAAATTCGATTTCGCTTATAGCCTCGAATGGAAGGCACTCGCGCGCGCGCGCGTTGATTATGTCAATGAGTTCCTAATGCCGCTATATACGCCGACTGAGTGGATACGCTCCGAGTTTAGCCAGACGCGCGTGACTTTGCACAGCGTCGGATTTACATGCGCCGCAGCGACAAATCGCCGAGTTTAACAATCGTCGCGCGGACGTTAAAACTTAACAGCCGTCCGTCGACTCGTCGCGCAGTAGCGTAACGACGACGGTGGAAAAAGTAGCAAGAGCCGAAATAACAATGGGCCGAAAGTGGATTCGTTAGAAAGATACACGAAGACGTTTCTCTCTCCGTAGTACTCCGACTTGTCAGGGCTTATCTAATCGGAGCGGCGGACGAGTGACAGACTTTTTTATTACTTATATCTGCTCGTCCGTATCTCTCTCTCTCTCTCTGCCCTTTCTCGCTCCGCCAATAATGCCCCGGCGAAATTCGCCATTAAACGTCGCGCCGCGAGCGACGAAGATTTGTTTTATTGCACGTACCGCCCGGGGAATTTCTCCGACGAGCCGACTAATTAAACCGATTCGTCGGCCCTTATTGCATACACACGCGTTTTATTAACGATCGCGCGAATAAACAATATAACGTAGTTCTCTCTCTCTCTCTCTCTCTCTCTCTCTCTCTCTCTCTCTCTCTCTCTCTCTCTCGCGTCTCGATAAAATTTTAACGCGTCTTTCATCGTGATATAAGTTAACGCGACGAATCATCCGAGTGCATAAATATTCATAAAGCGCCGAGAAAGCGCACGGCAGTAACCTTAATCGATTTTTACCTTTACAGCTGGCTGCCTCCGACGGCTTAATTGTTTTTCGGTATAATGAGAGAGAGAGAGAGTATTCAGCGCCGTAATGAATAACGACTCTTTGGATGAAAGTTGGCTCGCGAAAAAACGCACAATGACACGAGCGCCGCGCTGAGGGGAAGTTGTGTGGATTAAAGTCAACTTTTAATAAAACCCGTGTATAGTTTACGAATCGAATCCGGAGACCGGCGAAAGGAGAAGAAGCTTCTCGGCCAATTTTCCCGGCGACATAACTCTCTCGTCTCCGTATCGGGCTACTTGCCTCCGCCGGTATTTTCACGCAGGCGTGCGCACGCACAAACAGACGTGTCTGCCGCCATCTGTTCGGCGATGTTTTCGTCGACAGCCGTCGCCCTGCTGTTATATCGAGAAACTCCACCTCCTCCTCCTCCTCCTCCTCGTCGTCGTCGGCTCCATATGGATCTGCATCTCCAGCATATACAGCAGCGGATTCAATCATTTCCTCGCGACGTGCGCTGACTTTCTCCGCACTGCACAGAGGCGACGGGGAGAATTATGGCTCCAAGAGTGAATCAATACACGAGAGCGAGCCGTTGCTAAAAGGCCTTTCCGGCGTTTCATATTTTCTCCCTCGAGAGATCTCTTCGGCGGCGGCAGTTTATCCGTCGGCCCGACGACACACTCCTTTCAAGCCTGGGCTTTTGTGATTTCGAGATTAATGGAACGCGGCCGTTTTTTTCCTCCCTCGCACACGCACACACACACACGCACACAATGCGTCCGCCGACGGAGCGGCTTCGGTCAGATAAACTAAGCCTTTCTATTGATCCCGAGCGCGATCTCGAAAGCCTCCGCACGGGTCCCTCTATGTGTGTAAGCGTGTGGCTGTGTGTTGGCAATCCCGAGGAGGGCCGTTTGCGAGCGTGAAATATATCGGCGTCGGCTTTGCTTGCCTAACGGCTCTCCAGCCACCGCTGGCCTGGCGCTAGCGCGGTGCTGCGCTGGCCGACGCTTTTATTGTTAAGTAAAGACTACTCCTGACGGGCCGAGCTCTTTCGCTGTGTCCCCCTTTTTCTCGCCGCAAATCCGCGCATTCGTCCATCCGTCCGTCCCGCAACAATGTTTACAAGTCGTCAAAAAGCTCCTTCGTCTCCTATGACCAGAGGAGGATCTCTCCTTCTTCTCGACGTCCAATCCGACTTCGAATCCTTTTATCCTCGCGAATCCAATCGCCGACGACAACAACGCGCCACGACGACGCATTACCGCACTGCGTACATATCGGCGAGGGAGAGCTGCAGCCCGGAATGAAAATTCGATCGCCGTGTTCTATCCGAGATGGCCTCTCCGCTTGCCTTCCTATTAACAGATACCAATCACACGCCTCCTTGTGTGTGTGTGTGTGTGTGTGTGGGGGCAGCCTGTGCGGGTATATGCACTATGTAAACCGATACGGCTACGGCTCTCCATTCAGAAACTCGCGAATAACGTCGAACTTAACTTAATAGAGAGAGAGAGAGAGAGAGAGAGAGAGAGAGAGAGAGAGAGTATATGCAGCCGCTGCGGAGTTTGAGCGCGAAACAATCGCCAGCGTCGGCGCGTAATCGATTTTTGCCCGGGCCGATGCGATATAGCCGGGGACTCATTAATGAACAAACGGCTCGATTAAACATTACGAAATATAACGATGTTAGAACTTTATTGAAAAAACATGTTATTGCCCGCGATGCAAATGCGCGGGCACATCCTCTCCCCCCTAATGTCCAACTATCCGAACGAGATATTCGACATTAGAAGAGCGTCGTTAAACGCCGGTCGTTATACCCCGGGGTTATGAGCGACGAGCGTTAAGCGCCGCCGTATACCACTTCCGTATAATAACGATTAACTCAGCAGCAGCATAGCGGCTTTCTGTACACATGAGAGCTTTTCGCGCGCACAGAAAAGTCCCTCTTCGAAAATCAAAGAGGATTACTCGTACGTAAGGGGTAGAAAAAGTGCGACGGACTTTAACAAGTGTCTTCTTCTCGAGACGGAGCAAGGCAGGAATCGTTTTGCCTTGTTAAGGCGAAGGGTTTGTTGCTGCTGCGAGCGCCCGTCGCGAGGAATGCTGCCCCGGAAACTTGTTTCTTCTCTCTTTCTCTCTCTCTCTCTCTCTCTCTCTCTCTCTCTCTCTCTCTCACTCGCGAATGTTTCCGCTTAAATTGCCCTCGTAAAAGAGATCCGCCGTTGAGATGAGGTAGCGGCATTACCGCATGACGTCATGTTACGTCCCAGAGAGAGAGAGAGAGAGAGAGAGAGAAAGAGAAGCTCGGCTTAGCAAACTTAATACGGCGGCTCTCGCTTTTGTGCGCCGCTGCGGAATTTCCGAGAGGGATACACCATTGTCGCGAGTTTTCGTTATAGACGCGAGAGCAGAGGATTTTATAATAGATACAAGCTTTATTTTCTCCTTATTCGGTGCCGGAGCTGCTGCTGCGGCAGGACTATTTTTACGAGGCGGTTATTACAGTCGGATTTATACTTACCCGCCCGCGTTTATGGCCCGATGTGAGCGCACGTCGTGCGTATATTCGGCGATTAACGGAATGCGCGCAGTCAAAGCGGTCGTGCATTATATAGGCGGGAAGAGAGAGAGAGAGAGAGAGAGAGAGAAGAAAACAATCTTGGAAATGGATCGCGACACACATTTTATTAGGCGAAAGAAGCCGAATGAGAAGAGGCGAAGATCGAGCCCCTATAAGCCGCGGCTCGTCGAAAATCTCACGTGAAAAGCCTCGAGTGCAGCGATGTGTCAACGCGGAAAATAAAAGAGTCGGCCCGGCTGCCTACACCGAGCGGGAGCGAGAGAGAGAGAAATAAAAGCGGCGCCCAGGCCATAAAGGAATGAGAACGACTTGGGTACACTCGTGCAGCAGCGCCGGATCTCTCTCTCTCTCTCTCTCTCTCTCTCTCTCTCTCTCTCTCTCTCTCTCGACGGCACAGAAAAACACAGACGTTTCGCGCGGGCGCGTGCCCTTTGACTTTTATCACGCTCGTGTGTGTGCACACACACGAAGGACTATAGCGTCTTCACGGCTCTCCCCCGAAAAACGCATCGCGTGTCCGATTGCCGCTGAATATTTCATGCTCCGCGCGCGAGGAATGAAAAAAAGAAGCCGGAGAGACTAGTCGATCATTGGCCCGGTGAATTCGAAATCCACGGCTCTGTGTGTGCATCCTTCGGAAACGTGTGTAAAGAGCGCACTCACTCTCTCTCTCTCGCGGATCGATATTTCGAGAGCAGCAGCCGCCAGCGACGCGCATTAATAATTCAGCGGGCTTCGAGCGTCGCGCAAATATTTTCCGAGATAAGCGCCCGGCGCTCACAATTGTATTTCTAGAGAGAGAGAAAAAACTTTGGCTATCCGAGTCTGAATTTACGATTAGGCAAATTTATCGGCCGATGTGCAGTCGGCGGCGCATCGATGTGGAAGAAACGGCGCGTGCGCCGAGGAGATTTTCCTGCCGGCGCCTGCTGCAGCCTGCGCGGGGCCTCGAGTGCAGGCCAATTAGAATGATGGAAGGCAGAGGGAAACTCGCTCGGCGAATTCCCTCAAGTAGCTGGCAAGTACTCTTTGCTACTTGGCCGGGAGAGAGAGAGAGAGAGAGAGAGAGAGAGAGAGAGAGAGAGAGAGAGAGAGAGAGAGAGAGAGAGAGAGAGTGAGCCGCTACTTCAAGCGCGCGGCTGCGCCAGCGAAGAAGCCACCCCCGCAACGTGTTGCCGGCGGACGAATATCTCTTTTGCGCACGAGAACGACGTGATGCTGGCCCGGAAAGCACGTGTCGATTGTCGAAGCCTCAGTGTAACGTAGTTTTTTTTCGCTCTTCGCTTGATGACGCTCTCGCTGCTGTATTAAAACAGCTATGCAGCGGCGAGATCTCTGTAATCAGCTCTCGCCGGTGAAACGACACGGAGAAAATCGATAAAATACTTTCGCCGCATTAATATCCTCTGCCGCCGGAAGCAATTCTGCCGAATCAATAATCTTTTATTACGCCCGGTGCGCGAAAGAGAGTAAGAGAGAGCTTAACAGTCCCGAGTCAAACGCGCCGATGATCGCCTCCTGTATATAGGTATACACGTTTCGCAAACTTTCGCGGCCGATAATTAGGCGCAACTTTTCGGATAAACAGTAGCCGATGGCGGGCTCGGAAATAATAGCTCGTCCGCTTTAAAGCGCGAGACTTCCTTCCGTCGCCCACGCGGCGGTCGATACCCTCCGCGCGAGCTTAGTCGGGATTAAATGTGCAGCTCTGCAATCTTCCTTCTCTTTCTCTCTCTCTCTCTCTCTCTCTCTCTCTCTCTCTCTCTCTCTCTCTCTCTCTCTCTCTCTCTCTCTCTGGCGAAGAAAAATCCATTGCGCTCGGAGTCATTTCGACTCTATCTCACCCCCTCCGGGAACACGTTTGTTCAACTCGCGCGAAATTCGGCCTTTAATACCTCCGCGTAAACACTGACGGGCGGCGCGAAATCGATTATCGATTTTTTACCGGAATTCCAGCCAAAATCGCAAGCGGTGGAAAAAAAGCTGCGTCAAATTCTTCAGCTCAGAGAGAGAGAGAGAGAGAGAGAGAGAGAGAGAGTGTGAGAGAGAGAGAGAGCTTTGTCTTTGATATAAAGGGGATTCGCGGAGCGGAGACAAATGGATTCGGGGGAGTGTCGTTTAAAATATACGTCGCGCCCGGCTTTCATTCCGCGCGCGCGCAAGAGCAAAGGAGATACATAAATAAAGCCATCAATCTTTCAACCTTGCATTTGTTTTTTCGGCTAACGTTATATAGCAGCAGAGCGGAGCGAAAATAGTGCTTAATTTCACCAGCATTACATCTGACGCAGAGAGCTGAGGGAGTACATTAAATTTAATGCGCGTTAAAAATTCGTTAAATTTGATAATGTTTTGGGCCGCCGCCGCTGCGCCCTGTAATTCCGTGAAATACAAACGTACGGCTCGCCGGGTTTTTAGTACGCCTCTCGCTGCAGGCATTTCGCTTTTATACACAAAAACGTTATTAAAATTCCGAGAATCGCGCGCACACACACACACACACACACACACACACACACACACACAGGGTCGTTACTTTTATTTCTATAATACATCGAAAACGTAAATTAATGACGGCTAGTGTAAAGCCCTCTCGGGTTACAATAATTCCGCGAGTTTATTTCCCGGAATCTCTATACGTGATTGCGAGCGGCTTCGAGCGATTCCGGCCGGTAAACAAAATTCCCCGATATACATTTCCAGCCGTTATATCAGAATGCCGTAGCGCTCGCGTTCGGTTTTCGCGAGAGCCGACTAGCAATAATCGCGACAAATCGCGCATTTTTAAATCCCGTTCGAATTCCCCGTATACGGAACGAGCTTACACATTATGGCAGTTCAAAGGGACAGAGCGAGAGAAATACACATTCACACAGCTGCGCCTATGAAGCTTACCCCGGATTGACCCACATATACACACAGGCGGTGGCGTTAATGTAATGGATGCGTCCGCGCTCGGTACAATATTTCCCGCGCAAATTAATGAACCTTTAATACCCCCGGCACTTTGCGCCATTAAATCGCGCGCTGACCCTAATCCGCGAAATTTTACCCAAGCGCCGAAAGATATTCCCCGGGAGCGTCTTTGCCTTCACACACACATAGAGGCATAGAGATAGAGAGAGAGAGATAGGTATCCGTTTTCCAACTGGCGAAAGCCATTTACCTGTCGGACAAAGCGCGCGCAGGAGAGAGAGAGAGAGAGATCGCCGGGCGAGCTGCATCAGTTGAATTCCCGCTAGCGCGAACGTCAGCGGCATCAAGATCGCACGCAATGCCCTGTACACGCGTCTATGCAGACACTGTGCGGCGATGCGCGCATCGGATACATGCTGGGGATATAGCAGGCAGCGTAACTGAGATCGCCAGGGCTGACCGTTAAAATCATACGTGGCCTACATTTCGAGCGTCGAAGCTCTAGCTCTGCACCGCTGGAAATCATTACCGTTTATACGCGCTGGCGGAAACTATATTGTTTACGTCGGAAAGCTCCTTGTAATATACTCCCTGTGTACGTACGCACGGACTCGAAAGATTATACAGGGGTCGAGTCTCGGGGGAAAGGAAAGCGCGGGTCTAATGGAAATACTCGAAAGTTGATTGTAGCGTCGCTTTTATTTTCTCTCCTTTGAAGAGACAAATTTTATGAATCTTCTTTTGTGCGCGCGCTGTTTGCCATACTCGTTAGCGTAGCTGCGGGAATTTTCTACTCGTAACTCAATGAGCCGGCCGTATTAAAAAGTTTATACGTGTATTTTGTTCGAGTTAAAACAGAGAACAGTAGAGAAATAAAAAAGGGGGGGAGCTACTCTCCGGAGGAACTCGGCAGCAATTAGGCAGGCAAATGGAAGTAAATGTCTCGTAAAATCGAAGCGAAGAGAAACACTTAATCGTAAAAAGTAGGAGCTGCGCTGCAGCGAACCCGACGCTAATTCGATTTTCCCTCCAAGATATATCTTTCTCTCTCCGTATTACGTAATACCCCCGCACTCGATCATTTCACTCCTGAATTAATAAGGCCGCGTGATTCCGCGCGTTCGTAACGACGATCTGCGACGCGATGATTTTTTCCCTATCGCGGAGGCAGTTCGTTAAGGAGCTGTAAGAATCGGCGAAACTGCAAAGATAGAGAAAGCGTCTCCGCCGAGAGAAGATCCCTTATTTTCTCGAGTTGAGTGAACTCGAAGAGATGCAGGCCAGCAAAGGACCGGTTTCATAGAAAATCAATTCCACGAACGCGCCGCGCCTTCCTTTCCCCGCGCGCTTCTCTGTGTCTGTATACGAGTGCCTTCTTCAAGCTTCATCAAGACTTTCTTTTGCAGGCCTGAAATTCAATATTCCGCGGCGCGCAGGCGCGGCCGAACATTGAAATTTTATTAAAACGTTGTCTTTTCGCTCACAGTGCGCTGTCCTATGAGCCCCTCGTGGGAAAGCTCTCTCTCTCTCTCTCTCTCTCTCTCTCTCTCTCTCTCTCTCTCTCTCTCTCTCTCTGTGTTTTATTTATTTTTTTTTCATTTTTCATCCATCGACGCGTAAACACACAGCAGAAGAATTAACGAGAGAGCTGCAGTCTTCCGAAGATTGCATTTAATCGAAACAGAATAACAGCAACAACCTACACGCGCGGCAAAAAGCTCTTTACAAAAATCGGGTTATTACACTCGGCGGCAAACTTATAAATTACATTCCACTCCTTAGTGCTCCGCCGAGCGAATACAGAGCGACATAAATGACGGAGCGACGACGGAGTAGTCTGCCGAGTTCCAGAGCACGCTGGCATCGATCCGTCGACTGCAGCAGCCGTAGCAGCGTCTCTCTCTCTCTCTCGAACGTGCGGTGTATATACTCAGCGCGTGCATCTGTTACTCGCTCGCGCACCAGGGGCGATAAAAATTTAACGAGCACACGGGGGGTCGCTCGTCGCCGCGAATTTAGCGCCCTGCGACCGACGGATTAGAACGCGCTCGAACTCTCCTATAAATTAATTCCGATTTAGAACGCTGATTTATGGCTGTAATATTTATACGTTATATATACGATCGCGCTTCGGAAAATGCAAACGCGGGGGAATAAGAAGCATGGGTATATATAGCGCTGGAAAGCCCATAAAATTTTTCGCTGAGAAACAGAGAAGACTCGCTCGCTCAAGGGGTGAACTGCTTCCGGATAAGGAGATACTGCGGAGGGGGGATCTTCGGGGAGAGAAAATCCGAGGAAAGCCACAGAGAGAAGACCGCCGCGATGCGAGCCGTAGATAGCTATGTAGGCCGTAGTTTCATTCGCTCTCCCCCCGTCGAAATTACGAGGACGCGGCTTTTACCGCGTTTAATATCGGAAGCGACGGATCTACGGACTGATCCCGTGTGCGGAGCCCAGAGAAGAGAAAAAGAGCCGCGCGCGCGTTCGCTCGGAAGAAAACAGTGCCCAGCGCGCGTAATCGAGTATGATTCATCGAGGCGGAATTAGCCGGTGTATAGGTATGGATATTACCTGGCTGGGAACTTTCGGCCAATTCTCATCTTCGGGAAAGTTTTTCGGCTAGTCGGGGCTAAGTTTTCGAAGCGGGAGAGATGCCGGCGCACTGATAGCCTAGCATTAGCATAGAAAGCGGATTTTTACGCGCGACTCGATACACTTTTGCGCGACGAGAGGACGTTTTTACCTCGTTCGCGGCAGCGGCGGCGCTTCTTGCTTGAGAAGTTTCGTGTTGTCTTATGTATGCGTAGGCGTGGCTCTCTCCGTGTGTGTTGCGGGAGACGCAGGTTGCGCGCGATGAATATGAAATCGTGACTTTGAAACAATGTCGAAGAGGCGATACGAGACGACTCGACGCATGTGTCTGACCGGTTTCGGGCGTTACTACTGGTGGGTTTTATGGCACGTGCGTGCGCGACGACGGTGCTTTTTTTCGAGTTTGTTCGATCCGCTTATGGAGAGGATATTTTATTCTTGTTGTTGTAAGCTCATATAGTAGGAAATTTGACGGAGCGTAATATTTCAGATAAACAGCCGTAGCTATAGTTGCAACACTGCGATATCGGCGAAACGATCACTTCTCAATCATCCTCGGAAAAAAGTAGTCCAAACATCGCGAAATGTAAATGTCAAAGCTAAAGACAGCCGAGGCCAATCAAGCCGAAACGAGGCGATTAGAAACAATGAAAAGTCGATAGCCGTAACGGAGCAGCAGCTGCCTGCCTGTGCCGACTGCATCGGCGCCTGAGTGAGAGAGAGAGAGACACCGTCGATTTAAGTGTGCTAAAGAGGGCCGAGAGAGAACCAAGCCCTACACGTGTGTCAGCATAGGCCTCCCAAGCCACACAGCTCGGCAGGAGAGAGAATGTAGACTCGACTCGACGATGGAATTTGATCAGGAAATTGAGCCCTTAATCCGGAAACGTCTATGGAAATAACACAGCGCCCAGGCCGCTCGCGCCAGGGGTAATCGAGTGAGACCCCGAGCCATTATGTCGGCGTGTGCTGCTCCCTTCCACCCTCCCTTCCCCCTTCCCTCATCACGGAGAGGAAGCCACTCGGAAAAGCTTGCCTTAGCCTCCGGCTGATACTACGTGCCGCCGACGTTGCAACGTCGCACACACGTGTAGGCTAACCTGACCAAAGCGCTTCTTCTGCTACTGCTTCTGTGTGCCGTTGATCAATCGGACACGACGACAGCCCGATCAGCCAATCACCACGACGCTGGCCCTGTTGACGCGCGTTCTCGGAATGCCAAAGAGCAAATTACCGAGTTTATATAATTAAAACTTCGCCGATATAATGACTCGCCCCTGCCCCGTGATTGTTTTTCATTGCGCCTTGTTTGCCGTCCAATTATGCCAGCTGGTTTTAATTAAAGAAATATGCGCGTCCTTTTTCGTTCGCCAAGTTTTTTAATTAACGCAGAGCCGGTGCATCGCTGTGTATTATGTGAAAAAACATAATCAGAAATTCTTCGTACTCTGCGCTCAATTCCACGGCCAATCGAATGATCGATTCCTCGAGCGAGCGCCATCTTTTTACTCGATTAATGCGACGTTGCATCACGCGTTATCGGCGAGAAATGCAGCGAATTCCTCGTCGTTAAACGCTGGTAATCGCGATTTTGATCACACACGCGCTCATATGATTAATTACCGGCGCACGCGCGGAATTTTAATCATCGGAATATTCTATATCAGCCTTTTAATGGCCCTGCGATAAACGCGCGTCGCGCGAATCATAGTTAAAAATACACACGGATCCAAAAGCCTGTATACGCAGCTCGTTAAATTTCCCGCCGAAAATGTTTGCGTCGCGTCGAAAAAGCGCAGCGGCCCGCGATAGCTCGAAGATAGCGCGCGAAAAATTCCCGCCCGCTGAAGATTAATTTTCCTCCTCGTTAACTCTCGGTACACATTCTCTCACACACACAGGCATACGTCTGTGTGTGTACACGTCGCGCGTGTTCGAGGAGCTATGCCAGTAGTTCCGAGGACTAGTATCTCTCACCGCGAGAGCAGAGCAGTAATGGAAAAGCAACTTTACGGCCCTATCGGGACACCAAATGATGATTTAGAGCAGCGAGCGTGTATAGCAAGCGCGGCGAAAATACAAAGAAGGTCCTCGAGGATACGTTTCCATTAGAGCCGCAGTGCGGTAGCAGTAGGGCGATACGCGAACTTCCGCCCTCTCGACTCATTTAAAATCCACTTAATTTTCCTCGGCGCGCGCACAAAGGCCCGAGCGAATTCGCAAGTTTTTTTTTCAGCTCCTATACTGCCGCAGATAAAAGCCAAGTTCGAGAGCTCAGCGAGAGAGAGAGAGAGAGAGAGACTGGGGCAGAGAATTTTTATACGTGTACAGCGCACATACACACGCCCGGCATAGGGGAGAGATTGGCTTATCGGGCCGGAAGAAGCCCAAGCGTTTTCCGATTCTCAAGCAGCTGTTAATTCAATCGGCCAGGCGAAAAACTCTTCCCCTCTACTCCGGCGATTTTAATCTCGATTTCAAATTGCCCTTGAGGAACCTTTAAACCGCTCGATAACTTCCTACTCCCCCTCGCGCGCGGCACAATTGCAGCGAGCGGGCTATGTTCCCCGAAAATGCATATTTTTCCCATTAAACCGGCGCTTTTATTTCATACAGAGCAACAAATTCAAATGCCCGGATCAGCTCTCTCGAGGTATATACGGCGTAGATGAAATAAAGCGCGCGTGTGTGTATACATATACCGGCTTTCCGATTGACAAAATCGAGCGGCTATATAAGTGCGCGAAATTTCATCTGGCGTATAAATAAATATCAATCCCCCTCGGCAGCAACAGAGTCTCGCAAATCACTAACCCGAAAATAAATCCTCCTCGACCCGTACAGGCATATAATGTCGCGAAGCGGAGGCAGAAAAATGCTCGGCCCGTCCAATTTTCCGGGCGGAGGATCCGTGACGGCAGTCGTCGTGTTTCGATTATACGAACTTGTAACGATACCGAGTACAGCGTTAATTATCCGCTATTTTTGTTTTCCCCGGCTCTCTGTCTCTTTTCGAACTTCCACCCGTAAAGCCGGATGAAAGGGCATTATGCAAAACTCAATCTGGATTTGAATTCACGCGCGCGTAAAAAAAAAGCTCCGATGATTAAAGCCGCGCGCGAGCTTGCGGCTGCCTAATGAACTTATACGCCGTCTCTCTCTCTCTCTCTCTCTCTCTCTCTCTCTCTCTCTCTCTCTCTCTCTCTCTCTCTCTCTCTCTCTCTCTCTCTCTCTATGAGGCCGCGCGATCGACGGAAAAATTGAGCTCCGGGGCTTGATTCGGTTAGTGCGCCAGCGTATTATGCAATAAAAACGAGAGATATCTTCTCTCTCTCTCTCTGTGTTGGCTCTGGCTGATGACATTCTCCCCCGGTGGGAAAATAAAGCCGAGTTGATTATAATTCGCGACACCGGCGCCGGGATATTATGCAAATAATGCACTCTGGTAATTATCTCCTTGTCGCGGCCGCTCGAATTACACGCGACGCGATGATGTTTTGATTAACAAAAAGCGAAGCGCACGGCCGGCTGTTATGAATCGCGCTGTCTCTGCAGCGGAATTCCATCAGCGATGCATACATACGTTCCCGCGACGTATGTCTTATATCGAGTATCGTCGCTCTTGGCTCGCCCCAAACGCGCGACTCCAATCGAACGGCGACGATTAATTGGCTGCGATCCGATTGCGGAAATTGATTGCTCCGTGTACACCGCTGCGAGAATCCCACTACCTCTCTCTGAGCATTCGGTAACGCGACTCTGTTACGTTCGAATAATTATTGCACCCGTGTGGCTGCGGATCGCGCGTGTCGAAGAGGCTCGTTCTCTGCTGTCGCTTTGTTGGAATCCGGCCACTATGCTGCGATGCTTCTCCGCGTCTTAACCGGGATTAATTGCAACCAGACAGTCACCTCCTCCTCCTCCAAAAAAAAGATCCTCCTTTCACCGTTATCGTATCCCCCGAAGCAACAGCCCTCTCCTAACACTGGCAAATTGATCGGCGGCCTATCTACTCCCTCTCCGATTGTCGCTGATTCGAATAAATCATCGTAATGCGGCCTCTCCTCCAACAGCCCCGCTCTGCATAGATCAAAACGACGGCCCATCGTTGCGCTGCTCGTACTGTTCGTATAAGCGCGCGCTGTGTATTCCGCGAGTATTGCTGCGCTAGCTCCGGCCGCCGCCGTGTGATTTGTGGCGGAGTCGTGTTCGACGTTTTCAGCTGCTGCGCTAGCTTATACTCGAATGCGCGCCACCACCGCAGAGTCAGGACTGAATGGGGATATCGCGCGCGCTTATGTATAACGTGTAAGGAATAGCCCACGGGGCTCGACGCACACGAGAGGGAGTATATTTTCGAGAGGGATGTTGCCGGCGCTCGATTATGAAAATTTCGGGGGGGATTTGGAGACTCGCGTTGAATACAAAGCGGAGTTACGATGTTTATTTAATTCACCATACGGCGACGATCCAGTGCCCGCTAATCAAGTCATAAAGACTGCATCGCTCGCGACTGTAAAGATCCTCAACGATATTACGTTTAATCATCTGACGGCCGTAAAAAAGGCGTAAAACAAAGTAATCTACTTAAAAGTGAGAGTATATATACCTCGCCGCTGATGCCACATTCCTCGTGACGTCATGGCGCTTTACGCGTCGCCCCCGGGGCGAGGCTCTCTCTCTCTCTCTCTCTCACTCTCTCTCTGTCTCTCTCTAGACATATACGAGCGCGCGAGCGGAATTCTGAAGAAGCTTTGATCTTTCGCTTTTAGGCATAATACACACGAGCTACTGTTCCGCGTCGAGCTCCCGTTAGCCACTTGTTATATTTTCCGCGTATCTCGCGGATGTAGATACTCGAGGGGGCGATACGCACATACGCTATAGTGGGTCGAGGGTTTTGTTACGAGCGTTTTTCGACGAGAGCAGCATGTGCGCCGCGTATCCCCATTATCGGCTGTTTTCGATGGAAACACGATCGATCCTGTCCGACATGCAGAGAGAGAGAGCAGCCATGTAACATACACTCCGTAGCCGTTGTTGCGCGCGTCCGAGTGGATTTTTCGGAGCGGGTAATCATCCTGTACAGGCGTGTAATAATTTTCAATAGTCACGAAAAAAGAGATATAAACCACTAGTCGCGATAATTCAACGCTTAGTCCACAGGGCGCTTCAAGTAGATAAGGTCGGGGATCAGCCGGACGCATTACTCACGGAGTTAGCTCCATTTAAAGAGTAACGCTCGGCCGATGTGTACAGAGTCACACGTCTCTCGCGAGCGATAACTCATATTTTGACGCGTAGGGCTGTATACCGATGGCTCGTGATTGATCTTCCCCTGGCACGCGAGGGAGGACGACAGCCGCAAGTGCGTCGCTTAAGAGTTGCAGCTCTCGATCAAACCCAACAATAATCTCGTGTGTCCGTGTACACAGAAATAAAAACTCGATAACTTTCGACGAAATTTCCGACCGTATTCGCGCGCAATAAAAGCATCTCTCGCTCTGTCTCTATTTCGCAAGCGGCGCGCATTTAATTACCCGCCCCCGCGCGTCGCGCACCCGGCCTCGTTCGATCGGCAGCGGCGGCGCCCGGGAGTTAGAAAATAGGTTATGGCTAGATATATACAATCAACGCGCGCCGCAGCCTCTCTATACACGCAGGTGAAATCTCGGGGATGATGATGAGTTTATGTATACAGCCACGGCGCATACGCGTCGAGCAATTACGACAATTCGAATGGCTGATGAGTTAATCGAGCAGCTAAGATGTACTCGAATCTCGAATTACGAATGCTCTCTCAGCAGCGCTCGCTGATGCTTATGGATATGTAATAATAGTCTACGACGTTGCACTGTATCGCAGCCTGATTAGGACACACGCAGACTGTTTGACGAGCGATAATACACCTTTGTGTTGATTCGCGCAGCTGATTTCGGGGCTGCATAATACGCGCCTGTGTATCGAGGTGGCGATGACGTATCGCTTGTTCGCATGCATGACTAATGAACGCTTGCGCCCGAGATAGAGAGAGGAAGGGCGGGGGCGTATACAGTGTCTATTCACCTGCGATATCCGCTGCGTCATGCGGCTCGCCGGATTTTCTGTGTCAATTAGCGCATATTTTTCCCGTCGAGCTCTGCAGCGCGGCGAGCTATTGTACTCGTTGTTGCACCGGATAATGAATTCGCCGAGTGGCCGTATCCCAGAAGCGACTTTTGTGTTTTTCAATCGACAGCCGCAGATAAAACTGCGCATATCACCTCCTAAACGTCCCACAGCAAAACCGGCACTCGATACACGTGCATCGTTCTCCAGTATCGTCCGTCAATTAACGGCCAATCGCACAGCGCCATAGCCCCGGCTGGCTTTCAGCGGCAGATCAAAAAGCAGCAACGCTGGCTCAGCCAGAGACTCTCGAAAAGGGCAACAGCACAGTTGCAGCTCTCGCACAGCCCTTTGAATCAAATATGCGCAATATTCCGCTCTCTCTCTCTCTCTCCCGCGAGTCGAACAAAGCCGCTCGCATTAATAACGCTTTAGAAATTCACTGAAATCCCGCACGACAATGCATCGTACGCAAAACCAAAGCGCGACTCTTTGCCTCCATGAGAGAGAGAGAGAGAGAGAGAGAGAGAGAGAGAGAGAGAGAGAGAGACACACACGCGTGTGTGTGCTCGGCTAGGATATCCTCGAAAGGCAGTAGTAGCATAGTATCTCTCTCTCTCAATCTGTGGAAGACGTGTCAGTCGATGTGTATAAAAACGAAAAAAACAACGCGTACACGCGGCGCACGGCTGAATTAACCCCCAGAATCAGCTGTCGCGAAAACCTGACATCAGCAGAGCTTCTTCTCGTCGCGGCCTCAGCTTTTTTTTTACATCGATTCCACAAAGCGACAGACAAGCGTAAACAATGCCAGGCGCAGAAAAAAAAATCAGAGCGCGTTCGTTACGTCTCTTTTCATTGACGCCGCCGCGACGAATCACCTTTTTTTCCAGCCGCCAGCGCGCAATTGCACTCTTCCGCGGAGCTGTTTTTGATGCCTCAGCACGCGCGCGCCTCAGCAACTCTCGAGACTCTCTTTTTTCCCCGATGCGTGTGTAGCTGCACATAGACGCGCGTGCGGCGCTTTGGTGTCCATTTGTATACGTAGCTAGACTGCGCAGCGCGTATCGGAATTTAATCATATATTCACAGACGGAACGAAAGCTTCCTCGCGATGATTCTACCCGCGACATAGCGGAGATGAAAAAACTTTCGCTCTAGACGTGTACAACTCTGGTGCAGCCAGCAGAGAGACGCGATTAATGCCGCTTTGAAGTTTCTCGGGTAGAAAAACGCGAGAGGCATCGTCAAAAGAGGCGCGAGACGTAAATTATTATCGATGGAGTGCGGCGGCAAAAAACTCCGCAACTAATCATTTAGAAAGCATCCCGACGACGGCGCTGCAAAAAGAGAACGTTATTTCGCGACCCCATCTTATAAGAGAGCTGCTGTGGGAGGTCATGACGTTAGCGAAAATCGGCCAAATGCAGGGGAAAATTTACGAGGGAGTTACACGCGTAGAGTAACCGAGAGAGTTTCTAGGTCGGTACACGCGCATACCTGGACGACCTAGCGATATTGCGTCGTCGTCTTTTATACGCTCTAAGGACAAACGGGAATGTTAAGAGCTGCTTCTCGCGGAGCGACGGTCGACTATATATATATATATCTCTCTCTCTATCTCTCTCTCTCTCTCTCTCTCTCTCTCTCTCTCTCTCTCGCGGCGACGCTGAGAAAGAAGGAGCTGGGGATTAGGCGGGAAATAATTGCGGCTTCGGACGGTGAGAAAAATGCGAGGGCATCTGTTCTCCTTTCGCTCGTAGGGCTTAAAAATTAGCGGACGCTCTGCCGTCTGAAAGAAAAGACAAACAAACAAACAAACGAACGATCGATACCGATCAGCGAGCAGCGGGAAAAGTAATCGGGCAGGGCTCTAAGACGCTTAGGTATAGCGCGCGGAAATCGCAGTCGGCGAAACAAATGCAAAGCCGGGCTCGGTTAGCCGAGATTGATCCGCGTCCCCGCGAGGCAAAGTTCGACTCTTACGCGGAGCAGAGAGAGACTGCGGTTGATCCTAAAAGCCATTTGCGATGCAAACGAGAGCTTTGCATACATAGCCGACTCGCGCGGTTCCTTCCAGAAGCGACCCACGAGTGAAAAAAAAGGATGATTCTTGTAAACAGGGCCGGAACCTGGAACATGATGACGATGCGTGCTTGCGGATAGAATTTTCACGAGATTACCGCAGCAGAGTGAGCTGGCCGCGGAAAGTGACCGCGCGCGCGCGCGCGCGGCAAATTGAGGGAACCTGGAAAAATAGCGGACGCCGCTTGAATTAGTTATCGGCTTATCGACTCTGCCCTCCATCTCCTCTCTTTCTGTGATTAATACTTTTCTCCGGCTTTATTGCGTATCTGGGCCAGTGTAGCCGCCGTCACGTCGATATGTTGGGCGGGTAATATAAACGCAGATGTAGAGAGAGGGCTGATTCATTGCGTCAGAGGTAATTTACGCGGCTGCGGTCGCGTATAATGAGTCCGAATTAAACGGCGCAGTCGCGGCTCCTCGTTAAAGTATTGCATAATTCACTGTGCGTCCCGCGCGGGCGGCTCGTTAAAATTCGAGCTAAAAGCCAGGATTGATTGTCTGCCGGGCGAGAGTTTTCCTTCGCATATTGAATGAGATATGTAAGGGGGGCTGCGTACGTCGCGCGTATATAGAATCGAATGCGGAAAAGAGATAGCCGGAGCGAACGCGCAGATGCGCCGAGAGAGGGAGGGGGTAAACGGAAAACAATAAAACGGAATGGCGCACAGTAGATAAGAGTCGATTCGAATATTAGCTACCGGCTCTGGCTGCGCGGAAAAGTTCAAAGCGCCGCCTCATATCGCGCCGCGCTTATACTCCGCGCGTGCAACTATGTATGTATAGGAAAACGTTGGCGAATTGGAATGGAATCTAGCGCCGCTGCCGGGGGATATTGAAAATCTTTGAATTTTTTGTTTATACAATATATATATATATATATAGCGGTGGCTTGGAAAAACGCGACGAGTGGGAGTGATTCACGCACGGAACGACCCACTTTTCCGAGGCTCGCGCGTTACACGGGCGCTTAGTCGCGATTGCAAATCAGGTTGGTCTTGGCCACAGCGCGCAGCTAGCCGCTCGATCGATCTCGAGTTTTACCCCTTCCTCTAGCTCGCCCTCTCTCTCTCTCTCTCTCTCTCTCTCTGTCTCTCTCGGTGAATTTTGGCTGACCGATTCGGTTTGACGACTCGATGATCAAAGGCCTCTGCCTGTGGCGCTTTGCCGGCCACATCAAGGTTCCAGCTCTCTCTCTCTCTCTCTCCCTACGCGAAGAGAGAGAAATCCACGACAGAGAGGCCGATCTCTCCTGCCAAATAGTTGCCGGGAAGTTGCGCCGGGACAAAGGACAAGGACGATTGGCCCCAGCTGCATTGATACGTTAGCGCTACTATACTCCTTTGCTCGCAGTGCGAGAGCGCAGGGCTTACTTTGGAGAGAATTTTCGAGAGAGCGCCTGCGGCGCTGCGCTGTAAGGAGCTTTTGCTGTAGTAGCGAACTTTCATTCACGAGCTTCTTTACACAGTGGAACGGGGACCGCCGCCGCCACGGCTTATCGACGCGAGAGAAAGAGAGAGAGAGAGAAGCAGTCGCTTGGCTTTGCTTTGTGTACGCGGGCCGCTACAGCTGATCGAACCCCGCGAGAACTCTCTGAGTTATGGCCGTGTGTATCGCCGCTGCGGGGGAAAAAAGATCGAGATTGTGCTCTCGAGAGGGGCAAAAATAGCGAGGGTATTTACCTCGTCGAAGCAGCGGATGATTAAAGCCGGCAGTCCGAGTCGAATAACAAAAGCTCCCGAGTTTATACACACTTGCCTCTAAAACAGGTGGCCGAAGCGCGAAATTATTCCACTCGCACAGAGAGAGAGAGAGAGAGAGAGAGAGAGAGAGAGAGAGAGAGAGAGAGAGAGAGAGAGAGAGAGAGAGAGAGAGAGAGCGTACGGAGGTAGAAGCGTCCGACAAAGTACCGAGAGGTAGAGACGCGGCTATCCCTCAGCGACGACCTCGATTCGGTCTACTCGGCAGCGCTGCGCGGCGCGAGAGGGACCCGACAATTTTCCTTGTTTAATGCAATCGGCCCGAAGTTGACCTCATGAATAAGAGACAAGGAGATCCTAAAATACTGCGACGGCTGCTATATTGGATTCCCGTAACTCGCTCGAAATTCATATTGAACGAATCGCGCTACTCTCTCAAGGCGATACGGACGACCGGCTATACACGCCGCACCTGTGACGAATGCTCCGCTATTCCCGAGCTTATTTATACGACGCGCTGACCGAGCTCTCTCTCTCTCTCTCTCTCTCTCTCGGCTTTATTTTCAATCCCCGAACGACGCGAGTGTCCCGTACAAAGTATGCGGATATACGCGTCCGCTAAATAAATTAACAGTCAGCCGTAAAAAAAAAATCGCGGTATATCGTAAAAATCAACGATCGCGCACTTGCTTGTTTTTCGCCGCAACAGCTGTCGCGCGCGCGAAGCAGCTGTCCTTTATGACGCCGCGCGTATACAATAAATACCGAAACTTTGCTCGCGCTAATGGGAGAGGTTGACCTGTAGGGCGAGTCTTTAACGTCCGATCGTCGGAGCTGGGAAAGTTTTACGACTATATGGACGATGGCCGTGGTAATGCGTTAAAGAGATGAAATTAGCCCTCCGGATTTACATCTCGTTTGTCCGAGAGGGTCTTGGAAAATTTAGGGCTAGAGGATTAGCCCGCTTGCGATTTCCATTAGGGATATGGGAAATAGATTCACTCGCGCGTACGAGATTTTTCTCTCGAGTCGTGTGCAAAGCTCGGCTAATCATCGTAGCGCAAGAGGTTGATGTTTGCCGCGCTTCAATCACGAGTATACACGCCGATGAGCCGCTGCGCAAACACTTTACGTATATTTGTATATATGCACAAGTTATACCGACGTGTATTACCCACCGAGCTAATGTGCCGTTTACGCGTCTGTGTGTCTACATCGTGACATAACGCGATTGTTCGACAAGCTTGGAGCACGACAAGCATATCGGAGAAAAAACGAGAGGCTTGATTAATGCCCCTCGTGATTCATAAATAATTACAGGCTACTGCCGTACTCGTCGATTAATCAAAGTGTCCTCGTGGAAAAATTAGCCCGATATTTTATTTATCCCCTTGCACCGCGTTGCAACTCTGTGGGAGAGTTTACGTGCGACCATCTCTCGATTTGTATTCGCGACCGGCCGCGCGAGGATTTATCGACGGCTTATACGGCCCGTATACTTGCTGCGTTTTTCTTTCTCTCTCTCTCTCGGTGCGATCGCCCCTCTGGTATTTTTCTCGCGCGCGCGAATCAATAATTTTGCCAAGCGCTGGAGAGCATTCGTCTTGCTTTTATCCGCGGGGCTATCCGGATTAAATCCCACTTACCGCGGACCGTTTGATTTCTCGAGGCTCTCGGAATAAAAGGCGCCCCGAGGCTTTTTCTCGCTATTGTGCTTTTGATTTACGCTTATACGCGAGACGTGAGAGGTGAGATTTTAGGTATATTCTAGCTACGCTTGCAGATCGATTTTGGATTTAATAACGACCGAAAATAAGCCCATAATAAACCCATCAGGAATCATTACGCCGCACGATTGATTGGCCGCCGAAAATATCCAATGCACGATCTGAAAATTCATGAGCCACAGTCCATCACACACGCCACTATATAAGTCTCAACTCAGCGAGGCGCTTTTTCAAACTTGACCTTCCACTGGCTCGCGCAAGCGATCCCTTATCAGTATCACGCCATTCCGCAGAGGCATCAGAGTAGAGCAATCGAAATACTCACGAACGGCCCCCGTGTACAGCTGGCTCCTCCTTCCGAGCGCGATTTTCCAATTAATCTCGCACTCAATTTAGAAAATCGCTCACTCATCGCATGCACCGCGAGAATTAACCCTCTCCCTCGCTCGCTGGCCTCCAAAATATGTCAGGGTTAGGCGAAATTGATTAGCCGATAACGACGAGCCGCTACACAGCCGCGCTATCTCAAAACGAGCCGGCGGCTCACCTTGAACCCCCTACACAGCACGTATCAACCTGTACACACCTCTCGGCTAATCTGCGAATTCGGCGATAAAGCCAGACGTATACAGCGCAGTGTGCATAAGACGGAAGCGAGCAAATGAGCCGAGCTGTACGAGGGAAGCGTGTAATGCACGCTACACACACATACACAGTCGTTGCTTCTCCTATCCGCGCACGCGAGCAGCCAGGCTCTGCATGCAACAAGTGCAATTTTTTTCGACGCCCTCACGCGATGCGATCAATTCCTTGGCCGTCCCGCCGCTTCCTGCCCGATACACACCCCTGTGTACACGGTCCGTAAACGGGATAATTAAAAGAGAAAACAGACTGGAGATCGGCCGCGCGCGATTGTCTCGGAAAAACCGCGAAATTCAAATGGAAAATCACTCTCGGCCGGGTAAATACGATTACAATCTCGACTCGGCATTCGAAAATTTCTCTGCGGCAACGCACAAAACGAGATAGAGGCCGAAAAACGAGGAGCGCGAGGGAGAGAGGCATTCGAATCACACCCGTGACTTATCCGCAGGCGCAAACTTTTTTAATTTCCAGCTGGAAAACGAGCAATTTTCGCCGCCTCCTCTAGCAGGATTAGCCGCCCGCTCGTGGTGAAGCGAAAATAAAGCCGAGAAAATCGCGCGCGCGCAGCAGTAGCCCTCGAGTTACGTGCAGAGTTCCGGTGCAGCGCGTTAGCCTTTTGTGCGCAGCAGTAGCTAGTATAGTATGTAGTATGTATATCTCTCTCGCTCTCCTTTTGATAGCGACTTGGCGAGAATATCAAAGCGGACGACGAGTCGCGCTGATGCTTTTCTCTGTTTTTCAAGAGGGGGACGGAGTGTACCAGTGGTGTACGCTGTACATAGGTCTCTTCCTGCCGTTCGACTCTTATTTAATTATGCATCGCTGTCGGAGACTCGGCGCGCTGATGCTGCCGGAATGTATACGTCCGATGTTTGTTTGCGAAAGAGGGACGAGAGAAAACAAATCCCCCGAGTTCCGGGATTCATCCGCGTATAGCGTAGTACGAGCTTTTCTGAGAAAAAACGCGTCGCGTCGAGGGAATCGCAATTTTTTCGCGGGAGTTTATTTACTCGATTCCACGGATTTATTTTCAATTCGTTAGGCCTACTCTTGTACAACTATTAAATTTAAAATATTCTTTTCGTTTCCACAGCTGTCGGCTCCTCTTCCTCTCTCGCCTCCGCCAAAAAATACAACAAACAAGTCAGAGAAACTCGAATGAAAATTTAAGCGCACACGCGACGCGCCAAATCCGAGGGAGCTTATCGCGCAACCGCGTCGTAATGAATGCATTAATATCGGAATCGTGAGGCGCGAACGCGCTCGCTTCATAATCTATGCATAAGCTCGCGTCGTCCGGCGACAGAGCTCGCAAATATGCAGCAGTGCGAGTTTTGCGCGTGTACACTCGCGGATAAGCACCCGCGGACTGAACGTCCGAAAGAATTAATACTGAGCAGATGCATCAAACCTCTACATTATAGCGAAATTCGAATCGTCATTCCCCAGCGAAGAGAGAAGCGAGAAGGGGAAATACATTTCCGGATCCTCCGCCGAGAGAGAGAGAGAGAGAGAGAGAACACGACACTGCACGGATGCGGTTCTCTCATCTCGCCAGGGGAGCAATTAAATTAGGCCCACGTTGCGAAATTCCCCCCCCCCCCCCTCCCCTGGGCGCCGCCGCGTCTTTTCCCTTCCCATTCTCCGCTCAACTACGTCTGCTCTGCGCCCGACCATAGCCTGACTTTTCCACTGCGAGCAGCGGCGTCTTAAGAATAATATCACGTCGAAGCGCGCCGGCGAATAATTCAGGCCGATATACGCGGGAAGGAGAATACAAAACAGCGCGTATGCAAAGCGGCAGTGCAGGCGACGAATAAAAAATTCAGCTCCGCGGAGTAAAGAATTTAGCCGCAGAGCCGCCTTTAAAACGGAGCGCGAATCGTAAAGCGTACGACCGCCGCCATAACTCTCTCTCTCTCTTCTTCCGCGGAAATTTCCCTCGTAAAAAGGAAGCTATACTCTATGGGGATGGAATTCGATACGGCGTTCGATTCGATGTTTTAATTAGAGCGAATATACAGCCCCGAGGGCTGCTGTTTATACGCGCGCACGAAACTGGGTTGATTACAGATGCTCCAAGATTAAACGGATCCACCTGACGTTGAGCCGCTACGCGGCGTGTAGTGTATGTGTGTGTGTGTGTGTGTGTGTGTGTGTGTGTGTCTCGTAAATAACGCCATTGAACGCGCGCGCGACGCCGCTTACGCAGTAAATTAATTAACTGATAGCGCTCTCGGCGAGCTCATTTAACCCCCCGGAGCAGCGCAGTCGTCGTCGTCGCGGCTTTTATTTCTCCAGGCTTTAATTAAGCGTATAAAATGACGGATGGAATAAACATTTCATCTCTAGGCTCGGAATTCGCGCTTTATTTCTTTCCAATTCAAATCGCCGGGGCAAAATAAGCCGTTATACTCCCTCTCAACCTATTGCCAGGATCCGTTGCGCGAGATTACACGGCTCGTAATTCCTGCAAATGATCGGGAATAAGATCCACGCGCGCAGTGGTGTAAAGCTCGAGTCGTCGGCGCGAAAGACAAATTAATCAGACGCGCGTGCGTCTCTCTCTCTCTCTCTCTCTCTCTCCAACTCGGTCTTCTCTAACTTAATTAAAGGGCCGCCGGCGGAGCTCGCGCATAGACCATAATAAAGCGTATCGCTCGATTATAACTTGCCGGTAATCCGCGGTATCACGTAACAGTTTCCGCAAGTCCGTGTAATTTCTTGTAATCACGGCTTCTCTCTCCGCCGCTATTCTCTATTCTCCCGTTACTGCGCACGTGTGTTTTCCGCGAATAATCCAATCCCCGCGTGAGTCGTCTGGAAATTACCGCTGGGGCGTCCCCGATCGAAAGGAGAGTTTGAGAATCAGCCGCGCATCGATCCCCCCTCTGCGTTTTACGCCGCCGCCCCCGCCGGAGGTATAAAACGCACACACGAGGCTCGAATGCGAGAGAGCGATAACCTACAGCGGTGCATAGAGAGATCGACGCGCGTGGCGCTAATTCGACCAAGGAATCCGAGGCCCGTAATTCGACGGCGCCGGGAATACCTTTGTCCTTGATTAGGGGGGCTCTGGTTGCGATACGGCACATGTCATTCCGCGGCTGAATGCGAACGCCTCCGGACTGATAAACACGTATGAGCAAACTGGACTGGTGGCGCAGAGCCCCTACTTACCTGGATGCTCGGACGCGTTGTTGGCGTGGTGCAGCGCGCGCTCGCGCGTGTGCACAGCGTTGACCGGCGCCAAGGATGCTATCTTACGCATCGGCTTTTGTGCTTACTGTCGGAGCTTTAGGAGAATGATCAAGTCGAAAGCTCGCTGAAAAATACGTATAAGTTAGTTACGAAGCTCGACAATGAATTACCGGGCGGAGCCGATATAGCGACTCCCAGAATCGCTTCGCTCTCGGGCCCGAAGTGAAAAGGGGAGAACGACGCCGTAAAAAGTGCCATTTTCGACATTTCATATACTTTTTCGCGATCGCTGAATCAGAATCTATATACGCCCTTCGCCGAATGCGTTCCATCGTCCGTTCGACTCCCTGCACTCGCACACAGATGAGAGAGACGAAGGCGCGAGCGCCGCGTGTCCCTATATATAACGCCCGATAACTCACGAACGGCTCTGACGTTATCGGGCAAAAAATTTATAGGGTTATTTTTCATCATAGATGCGCGATTAGATTTTCCGATAGATCGGCGCCCTGATTTATGCCGCAGCCAACGGGAGAGCTTTCTCTGTCTCTATTTCGCGGCGGGTGTCATCGAAAATTATGAAAATTCCCCTTATACATCCGTGAAATTATGTCCTTCGGTCGCGATGCTTATCGGCCTGTCTATTCCTCTGCCGCGATAGCGTCTTTCAGTCGTTGTGCAGTGCGGCGGGAGAGAATTGATTCGAAAACAGACTGCAAGCTCGCGTCTTCGGAATTGCCTTATTAACGCAGCTTCATCGCGGTCGACTCAGCTACGCTCGGCCGACTGGCGCATTGATCCGTCGATAATTACGAATTGAGCGACTCGACACACCCTCTGTCTATCCATCTCGGAGACGTGCAAAGCTCGAGATGCCATTCCTCCGCGGGATGATGTTTGCTAGATTGGCCGCCGCCGAGAGTTTCTATTTATACATCCGGATCGATATAGAGGACACACGCTTCTCTCACTCGAGAGAGTATAGCCGCTGTTTTTGCGATTTTGTGCTCTATCAGTAGCGCAGCTGCGTTAAGCTCTGGACAAATAACGCGAGTGTTCGCATAGAGAGAGCGTTCGGTGGACAGGAAATTGGAGGATTCGATTTCCCTGCTCCCGCTATGAAACGCGATCTCTCTCTTTAATCCGATTACGAGTCCATTAGATAATTTAATTGCCTAATTAACTCCGTCTCTCACGTAAACTGCACGCACAGTCGTCGAAGACGAGGGACGAGACTCGGGCCGAAGTTAGTCCGACTTTTCCGCATAAATTATCGGCAAGTTTCGAGAGCTCCGAGCAAAAAGCCTTTCGCTGTTTCGGCCCGCGGAGGGTCGAATTAAAATCCTCCGCATATATAGCTATACACCCAGAGCGCGGAGAGAGAGGGGCAGGGTCATTTAATCGGCTCCGATGTACTTTGAAATTAGTTTGCCCACTCTAGCGCCAAAGCCATTTTCGGCGCAGCAATCATCATCCCCCCGCCCGCCGTTGCATACAATTAGCCGCAGTAATACAACGGGCCCTTATCGCGATAATCCCGTTAAAATTATCACGACCTCTGCGTTCCGGGAACGGCGCATAGTCTCTCTCTCTCTCTCTCTCTCTCTCTCTCTCTCTCTCTCTCTCCTCTGCTTCTCCGAACAGCGCAGCACTCGAGCGATGAAAAAAAGCTTCCGCGGCGCTGCAACTTTATACCTCCGCGAGCTTAATGAAAATGTACGCCTCTTTTTCCCGGTATACACGATAGCCGCAGAAATGGAAGTCCTCTGTCACGGGAGGGAAGGATGCAGGACTAGTAAAACATCTGGCTTCGATGCGTTCGCGCAGCTTAATGAGCTTGCGCGCGCGATAACAAAGACATTTTCAGCGAAATAGACGGCCTGGAATTGGCTCGAACTGAGCCTCACAGCGAGATTATCATCATTATTATTATTCGCATCCGGAGGCGCAGCCGCTTTTTTCAGTTTTGGGTCAAGTGCAGCAGCCAGAGCTGATGATATTGTTCGTCACCCTCCTTATTTGCTAATTAACAATCGCGCACGCGAATGCGTGATTGTGTATGTACACGCGCGGGGGGAGAAACGACGACAGGATTTTTCCTTTTGTTCTGCGACACCGAGAGGGGAAAAATACGCAACGCTAGCTCTCGCTGGGGAAATTCAGTCGCGGAAAAAAGTCACGTCGCCGGCGATGCTGATTTCACGTTTAGAGCGTCTGAACAAACCGAATCGCGATACCGGGAATATGAGATGTACGCTATGAATTTAAATTAATGCCGCGGCGTCTCTTGATTAAAATGCGCGCGCTCGTTTATTTGCTCGGAATTTAGAATTAATAGCTCGTTTCGGAGAACGAGCGCAGAGCAAACTCCGAGAGACGAAACAATGTGAAAAAGTATATTTGGCTTGTAACAAGATTCCCCTTTCCCTTGGTATTATATCGCGTGAAAGTTTTTCTCATCTTCCTGCAGCTGTGTTGTTTACTCTTTGATCCGCTAAGAAATTCCCGAAAAGCTCGCTCGAAAATTACCGATATCCTCGCGGTTCGTTACGCAGCCGTTCATCCGGGCGGAAAATGAAGACGTCGCGGAGAGAGAGAGAATCATACATGCTAATACTCGTCGTCATTGATTTTCCCTTCGGAGCGTATACTCCCGGCTCCTTTTGTTCCACTTCGTGTTCGGTTTTTTTATCGATCGAGCGACTTCGCTCCCGAGGAATTTGCCTTTGTCAGCTGCAAGAGACTCGACGCCGCTGCGGCTCTGATCAATTTCATTTACACTTTATTCACGGAGTATCGGATTTTTTTGCCGACTCGACGCGATCTTTTATTGTTTTCGATTTTCGCGCCGGCCCGGAATACGTTATACGGCGGTTTGTAAGTCTAATGGAATCCGACCTAAATAAATACTTGCTTTTTGCAAAGCGAGAAATTCCTGAGCGTAGAGGGGAGGAAGTAGGTCGAAAGAATGCATCGCCAGTTCTCGGAAAGAAAATAGTTGTAAGTCGATTCTGGCTAATTTATATTCTTCGGCAGAAGAATTTTTAAAATGCGAGATATTAATTCACAGCGGCGCGTACTCTCATCTCTCGGCATTCGATTGTTTTTGTGTTTAACTCCCGAGACGGAATTCGCCGTAAAGAGAGAGAGAGAGAGAGAGAGAGAGAGAGAGAGAGAGAGAGAGAGAGAGAGAGAGAGAGAGCAAAGAAAGCCACGGCCAAAGGAAAGGAAAGTTCCGAACGAGTTCATCCCTCGGCCGCTGCAGCGGCAAGGCAAATCTTGGACTTGCTCCATTCGCAAGTTCAACTTTGCACTTAATTCGATTTGCTCTCGCTCAACGCGCGTTAATTTACGTAATTAAAGCGAGGCAGTTCGAAAAAAAACGTATCGGCTAATCAGAAATTTACAGGTCGTAATTCTCGCGCGATATCATTTCCACGAGAGAGTAAATCTTGTTCAAGCGAGTATCTTTCATTGGGATCGGCTCTTATGTATCTCACTCGCTCTCTCGTCTCCTAAAAGGCGGCTTTGTGACAAGCCCGGTGACTCGGATAAACAAGGGAAATGACACCGCGGAGACTCCCGCTCCTTCGAGCGAGGGAAAAAGAAAGCATATTGCTTTTGGGATTGCTCCATCTCCAGCCTATTTTGTATTATTTTTCTCTCTCTCTCTCTCTCTCTCTCTCTCTCTCTTCTGGGTCAGCCGCGCCGAATAATGAAGGTCGTATCTTTTCCGACGCGCGCGAACGCGCTGGATAAATAAAAAAGAGAGAGATGGTCAGTGGGAGAGAGAGAGAGAGAGAGAGAGAGTCTCGAAGGGAATCTCACGGAAATTGCAATCATGATTGAAAAGACGAGGAAGTGCGCGAGAAACAAAGGCTGTAACGGTGACGAAAATGAGAAAGGCTTTTCGGAAAAGATTGAATTTTTCCGCAGAAAGAATTCCCATTTTTTTAACAAAACTTTCTACTCGAATTGAGAGTCGGCTATCAATGCAAACGATCGTGGCATCATCGCCTCCTCCACGCGGCCGATAGAATTGAAAGTGGCGCAAGAAAAGTAACCGCCGGCGCGAGGAGAAAAAAGCTCCCTCGGCTCTATATCACGGTGTAGTCGAGAGTGAGCTGCAGAAAAACTCGCAGCGTAATTTGTTGATCTCCAGTAGTAGCAAACACGACGGTTAATCTCACTCCATTTAAATTTCCATATCGAAAAGCGAAGGGGCGATCGCCGGGAGTTCAAGTGGCAAACTACGAGCAGTACTGCGCTATATATAGCCACGGAGAGAAGAGAGAGAGGGAGAGAGACTGTGCAGACGTCGGCACGGCAATTCGATTACTTTCGTCGGCTGCCGGACGCAGAGAGTCGCGTCGGGGCAAAGTTCGCAACTGCGCGACGCCGGC